>NC_092485.1:5057910-5358665 GCF_047495875.1 Pithys albifrons albifrons
GTCAGTCACACTTGGAGTACTGATTTCTCTCTTAACCCTTCTCAAACTTGATTTTCTGGGGGTCAGCAGCCAGGGCTCTGTGGGGCAGAAGTGCAGGAGAGGGTTTTGGGGTGGAAAAACTCCCCCAGCATCTGTTTTCAGGTGGGAGATTGGAAGGAAAAGTAAATTTTAGGCAAGATATTAAACAAGCCTCAAACTGCTCTAAGACACAAACAACTGCATGTGGTGCTGCTCCAGAACTGATTTTAATTAAACCAGAGGAGTGGAGTGGTGTCAGTGAGCAGCAGGATGTGTTGTATGTTCCCTTTAATTTGCTTTGGAGTGTTGAGGAGTATCTTGGTACATGGGAGTATCTTGTTTTCTTGGGGCTTGAGATGCTGAAGCAATTTGGGCTGCCAGAACGTGACTCATTAGAGGAATTTTAATAGCCCTGGTGAAACAGGACCTTCCCTGTAAGATCCCTGCTGGGCCTCTGCTGGGTTGGAGTTAATTCTCTCTTAAACTGCTGTTCTTGCCAGTTTGCCCCATGTCAGGGCAGCTGTGGGGGTTTGAAATCCGTGTCAGATTTAGAATTTGGCAGCTTTGGGGGCCTGGTGTCTCCATTTGCCTTTTCATTCTTGGTGCCCCCAGCTCTGGCCCAGACCCAGCTCTGGCTGTGGTGCAACACCAGCTGGTTTGTGTTCCTCAAGTGCAGCAGGTGAGGGATTTTCGTGTCCCTCTGGCAGAGCTGTCCCAGTGCTGTGCATGAGGTAACACAGACTGTGTGGGCAAAGCTCTGTGTGAGAGAACAAACCCAGTCCTGAGCCTGGATTAGTGCAGGGAGTTAGAATCATAGAATCAGAGAATGGATTGGGTTGGAAAAGACCTCCAAGATCATCAAGTCCAACCCTTGGTCCAACTCCAGTCCCTTTACCAGATCATGGCACTCAGTGCCACGGCCAAGCTCAGCTGAAAAACCTCCAGGGATGGGGAATCCACCCCCTCTCTGGGCAGCCCATTCCAATGCCTGAGCACTCTCTCTGCAAAGGATTTTTTTCTGATCTCCAACTTCAATTTCCCCTGGCAGAGCTTGAGCCCATCGTGCCCCCTTGTCCTATTGCTGAGTGCCTGGGAGAAGAGACCAACCCCCACCTGGCCAGAACTTCCCTTCAGGCAGTTCCAGACAGTGCTGAGGTCACCTCTGAGCCTCCTCTCCTCCAGGCTGAACACCCCCAGCTCCCTCAGCCTCTCCCCATAGGACTTGTGCTCCAGTCCCTTCTCCAGCCTCGTTGCTCTTCTCAGTTGGGTTGGAAGAGACCTCTGAGATCATCAAGTCCAACCCTTGATCCAACCCCACTGTGATGACCAGCCCAGGGCACTCCGTGCCCTGGGCTGGTGATCACAGTGGGGTTGGATCAAGACATGGTGGATTCTCTGTCCCTGGACAGAGAACACTCAGAGGACACTCAGTGCCACATCCAGTCCCTTCTCCAGCCTCGTTGCTCTTCTCTGGACCCGCTCCAGCCCCTCAATCTCTTTCCTCAACTGAGGGGCCCAGAACTGAACACAACACTCAAGGTGTGGCCTCCCCAATGCAGAGTCCAGGGGAAGGGTCACTGCCCTGGGCCTGCTGGCCACGCTATTTTTGATACAGGACAGGATCCCATTGGCCTTCTTGGCCACCTGGGCACACTGGTGGCTCCTGTTGAGCTTCCTGTCAATTAGTACTCGAAGGTCCCTTTCTGCCTGGCTGCTCTCCAGCCACTCTGTGCCCAGCCTGTAGCGTTGTTCCATCCCACTGAGCTTGGAATTCCTGGTCCATGATGGTGCTTCAGCTGGGAGGTGAGTAAGGAGGGTGATTACAGGGAGTCCTGCTCTGGAGGAGATACAGATGTTGAGTAACTTCCTTTTGCAGCTTAAATGCTGCTCCTAAAATGAGGATCTGGCAGCCTGTGCCTCTGTGGGCAGCTGCACAGGGTAGGAAAGGTCTCTGCATTGAGGGAGTGAAGCTGTTCTTGAGTTTCAGGCTCCTCTAGAACCTTCTGGCTCTCAGCAAGGTGCTTTCCCTCCACAGGCTTTGGAAGTGGGACAGTTCTGGAGGTGCTGTGGTTGTTTGTCAGGGAATTGTTTGCAGAGGTTGTTCCTTCTCCTGCTGTGTCTCACAACCTTGGTCTTGATGTGCAGAGCCAATTTAGCAGGAATGCCTTTCCCTGGGGCCAGAATTGCTGCTTTGATGTCAATATTCCCAGATTTTGGTCAAAAGGCTTTTTGCAGTGACACTCTTGGGATTTGGTAGATGGGAAGTATTTGATGTTTTAAAACATGGGTGGAACTGTCACTGATTCAGAGCTGATTGTATTTATTCCTGATACAGGACAGGAATGCTCTGTAGAGCCAAGCCATAAAAGCTTGGGAGGGTTGGCCTTGGTGACCCACTGAGCCCTTGGAGTTCTGGAGTGATGGGAACACCATTCCAGCCCAGGGCACAGTTAAACCTTTGGTTGTTTCAACCTTGACAGCTGTTCCATCTTGACTTTTTGGGCCTCCCAGGAGTCTTCACTAACCTGCTGAAGAGCTCTGAGTAGACTCTTTGTTGTGGAATAGAATCACAGAATGTCCTGAGTTGGAAGGGAAGGATCATCCAGTCCAGGTCCTGACCCTGCACTGGACACCCCAACCCCCTCCCTGTGCCACGTGCTGGGAAGAGCAGTAACAAACTCTTAGAATCATGGAATGGATTGGGTTGGAAAAGAGCTCCAAGATCATCAAATCCAACCCTTGATCCAACCCTACTGTGATCACGGAGTGCCCTGGGCTGGTGATCACAGTGGAGTTGGATCAAGACGTGGTAGATTCTCCCTCAGTGCCACATCCACAGAACTGGGTTGGAAAAGACCTCCAAGATCATCAAATCCAACCCTTGATCCAACCCCACTGTGATCACCAGCCCAGGGCACTCTGTGCCCTGGGCTGGTGATCACAGTAGGGTTGGATCAAGACGTGGTGGATTCTCCCTCAGTGCCACATCCACAGAATTGGGTGGGGAAAGACCTCCCAGATCATCAAGTCCAACCCTTGGTCCAACTCCAGTCCCTTTACCAGATCATGGCACTCAGTGCCACGGCCAAGCTCAGTTTAAATCCCTCCAGGAATGGGGAATCCACCCCCTCTCTGGACAGCCCATTCTGAAGGCTTTGTTGGAATCCACCTGCTGGAGTTCCTGCCATGCATCCCAGGGGGCAGGAGCAGATTCCTGGTGCTCTGTGGGTGTCTGGGTGGGCTGTGGGGTGGCACCATCTGAGCCTTTGCCTTCAGCTGGCACAGAGAGGCGAGGCTGGTCCACCCACCCTATTCCAACGCCCCATCCTCCTTTCCAGGCCAGAACTTCATCTCCTTCCCTCGCCACGAGGAAGAGCATCTGCAACGCAGCGTGAGCTGGCACCCCTGCCTGCTGATCCTGGGCCAGAACTGCAATGCCAAGTGCCAGCTGCTCAACATCCTGCTGGGGGAGCAGCTGCTGCCCAGCCCCGGGGCGGGCAACGAGGAGCAGTGTCGGCGACGCCGCGTCCGCTTCACGCACGGGGCACAGACGCGGGTCAGCCTGGCCCTGCCCGAGCAGTACGAGCTGGTGCACGTGCTGGCAGCACACCGGGGGCACTGGCACACCATCCCCGAGGAGGACCTGCAGATCCACGGCGACACCGAGGACCCCGCGCAGCGAATCGCAGAGCTGGAGGTCACCCTGCCCTACTCGCTGCTGAAGGTAACACGGGGGGCATGGGCACACTGACTGGGGCGTGGGCACACTGACTGGGGCGTGGGCACACTGACTGGGGCGTGGGCACACTGACTGGGGCGTGGGCACACTGACTGGGGCGTGGGCACACTGACTGGGGTGTGGGCACACTGACTGGGGCGTGGGCACACTGACTGGGGCAGGGACAGCCCTCACTGGGGCATGGGCACACTCACAGGGGCAGGGCCGGCCCTCACTGGGGCAGGGACAGCCCCAGCAGGGTCCTTGCCACCCTCACTGGGGCAGGGACAGCCCCAGCCGGGTCCTGGCCACCCTCACTGGGGCAGGGACAGCCCTCACTGGGGCAGGGACAGCCCCAGCAGGGTCCTGGCCACCCTCACTGGGGCAGGGACAGCCCTCACAGGGGCAGGGACAGCCCCAGCAGGGTCCTGACCACCCTCACTGGGGCAGGGACAGCCCTCATAGGGACAGGGACAACCCCACGAGGGTCCTGACCACCCTCACAGGGACAACGTCAGCAGGGATAGGGAGAGGGACAGCCCTCACAGGGACAGTGACAGCACCACCAGGGACAGGGACAGCCCCAGCAGGGTCCTGGGCCACCCTCACAGGGGCAGCCACAGCCCCCACATAAAGGAACTGGTGCTACCCTCACAGGGACAGGGACAGCCCCAGCAGGGTGCTGGGCCACCGTCACACAGCCCCAGCAGGGTGCTGGGCCACCGTCACACAGCCCCAGCAGGTCCTGGGCCACCCTCACAGGGACAGGGACAGCCCCAGCAGGGTGCTGGGCCACCCTCACACAGCCCCAGCAGGTCCTGGGCCACCCTCACAGGGACAGCCACAGCCCCACGTAAGGCAACTGGTGCCACCTCTCAGCCAGAGGTCTTAATTAAATTGAGGCTGGAGCCTGGTGTTAGGATTTTAATTGGCCTTCTCTGCCTGTGCTGCTGTGCTTTGGTTGCAGTGCTGGCTCTTGGCATTGTCATTCCTCTGTGGTGTTTCCATCCAGCTCAGAAGCCAGACTAGACCTCCAAGTGTCTCCCAAAGCTGCTTCTGTTCCAGGGGTGTTCAGAGCCAGCCTTGCTGTCTCAGGGTAGCCAGAGGCTGTCCCAAAGCTTGTTGTCAGGAAAAAGCTTTTTAATTCCAACCCAACTCCCTCTGGGAGAGAGGCTTTTATCCTTCCTGTGGTGCCACTGGAGTTTGGAGGTGTTGGGGGTGAGAAGGTTGGAGTCTGACGTTGGTCGTGTCTTTCTTTGTGACTTTGCTTTTACTTCTCCATAAAATCTGTTCCTGTTCTGGAGTGTTGTGGTTTGGTGTTTTTACAAATATCTTCAGCTTTCTCTGCCTTCCTTCACTGCATTTATTACCTTGTGCTGAGCACTTCTTGCAGTTGGATATTTCTGGAGTGTTGTGGTTGGCAGACTCCTAAAATCATGGAATGGTTTGGGGTGGAAAGGACCTTAAAGCCCATCCAGTGTCACCTCCTACCCTGGGCAGGGGCATCTTGGACTAGACCTGGTTGCTCCAAGCCCAACCTGGCCTTGATATTAAATGTCTGGAATAGATAATTAATCCTTAAATATAAATTATTTCAATGCAAAGAATCTGACCTGTTGTCACATGAGATCATGAACTTCATAACTGAACAGTAAAACAACAAGGCATTTTTTTCCTGTATATATGAATTGAAACTTGATTGTAATTAAGCAGAAAATCAAGACCCAGCTGGAAATACATTTCCCAAACCCAGCCTGTAGCTAAATCTGAGCCTGTCCTAACGAGCTGTAGTGACTTTGTGGCTTCCAGCACCCCCTGAAAGGACAGAAGAGCAACGTTTGTGTGTGAGGCCTCCCCTCCTCCCCCAGAGCTGCTGGGGCTGCAAAGGAACTGCCTGTTCTGGACCTTCTGCTTCCAGAATCCTGCCTTGCTGTGCATGAAAGAGTCTCAGCTGCCCATTGGCTCTCCTTGCCCAGGTTTTGCCCAGCCCTGTGTGTTTCCCCCTCCCTCAGCCCTGTCCTGGCAGGGACAAAGATGCCTCTGTCTGTGCCTTGGGGATATTGAGGACATTTAGCTGAAAACAGCGACTCAGATTCAGTTCAAAAGGGCTGGTGGAATAAAAAGCTCTTCCAGTAGAAGCAGAGGGAGGGTGAATCACGGCCTCAGATGGATTCAGAGGGTGCCTGATGTGAATTCCAGGGCCTGAAGGACAAACAGGAATTTGGGGAGGCTGGTAGGAGGTCCTGGTCACTTGTTCAGGTGATGGGCTGCGGCACCTTCCTGCCCAGTTCCTGCTGAACTCCAGTTTGGCTCCTGCTGGGAGCTGTTTCTCCCTCCCTGGTAACTGGTGTGTGTTCTCAGCTCTGCCCAGTGCAGAGTCAGTGTCTGCCTGTGCTGGACAGGCCTTGGATCAGTGGGATTTGTATCCAGAGCCACAGTGGAGGAGGGGTTTGGGCACTGCCCAGCATTTCATTTCTGCAGAACAGCCCTGAGGGAACTTCTGCTTTTTCTTTGCTTGTGGAACAAAACTTGGGGTCTAATCACAATTACACCCAGGGTGTGACCACCATGCAGATCTTCAGAGCTGCCCAGATAATCTGGAGGAGCTCAGCAGGGAGATCAATCTGAATTTTACCCCTTTTGTTCCCTGTATTTCCCTCTGGTTTTTGTCTTTCATAGCCCCACATTTTAGATATTCAGATATTTAGATATTCAGTTTGAACATTGACCATTATTCCAGCAAAGAAAGACTAAATTATTTGTGAGTGAACAATATCCAAATAAACAAACCCACTTTTTAATTTGGAGATAAATCAAACAGAAGTGTAGAATATTCCTGTTTAATATTAAACTGTCCCTGGATCAGCCTGAGGGATTGTTCTTCAGCCTGACATCCTGGGTGGGACCATCCTTGATTTTCTGTGTCTTAATCCAAACTTCTCACAGAGGAGGGAGCCAAAAACTCCCTTTGCATGATCAGCTGCTGTGAGAACTTTGTGCTACTGAGTAGGTGAACTTGGTTGGTTTTAAACATCAATTATCAGGGCTGGAAAAACTTGGGCCAAGCAGCTCTTTATTCCTTGGGGAATGCTGTGCACAGGAATCCATGTGGGTCATGGGGAATAATCCTTTTAGCCAGACAGATTATTAGATTTACAGTGGGAGGAAACAGTTGGATCTTTCCCTAAATCTTACCAGTTGTGCCTGGAAGCTGAAAAGAAATGGGATCCTCTGGAGGGTTTGTTTTCCTCAGGATGGTTCCCTTTTCCTGCCTTGGGGGGACTTGGAATCTTGGGCTGAAAAGTTTTACCAGGGCCTGCAGGGAAAGGGGAATGTTCAGCTGCTCTGACAGAGCTGGAAATGAGTGGAGAATAAGAACTGAATTAATTTGGGTTTATTGTGTTTGCAGCAGTGATTCAGGGCACCTGAACTGGAACTGTGGCTGGTACAAATGGCAAAGGAGGTGATTAAGCACCTCCTGGGTGATAATTTATGTCCATCCTGCTTAAAAATTAGAGGAATGTGCCCTGATCTCCTCCTTGAGAGTGTTTTTAATACATACATCCAAATATATCTAAGTTTATAGGAATATAAAGGAGTATTTTTAAAGGAGTTCACTCAGTTTTGTAGTGTTAATACAGAAAACTGAAAAGCTTCATGTTGGCTGAGCTGTTCTTCATTCCAGGTTATTTTGGGATGTGCTTTGGGCTGTCCTGCCACACACCAGCATCAAACAGTGTCCATGTGCCCCTTTACACTGGAACAACTGGGAGCAGCAGACACTGGAAATGCCAGGACTGGGAATTTGTTCTTCCACCTGGAACCTGTTCCCTGTTTCCAGTTTTGCTGGCCCAGTGCTGTGTCTTGGTCATGGTCAGGGAAGAGAGTTGCTCCTCAGGCTGCTGAGTGAGGGCACCCCACAGGCTTTTTACCCTCCAGCAAAGGTGAAATGAAACTGCCCCTCCAAAAAATGGGGTTAAAATGCAGGTTGTGGCCAGGCCAGCAGAGTTTGCTGCAGGGCAGAGGTGCAGCTCCATTCCCTCCCATGGCATTCTCCCTGTTGCTGAGCTGGTGCCTCAGATCCCCATGGAAACAGAATCAGCTGGTGAGATTTCAGTAAAAAAGGGTGGGAGAAGAGTGTGTAAAACAAAAAAAAAAGATGCTGAGCAGAATCTAGGGGTGTAAATGTACCTCAGATTAATGGGGAGGCTTGAAATGAGCTCCCTGGTGTAATAAAGGCAGGAACTGTCAGACTTCAGTGAGTCACAGACTGTTCTTGGAAGGCAAAGTATCAAATTGGTGCAGAAAAAGGCTGAGCTGGGCCTTCAGTCCCAGCAGGAGTTTGGGTAAAACTGGGGCTGAATTGGGTTAGCTCTGAGCCCCTCAGGGAACAGCAAACAGTGACCAAACTGCCCCCAGCCTGGCAAAGTGGGACAGGGCCCTCTTGGGAGGTGGCAGAGAAAGGCTTCAAAGTGCTCTGGAAATGAGGAATTATCTGTTGGTTTGGTGCTGGCACATCTCAGTGGGGCCTGAATGCACCCAGGGAGGGCCCCTCTGGTCCTGCTGTGGGTCAGGATCTGTTTGATCCTTGGTTTTCCCTCTCTGCCTTTGCTTTGGTGTCTGCAGCTCTTCTGCACCTTGTTTTAATGGCAGGGCTTCCACTCCAGGGTTTGCCTTCCTGGTGTTCCCATGGCCAAGAGGGGCTTTGATGTTTTGTGAAGGGCCTGTTGGGGCAGGAGGAGAGAGCTGAAGTTCCTTGACAGCAGTTTTGTGCTTCCTGCTCTGTCAGAAGTGTCCAAGGGTGTCTGAACAGCCTGACCTTGGGAGAACCAGCTTAAAAATCCTGGGAATCCAGTGTGAGTCACAGGTATTCCCCATGCAGGAATCCTCAATCCTTACCAGTGTGGAGCTGCCTGGATGTGCTTAAACTTCTCCAGGACCTTTGTGGGGGAAAACAAACCACAAAAAGGGGTGGGAAGAAATGTTGTCCTTCTAATGCTCTTTGGCAAAGGGTGAGGGTTGTGTGGAAGCAGCAGGACGTGGTGTTGGGTTGTGTGTGTTGGTTTTCTCCCTGTCTCCTGGAGACAGCTCTGGCTTCCTCCTTTGTTTACTGTGAGTCATCTCCTGGTGGATGTTGCAGCCCTGACATCCCTTTCTGCTCAGCTCCAGCCAGGTCTGGGGGCAGCTCTGGAGAGTCCTGGGGCAGGAGGACCTTCCTGAGAGCTCTGAGTGTGATCAGGAGATGTGGTCAGGTCTTTCTGGTGGAGAAAAATGATTGAAGAATTCTCAATTTCCACCCTCTGTTGTGAGCCAAAGATGGTACTTAAATTCTCTCTTCAGTTCAGAGGCTTTGACATTTCTTTTCCTTGTTTTAGTGATGGTGTATGGAATTTTAACACTGATCCTGCACTTCCAAAGGGGATTCTCATCCCCCTTGGAAGGGAAGGAAGCAGGTTTCAAACTGCCCCTTTTCAGCAGGGTGATGTCACAGCAGTGAAACTGTGCAGGAGGAAAACAACAGAATCAAATCCTTCTTTTAGCTTTTGGTTGGACTTAAAGTCCTAACCAAGCATGTCACAGCCATCTGTTCTTGTGGCTCTGCACTCTTTGGAGGTGGTGGTTGTGCTTTGCCTTGGCAGCAGTGGCTTGTGTGGTGCTTCTGCTCCTGGGAATGTGGCAGTGGGGATGGCTGGGACACACCAGCAGGAGGAGTTGGTGCCAATGGGGCAGGCACAGGCTGAGGAATTCCAGCTCTTCTGTAATAGTGGGACACTTGGGAGTTTTGTCCTCAATTGGGTTAAAACTCAAAGGCATTTGGTCCAAACCAGGAGCTTTGCAGTCGGTGGGCACTGACCCATGTGTGGGATCCCCCTCTGGGGTCAGCCTTGCAGGGGAGGCCAAAAATAGTGTGGCCAGCAGGCCCAGGGCAGTGACCCTTCCCCTGTACCCAGCCCTGGTGAGGCCACACCTTGAGTGTTGTGTTCAGTTCTGGGCCCCTCAGTTCAGGAAAGAGATTGAGGGGCTGGAGCGGGGCCAGAGAAGAGCAACGAGGCTGGAGAAGGGACTGGATGTGGCACTGAGTGTCCTCTGAAACACCTCCAGGGACAGAGAATCCACCATGTCTTGATCCAACCCCACTGTGATCACCAGCCCAGGGCACTTTGTGCCCTGGGCTGGTGATCACAGTGGGGTTGGATCAAGGGTTGGACTTGATGATCTCAGAGGTCTCTTCCAACCCAATTGAGAAGAGAAGAGCAACGAGGCTGGAGAAGGGACTGGAGCACAAGTGCTGTGGGGAGAAGCTGAGGGAGCTGGGGGTGTTCAGCCTGGAGAAGAGGAGGCTCAGAGGTGACCTCAGCACTGTCTGGAACTGCCTGAAGGGAAGTTCTGGCCAGGTGGGGGTTGGTCTCTTCTCCCAGGCACTCAGCAATAGGACAAGGGGGCACGATGGGCTCAAGCTCTGCCAGGGGAAATTGAAGTTGGAGATCAGGAGGAAATTCTTTGCAGAGAGAGTGCTCAGGGATTGGAATGGGCTGCCCAGAGAGGGGGTGGATTCCCCATCCCTGGAGGTTTTAAACTGAGATTGGACATGCCATGATCTGGTAAAGGGACTGGAGTTGGCCCAAGGGTTGGACTTGGTGATCTTGGAGGTCTTTTCCAACCCAATCCATTCTATGATCTGACTTTGGGAACCACTTGCTGTGTGTGAGGACCTGCCCAACCCCTGTTTGCCCTTTGCCTCCCCCCTGGCAGGAGGTGGACGTGGTGGTGGCGCCGTGCCGGGGGTGCCAGCCGGCCGAGGCCACGCTGGGCGAGTTGGTGAACCAGGTGCTGCCCGTGGTGACCTTTGCCATCAGCGAGGCAGAGCTGTCCCCCTCCGACCAGCACGAGCTCAGAGCCATCAAGGAGAAGTTCTCCCTGCCCATCTTCTTCTTTCGAGTGCCCGAGGCCGGCGGGGAGCTGATCTGTGCCAGGAGAGCAGAGGAGGGTGAGAAGTCCCCACTGCAGTGCCAGCTGCTGGACATGGAGTTCCTGAGCAACGCCCAGTGTGGCTGCGGCGCCCAGAGCATGTTGGTGGAGCAGCCCGAGAAGCTGCGCCTGCTGAGCTCCTTCTCCAGGCAGGTGCTGCAGAAACACCTGGTGGAGGCTGCCACGAGCCTGAACGAGCTGCACAGCCGCTGCCTCAACATCTTCATCAACCAGGCCTTCGACATGCAGAGGGACCTGCAGATCACCCCCAAGAGGCTGGAGTACACCCGCAGGAAGGAGAACGAGCTCTACGAGTCCCTCATGGGCATCGCCAACCGCAAGCAGGAGGAGATGAAGGACATGATCGTGGAGACTCTGGGCAACATGAAGGAGGAGCTCCTGGAGGATGCTGCCAACATGGAGTTCAAAGGTAGGCACAGGTAGGGCAGGGGGATGAGGAGGGTGGGGGTGGAAAGAGTGGCAGAGCTTTGGGTGCCCCCCCCTGCCGAGCTTTGGGTGCCCCCCCCTGCCGAGCTTTGGGTGCCCCCCCCTGCCGAGCTTTGGGTGCCCCCCCCTGCCGAGCTTTGGGTGCCCCACCCGCCGAGCTTTGGGTGCCCCCCCCTGCCGAGCTTTGGGTGCCTCCCCCGGGCGAGCTTTGGGTGCCTCCCCCGGGCCGAGCTTTGGTTGCCTCCCCCGGGCCGAGCTTTGGGTGCCTCCCCGGGCCGAGCTTTGGGTGCCTCCCCCGGGCCGAGCTTTGGGTGCCTCCCCCGGGCCGAGCTTTGGGTGCCTCCCCCGGGCCGAGCTTTGGGTGCCTCCCCCGGGCCGAGCTTTGGGTGCCTCCCCCGGGCCGAGCTTTGGGTGCCTCCCCCGGGCCGAGCTTTGGGTGCCTCCCCCGGGCCGAGCTTTGGGTGCCTCCCCGGGCCGAGCTTTGGGTGCCTCCCCGGGCCGAGCTTTGGGTGCCTCCCCGGGCCGAGCTTTGGGTGCCCCCCCCGGGCGAGCTTTGGGTGCCCCCCCCGGGCGAGCTTTGGGTGCCCCCCCCCTGCCGAGCTTTGGGTGCCCCCCCCCTGCCGAGCTTTGGGTGCCCCCCCCCTGCCGAGCTTTGGGTGCCTCCCCCGGCCGAGCTTTGGGTGCCTCCCCCGGCCGAGCTTTGGGTGCCTCCCCCGGCCGAGCTTTGGGTGCCTCCCTGCCGAGCTTTATTTGCCTTCTACAGAGCTTTGTTTGCCTCCTCCAAGCTCTGCCAGGGGAAATTGAAGTTGGAGATCAGAAAGAAATTCTTTGCAGAGAGAGTGTTCAGGGATTGGAATGGGCTGCCCAGAGAGGGGGTGGATTCCCCATCCCTGGAGGTTTTAAACTGAGCTTGGACATGCCATGATCTGGTAAAGGGACTGGAGTTGGATCAAGGGTTGGACTTGATGATCTCAGAGGTCTTTTCCAACCTAACTCAGAAGAGAAGAGCAACGAGGCTGGAGAAGGGACTGGAGCACAAGTGCTGTGGGGAGAGGCTGAGGGAGCTGGGGGTGTTCAGCCTGGAGAAGAGGAGGCTCAGAGGTGACCTCAGCACTGTCTGGAACTGCCTAAAGGGAAGTTCTGGCCAAGTGGGGGTTGGTCTCTTCTCCCAGGCACTCAGCAATAGGACAAGGGGGCACGATGGGCTCAAGCTCTGCCAGGGGAAAGTGAAGTTGGAGATCAGGAAAAAATTCTTTCCAGAGAGAGTGCTCAGGGATTGGAATGGGCTGCCCAGAGAGGGGGTGGATTCCCCATCCCTGGAGGTTTTTCAACTGAGCTTGGCCGTGGCACTGAGTGCCATGATCTGGTAAAGGGACTGGAGTTGGCCCAAGGGTTGGACTTGATGATCTCAGAGGTCTTTTCCAACCCAATCCATTCTATGATTCTGTGATTCTGTGGATGTGGCTCTGAGTGAGAATCCACCATGTCTTGATCCAACCCCACTGTGATCACCAGCCCAGGGCACTCTGTGCCCTGGGCTGGTGATCACAGTGGGGTTGGATCAAGGGTTGGACTTGATGATCTTGGAGGTCTTTTCCAACCCAATCCATTCTATGATTCTATGGGTGGGTTGATGATCTGGACAACAGACTGTAAGAAATTCAGAATTCACACACCAAAAGTGTTTTTTATGGTATCTCCTGGAGAAAAAGCACCATCCTTAAGTGAGAGACCAGAAGAGGTGGCTTATGGATCACACTTTCCCCCACCCCAGAGTTTGCTGCACCATTCTGGCTTTAAGATATTTTACTGCTTTAATTCCTTGCTCTACTGAAGAACAAACCAACTCTCTCCACTTTCCCTCAGTGTGTGTGTTGAGTTTTGGGAATAAATCTGCCCTAGGAAAAGAAGCTGTTTCAGTGTTCAGTGTCAGCAGTGAAGGCTTAATTTGTGCTTTCTGCTTGATTTCTTGGAGAGAGTTTTGCATAAAACACTTGGGGGTAGAACCTTCCAAAACAGAATCTTCCTGGGTGGGTGAAGTTTTCCTTTACAAAAAGAAAACCAACACAGCATCCTGTGCTTCCAAAGCCTACACTTGGCATCGAGTGTGTTTTGGGGAAATGTGAGAATTCTCAGCACATCTCCCAGCCCCAGGACTCAGGATCTCCCAGCTGGAAGCACAGAGGCTGCTGTGGAAGCTGTGAAGGGTTCCCAGTTCTCCTGCAGGAGTGTGGTCTGGCACCAACAGCAAAGGGAACATCTGCAGGTTGATGCTCCACAGCTTTTCTCTGCTTGCCAGGGATTTGCTGTAACAGTCACTTCTGTTCCAAGGAAATGCAGCTCACTGGGATGGCAGGGAAAGGTTTTTGTTTTTAAAGTAAAATTCAGACACAGCTGTTTGCTCTTGAGTTAGTTTGTGGGAATGGAGTGGTCCTGTGAGGGTCGAGAGAGGCCCAAACTCCAGACACACAATTTTGCCTTGAGTTACTTCCTCCCAGTTTCAAACTGGAGTGTTATTTCCTGGGATGAAGAGAAAGGATGACAAGGGGGAATGGCTTCAAACTGACAGAGTGGGTTAGGTGGGATATTGGGGAGGAATTCCTGCTGGGAGGGTGGGCAGGCCCTGGCACAGGTTGCCCAGAGAAGCTGTGGCTGCCCCATCCCTGGAAGTGTCCAAGGCCAGGCTGGACAGGGCTTGGAGCAACCTGGGATAGTGGGAGGTGTCCCTGCCCATGGCAGGGATGGCACTGAGTGAGTTTCAAGGCCCCTTCCAGCCCAAACCATCCTATGATTCCATGTCTAGTCCTGCAGGTTGGGCTCTGGATCTTTTTGCTTCTGCAGGTGGGAAATGGATCAGGTATTCCTATTCCCTGAAGTCACCACATTGTGGTGTCCATGCAAAATGTTGTCCTCATCAAGACCTTGCTTTAATTGCAGCAGGGCCTCTTGGCACACTGAAAAACCCCAGCAAAGGAGCTTAACTGTGTGTGAGTTCATTCCACCTGTGTAGGTGTTAGGAATTACTGTGTGGACAGGTCACAATTCCTGTATTCCCTGTGTCCCACCCTTCACACCTCTGGAGTGCAGCAGGGCTGGAGTTCAGGGTTCTGCTTGTGCAGCACAGGATGAAACACCTGCAGGAAATACTGGTGTGCTTTTATTTGCACAACACACATCCCTTGGAGTGCCTTGGCTCCCAGCACTTGGAGTGCTTTCCAGGAGGGAGGGAGGGGTTATTTTGGGGAGCTAATGCCATCTGCTGATCCCTGGTTGGTTTTAAGTGGGCTGGACTGGAGTTGGCCAAACTCCAGGGGCAAGGCTTGCAGCTCCTGGGAGGAACATCATATTTTGGAGTGGGTACAGAGCAGGGATTGCTCAGTGCTGGCTTAAAAGTACCAAGAGGAGATCGACCTTTCCAAGGCACCAGGAAAACTGTCATGTGCCTGGTGTGGCTGTTACACCACTTTGCTCTGAGCATTCCCCATCCAGCAGTGCCTGGAAGGGTTTCCTGCTCTGTGCTGGGCAGAAACCCAGCTTTGTGCTGCTGCTCTTTGATTCTTGTGGTGGTGGTTGACTTGTCGTCACTGCAGAGCTGGAGGAGCTCTTGTGTAGAGTCTGTCAGGTGTTAGAGTTGAGTGTCCTGGGAATTCCAACACCAGTGACTGGAAGCAAAGGAAATAATGTTTCCCACCTCGGTCAGATGTGATTTGAAGCTTCCCTGAAAAGAAGTAACCAGTGGCTCTAATTCTTTAGTACTTTGTATCCCCAAATACCAATTTAGGATCTGTAGAACTGGATTAGAACCTGGTGTAAAACTGGGCATGCAAAGATGTTCCCCTTTGCTCTAATTCTTTAGTACTTTGTATCCCCAAATACCAATTTAGGATCTGTAGAACTGGGTTAGAACCTGGTGTACAACTGGGCATGCAAAGATGTTCCCCTTTGCAGCAGTCAGAGGATGTTATTTTATTGCTCATGAGGTTTTTCCTATGACTTTAAACACTGTTTGCTTTAGTTTGTAACATCTGGGCCCAAAGTAAGGAACCTCTGAAAGGAAAAAGGGCCAGCTGGCATTTGGAGCAGCAGCTCCTGAGCCAGGTGTGGTGCAGCTCCTCGGAGCAGCTCAGAGTGTTGTTTCCAGTGATGAACACAGAGGTGTTTCTCTCCTTCCCTGTGTGCAGACATCATCATTCCTGAGAATGGGGAGCCTGTCACTTCCAGGGACATCAAGTGCTGCATTAAGCAGATCCAGGAACTGATTATTTCTCGGTTAAACCAAGCAGTTGCCAACAAGTTAATTAGCTCAGTGGACTATCTGAGGGAGAGCTTTGTGGGGACCCTGGAGAGGTGCCTGAAGAGCCTGGAGGAGTCCTGGGAGGTTTCAGTACATCCTGCAAGGAGTTTGGAGAAGTCAAAGGATGGCTCTGTGCACATCACAAGCAATTATCTCAAACAGGTAACAGTGGCTTGATTGACTCTTTGGAGTGTTCTTGTTCATTGGCTTTATCCTGACCCAGTGAGGGTGGTGGGACATGGAGATGTTCAGTGAAATCAGAGGGACACAGCTCTGGAATTCTGGGGTTTGGGGTCATTAAAGGAGGTGCCAAAACTGGGCAACAGTCACTTAAGGGGCTAACACTTAATTTTCCTGAATCTGCATATAATAATAATAATAATCAGAGTACAGCCCAGAAACTGAGCTCAATACAATAAAAGAATTAACCAAGTGGTTCATGAGTTATCCCAGACAGCACCATTTTTCATTTTCAGGGGTCTGACACAGGTTAGGGCTTGCAGAGTTCCCACACTGACATCCTTTCCTGCTTTGCAGATCCTCAATGCAGCTTATCATGTGGAAGTCACTTTCCACTCTGGCTCAACAGTGACCAGGATGCTGTGGGAGCAGATCAAACAGGTATGGGCACCTCCAGCAGCTGTTCCTGAGCATTTCCATCCCTGGAAGTGTCCAAGGCCAGGTTTGGAGCAACCTGGTCTGAGGAAGGAGCTCCTGCCCATGACAGGGGGCAGAACAAGATGGGATTTAAGGTCCCTTCCAACCCAGACCATTCTGGAATTCTATGATTCTAATCTTTAATTTAAAGAAAGACCTTTTGAGTGTTTTCTTGAGCAGAGGAACGAAGGGCATTTTGAAACTCGTGACTGTTTGGAGTAGTGTTGTTTATTTGGGTTTGTGGGTTTTTGTTTGCTTGTTTTGCAGTGTATCTTGATTTAAGTCAATTCACTCTTCCCCCCACAGACCAGACCAGATTTGCTCTGGTTTGTTTTAGACCATTCATCCTCCTTAAGTCCCTGCTCTGAGCTGTGGGTGACCTTCACTGCCTTCTCCCTGGGGAGATTCCTGGGTGGGGGAGAGGAATAATGTGCCTTTTCCCACAGAGGTGCAGTGCACACTGAGTGGCCACAAACCTTCAGTTCCTCCTCCAGCCCAGGACAGGGATCCAGACTGGCTGTGCAGCACCTGGATTGCTGTGGCTTCTAATAAAGGGCATGGCAGGGCAATTTAATCACCCAGTAATTATGGGAAGTGGTGCATTCCAGCCCTGGGATTTCCATACCTTGACAGTGTCTGTCCAGCTGAAGAGGCTTCACTCTGGGTTTTGCCACTTTGGGATCATCCCTCTCTCTGATTTTCTGGGCTCCTGCTTATGCTGCCAGTTCTGTCAGCCCACAAACTGCACCACAGCCATGTGGTTTTCCAGGTGGTGGCTCTTGGAGCTGTTCCTGCTCAGATGGGAAGGGGTGGTGGGATTTTAGGAATTAACTGAGCAGCTGCTCAAACAGACCAAACCTCTTATTCAGGGTGATTTACAGCAACATTGGGATCGATGCCTCTGGATTGGAATCATGGAATCCCAGAGTGGTTTGGGTTGGAAGGGATTTAAAGCCCATCCAGTCCCACCCCCTGCCACAGGCAGGGACACCTCCCACCAGCCCAGGTTGCTCCAAGCCCTGTCCAACGTGGCCTTGGACACTCCCAGGGATGGGGCAGCCACAGTTCTCTGGGCACCTGTGCCAGGGCCTGCCCAGCCTCTGAGTCCATGGTTAGGAATTGCTCCAGGGTAATGCCTTAGCCCAGTTCTATGTGCAGGTGGTGTGTTATTCCCAGGGGTGTGAGCAGGCTGAGTAGATCCACTGACCCTGGGCTTTGTTTGTGCCACTGCCTGAGTTGTGTGTCCTGTTTTCCCAGATAATCCAGCGGATCACGTGGGTGAGCCCCCCTGCCATCACCAGTGACTGGAAGAGGAAGGTTGCCCAGGATGCCATCGAGAGCCTCAGCGCTTCCAAGCTGGCCAAGAGCATCTGCAGCCAGTTCAGGACCAGGCTCAACAGCTCCCACGAGGCTTTTGCAGCCTCTCTGCGGCAGGTGGGGCACGGGCAGAGCTCAGGGGGTTCTGTGCTGTGCCCCTTAGGGAAGGAGGGGGGCATGGGCAGAGCTCAGGGGGTTCTGTGCTGTGCCCTTCAGGACAGGAGGGGGTCAGGTGGGCATGGGCAGAGCTCAGGGGGTTCTGTGCTGTGCCCTTCAGGACAGGAGGGGGTCAGGTGGGCATGGGCAGAGCTCAGGGGGTTCTGTGCTGTGCCCTTCAGGACAGGAGGGGGTCAGGTGGGCATGGGCAGAGCTCAGGGGGTTCTGTGCTGTGCCCTTCAGGACAGGAGGGGGTCAGGTGGGCACGGGCAGAGCTCAGGGGGTTCTGTGCTGTGCCCTTCAGGACAGGAGGGGGTCAGGTGGGCACGGGCAGAGCTCAGGGGGTTCTGTGTTGGGCCCCTTAGGGAAGGAGGGGGGCATGGGCAGAGCTCAGGGGGTTCTGTGCTGTGCCCCTTAGGGAAGGAGGGGGGTCAGGTGGGCACGGGCAGAGCTCAGGGGGTTCTGTGCTGTGTCCCTTAGGGAAGGAGGGGGTCAGGTGGGCACGGGCAGAGCTCAGGGGGTTCTGTGTTGGGCCCCTTAGGGAAGGAGGGGGGCATGGGCAGAGCTCAGGGGGTTCTGTGCTGTGCCCCTTTGGGGAAGGAGGGGGGTCAGGTGGGCACGGGCAGAGCTCAGGGGGTTCTGTGCTGTGCCCCTTAGGGAAGGAGGGGGTTTAATTACTGAAAGAGCAGCTGGGGCAGTTGGTGCAGCCATTCTGTGGGGAGAGGGGACAGAGCTGCTGGCAGAGCTGTAATACAAGGTCTTATTTTTAAGCTGCACCTTCAGGGCTCCCCAGCCTTGTTGCAGGCTGGCCCCAAAGCAGCAGGGTGCCAGTGTGTGCTGTGTCTCTTGCAGCTGGAGGATGGCCACTCTGGCAGGCTGGAGAGGACAGAGGACCTGTGGCTGAAGGTGCGCAAGGACCACGCGCCGCGGCTCGCCCGGCTCTCTCTGGAGAGCAGATCCCTGCAGGATGTGCTGCTGCACGGTGAGCACCTGCCTGCTGTGCCCTCTGTGCCATCCTCTCCCTGCTCCTGAGGCAGCCAGTGAGTGGGTGGGCAGGAGTGGGAGGGCTGGTTTGCTTCTCACTCAGCTACTCCAGCTGACACATCCATCCATCCCTGGCTCCTTGGAGGCTGCTGCTGGCCCGTGCCCGGCTCTGGGGCTGCGCCCGTGCCCGGCTCTGGGGCTGCGCCCGTGCCCGGCTCTGGGGCTGCGCCCGTGCCCGGCTCTGGGGCTGCGCCCGTGCCCGGCTCTGGGGCTGCGCCCGTGCCCGGCTCTGGGGCTGCGCCCATCCAACTCTGGGGCTGCGCCCGTGCCCGGCTCTGGGGCTGTGCCCGTGCCCGGCTCGGGCTGCCCACCTGGCTCTGGAGCTCTGCCTGTCTGGCTCTGGAGCTCTGCCCGTGGCCGGCTCTAGGGCTGTACCCATCCGACTCTGGGGCTCTGCACAGCTCTGGGGCTGTGCCCGTGCCTGGCTCTGGGGCTGCCCACCCAGCTCTGGAGCTGTGCCCATGCCTGGCTCTAGGGCTGCACATGTCCGACTCTGGGGCTGTGCCCGTGCCCGGCTCTGGGGCTGTGCCCGTGCCCGGCTCTGGGGCTGTGCCCACCCAGCTCTGGGGCTGTGCCCACCCAGCTCTGGGCTGCCAGGCTGGCAGTGTGGAGCAGAACTCCCCGTGCTGTGGTGTCTGAGTGTGTTAACAGTGGCTGTTGTGCCCTGCAGGCAAGCCCAAGCTGGGCCGGGAGCTGGGCCGGGGGCAGTACGGTGTGGTGTACCTGTGTGACAGCTGGGGAGGGCACTTCCCCTGCGCCCTCAAGTCTGTGGTTCCTCCTGATGAGAAGCACTGGAATGACCTTGCACTGGAGTTTCACTATATGAGGTGTGTATCTCATTCCACATGGATCTCCTTAATTTCACTGCCATTTACGTTGGGAAAGACCAACGAGATGGAGCCCCCACTGTGCCCAATTCCCCCCTGGTCACCCTGACCAGACCCCTGAGTGCCACATCCAGTCGTGCTGCCAGTGTTTGAATTGCATAAGCAGGGCCTCACCTCCTCTAGTTTTATTCTGGAATCGGTGATTTGACCCATGGAATGCCAAGCTGCCATTCCTTGCCAAGGCAGGACACCCTGCCAGTGTCATGCCCAGTGGAACAGGCACAGAGTGGTGGGCAAACATCCCCCTCCCTGCCTTGGTCTGACTCCCTGGTGTCTGTGCTGATCAAATTCATGCTGTTCTGCAGAGTAAATTAGAATTAATAGACTATAATAGCAAACAGTTCTTCTCCCCTGATTTTTGGTGTTGAATCATCCCTCCTTTCCCATCTGTCTGAACCCACAAAGGAAAATGATGGCTCTGCAGTGCAGAAAGCAGCTTGTTTTCAGTAAACAGCTGCAGGCAGGTGCTGCTGCACAGGCAGCTGAAACAATGCAGGATTATTTTGGAACTCTAACCTTTAATAGGGCTTTTTTTGAGTTGAATTGGCTCAGACAGCTGTGTATTGTTGTGGTGCTCTGAGCTGGGAGGTTTTGCTGCACGAGGCCTCATTGCTGTGCTGAGGCTGCAGCTCCTGGGCATGTTCCCTTCACAAGGAGAGGCTTGGCCTGGGGTGGAGGGAATGGGGTAAAAATGACCAGATTTCTGTGCTGAACCTTCTCCAGGTCCCTGCAGTCACATGAGAGGCTTGTGCACCTCCATGGATCCGTGATAGACTATGGCTATGGGGGAGGCTCCAGCATTGCTGTGCTGCTGATCATGGAGCGGCTCCACAGGGACCTCTACACAGGGCTAAAGGTACCAACATGGATTCTGTACATCCACACCCATCCCTGGAGGGTCCAAGGCCAGGCTGGACAGAGCTTGGAGCCACCTGGACTAGTGGAAGGTGTCCCTGCCCATGGTGGGTGGAACTGGATGAGCTTTAAGGTCCCTTCAACCCAAACCATTCCGTGATTCCATAATTTAAAAAATCCACATCTAAATATGCATTGGTTTGTAAGGGAAACCTGGGATTGCTTAGTTTTCAGTGGGCTTGGCAAACAAGAGGAAGGAAAGGTGACTTGCACTTCAGTGTGTGTGTGTGTTTGTCCTTCAGGCTGGGCTGGAGCTGGAGCCACGGCTGCAGATTGCCCTGGATGTGGTGGAAGGGATCCGGTACCTGCACAGCCAGGGGCTGGTGCACAGGGACATCAAACTGAAAAATGTCTTGGTAAGGAGCACTCTGGCCAGTCCTGGAGCCTTCCTCATCTTTTAGTGGGAGGGAGAAGCTCAAGGGATGGATCCTTCCTGCAGGATCTCCCAAGCTGTGGTGGTGCCAGCCACAGCTGGGCTGGCACTGGAGGCTTCCCTGGCTCCTCTTCAGGCAGAAGGCCTGGGGCAAAGGGAGCAGTGGAGTGAGTCCTCTGGAGTGTAACAGCTTGAGCTCCAAGTGGGATTTCCAGTTCCTGGTTCTGTTAAATCCCAGCCACACCCTTGGTGAAGAAGACAAGTGGAGGCCTGTCTTGTTTCTGAGCTCAGCCAAGTGCTGCATGTCCAGGAGATAATCAGAGCAGCTGATCAAGAACAAGTGCCCAGCCCTTCCAGTATAAACAGTTTAGGACCCTGATGTGCAGAGGCCACCCTAGAGCTGAGCACTTTGGTTCTCAGCTGTCTCTGTGTGGATTCCTCTACAGCTGGACAAAAAGAATCGTGCCAAAATCACTGACCTGGGGTTCTGCAAACCAGAGGCCATGATGTCTGGCAGCATTGTGGGCACCCCCATCCACATGGCTCCTGAGCTCTTCACAGGTATGTTCCTCCACTGCACCCACTGCACTTTGGAAGGCCATGATGAGGGGAAAAGTAATGAAAGAACAAAACCCAGAAGACCTGGAGCACTTGGTGTGCTCAGGGTTTCCTAATTTAGTTATAAATGATTATATAAATGCTATAAATGATTAATTCCTGATGTTTGGCTCTGACATGCTGGGCCAGGCAGAGCTGAGTCTTCCAGGTGTTGGTGTTTAACTCTGAAACACATCTGAGCACCTGCACTGGTCCCTGAAGCTCAGCTTGGGAGCTGCAGGTGCAGATCAAGTGTACAAATCCTGAGAACTGGAAAATCTTCTCTTTCCCTTCCCCTTTGGCCATGGCTCCTGACGTGTCCCTGGGCTTCACACACCTCTCTCCTCCCGGCAGTGGAGTTGTGGTTTAAATTTGAGGAAGGGGCACTCTGGATCAGCCCTCAGCCTGCTCACTCTCCAGGGGTGAAGGGGATGTCTGCTCTGCTGATCAGCTGTGCTTTTGTCCCAGGAAAGTATGATAACTCAGTGGATGTCTATGCCTTTGGAATTCTCTTCTGGTACATCTGCTCAGGCCATGTGAAGTTACCAGAGGCTTTTGAGAGATGTGCAAGCAAAGATCACCTGTGGAACAACGTTAGAAGAGGTACAAGGGCTTGTTTGAACCCTGGGGCTTCATGCTTGAACAGAACTTGGGGTGATGAGGAAATCCATTTTTATTCTTGTAACTGAAAGGGAAAAGTACAAGTTGACAGAGTCACTGAGGTTGGAAAAGATCCCTCTGGGATCCCTGAGTCCACCCTGTGCATGATCCCCACCTTGTCCCCCAGCCCTGAGCCTCCTTTCCTCCAGCTGAGCCCCCCCAGCTCCCTCAGCCCCTCCTGCTGCTCCAGCCCCTTCCCAGCTCTGTTCCATTCTCTGGACACGCTCCAGCCCCTCCATGTCCCTCCTGGACTGAGTGACCAGACCTGGACACAGGATTTGAGGTCCCCCAGCAGTGCCAGCACAGGGGGACAATCCCTGCCCTGCTCCTGCTGGTTCCTGATCCAGGCCAGGATGTTGTACTGCTTTGGGACACTCTAAAGAGTCACATTTACCTTCTTCAGCTGGGACTGATTCTACAGGAGGTTGAACTAAAATGAGCAGGATAAAAAGGGGGTGTTGGTCAACCAGCTCTTCTGCAGCATCCCAGGAGCTGTGCTTGCACTGCAGCCATGGAGCAGCACAACCCTGTGTGTAACCCAGCCCCAGGGCCAGCCAGGCCTGATCCCCTGAGGAATGTTTAATCCCTGGCACTTTCTGGAGGTTTCTGTACATCCCAGTGCTGCCTGTGCAGCCTTGCTGAGGGAGCTGGGTGTGGAGAGAGACCCTGGGCCAGCTGTTCCCCCAAATACAACCTCCCTCCTGTGCCTGGGTGGGTTTAGTGAGGGCTGGGACAGCTCAGTCCTTTGTGCTGTGTCCTGGTATGGGATGTTTTATCCTTTGGCCCTGAGCTCCTGTCCACACAAACTCCCCTTCTCATGTGAACAAGATTAGCTCAGCTGAGTGAGTCTCCTGCTTGGCTTGGGGGCTGCACTTGCTGCCCGTCCCTGCCCCCTGAGCTGCCCCAGGGTGACCGGTGCCCCCGTGCCCGTCCCTGCCCCCTGAGCTCCCCCAGGGTGACCGGAGCCCCCGTGCCCGTCCCTGCCCCCTGAGCTGTGCCGGTGCCCCCGTGCCCGTCCCTGCCCCCTGAGCTGCCCCAGGGCTGCCCCGGTGCCCCCGTGCCCGTCCCTGCCCCCTGAGCTGTGCCGGTGCCCCTGTGCCCATCCCTGCCCCCTGAGCTGCCCCAGGGCTGCCCCGGTGCCCCTGTGCCCGTCCCTGCCCCCTGAGCTGTGCCAGAGCCCCCGTGCCCGTCCCTGCCCCCTGAGCTGTGCCGGTGCCCCCGTGCCCGTCCCTGCCCCCTGAGCTGCCCCAGGGCTGTGCCGGTGCCCCCGTGCCCGTCCCTGCCCCCTGAGCTGCCCCAGGGCTGTGCCGGTGCCCCCGTGCCCGTCCCTGCCCCCTGAGCTCCCCCAGGGTGACCGGAGCCCCCGTGCCCGTCCCTGCCCCCTGAGCTGCCCCGTGCCGGTGCCCCCGTGCCCGTCCCTGCCCCCTGAGCTGTGCCGGTGCCCCCGTGCCCGTCCCTGCCCCCTGAGCTGCCCCAGGGCTGTGCCGGTGCCCCCATGCCCGTCCCTGCCCCCTGAGCTGCCCCGGTGCCCGTCCCTGCCCCCTGAGCTGCCCCGGTGCCCCTGTGCCCGTCCCTGCCCCCTGAGCTCCCCCAGGGTGACTGGAGCCCCCGTGCCCGTCCCTGCCCCCTGAGCTGCCCCGGTGCCCCCGTGCCCGTCCCTGCCCCCTGAGCTGCCCCGTGCCGGTGCCCCCGTGCCCGTCCCTGCCCCCTGAGCTGTGCCGGTGCCCCCGTGCCCGTCCCTGCCCCCTGAGCTGCCCCGGGGTGACCGGAGCCCTCTGTGTTCCCAGGAGTGCGGCCGGAGCGCCTGCCCGTGTTCGACGAGGAGTGCTGGCAGCTGATGGAAGCCTGCTGGGCTGGGGACTCCTCCCAGCGGCCTCTCCTGGGCATCGTGCAGCCCATGCTGCAGGGCATCATGGACAGGCTCTGCCAGGCTGGCTCTGAGCACCCAAATAAAGGCTTGGATGACTCGACTTGAGGAGGGGGCACGGAAGGATCGGGAATTGTGGGGGAATTCTGCCCTCCCCACCCTGCAGGAGGTGTCTCCAGGTGGAGCTCTGTGTGCCCAGCCTGGGTGGGACAGGTGCCAGCAGCCAGGAGGGTGACACCTCGGGGCTGTGCCATCCTGAGGAGCGGCCACAGCCTGCCCAGCCCACCCCACCAGTGCCAGTTATCCCACTGCAGCTTTCCCTGTGGAGTTGTGCAAATGAGGTAGAGAATC
The DNA here is from genome assembly GCF_047495875.1 of Pithys albifrons albifrons. Lineage (NCBI taxonomy): Eukaryota > Metazoa > Chordata > Aves > Passeriformes > Thamnophilidae > Pithys > Pithys albifrons. Next base: position 5,082,181 of record NC_092485.1, read on the forward strand.
CCCACGCCCTTGAACTGAAAGGGATCCTTTTGCCAATCCCACAGCACCACCCAGCAAAGCAAAGCATTGTCTGTGTGTGTGTCAGGTCTGTGTTGTCTGTGTGACCACCACTGTCTTCCCTCAGCAAAGGAAAACCTTTCCCAGGAACTGTGTTGGGTCCACACATGTCACTGTCCCAGTCCCTGAGTGGCTGGCACTAATTCCAAAGGAAAATCCTTTCCCAGGAACTGTGTTGGGGCCACACATGTTACTATCCCAGTCCCTGAGTGGCTGACCCTAATTCCAAAGGAAAATCCTTTCCCAGGAACTGTGTTGGAGCCACACATGTCACTGCCCCAGTCCCTGAGTGGCTGGCACTAATTCCAAAGGAAAATCCTTTCCCAGGAACTGTGTTGGGGCCACACATGTTACTATCCCAGTCCCTGAGTGGCAGGCACTAATTCCAAAGGAAAATCCCTTTCCCAGGAACTGTGTTGTGGCCACACATGTTACTATCCCAGTTCCTGAGTGGCTGGCACTAATTCCAAAGGAAAACCCTTTCCCAGGAACTGTGTTGGAGCCACACATGTTACTATCCCAGTCCCTGAGTGGCTGGCACTAATTCCAAAGGAAAATCCTTTCCCAGGAACTGTGTTGGGCCCACACATGTCACTGTCCCAGTCCCTGAGTGGTTGGCACTAATTCCAAAGGAAAAACCTTTCCCAGGAACTGTGTTGGGGCCACACATGTTACTATCCCAGTCCCTGAGTGGCTGACCCTAATTCCAAAGGAAAAACCTTTCCCAGGAACTGTGTTGGGGCCACACATGTTACTATCCCAGTCCCTGAGTGGCTGGCACTAATTCCAAAGGAAAATCCTTTCCCAGGAACTGTGTTGGGGCCACACATGTCACTGCCCCAGTCCCTGAGTGGCTGGCACTAATTCCAAAGGAAAAACCTTTCCCAGGAACTGTGTTGGGGCCACACATGTCACTGCCCCAGTCCCTGAGTGGCTGGCACTAATTCCAGAGTGCTTGGAGAGGAAGGAGAAAGCAAACACTCTAGAGTAGAAGTGTTGAGGAGCTCAGAGCACCTCCAGGAGCTTCTGCAGCACTTGAGATGTTTACATTGACAGGAGCAAAGCTTCCATGTTTTACTAAGGGGATGTGCAAGTCCCCCACCTTATAAGCTATTTATCCTTTGTGCCCTCCACCTCTTATTCCTGTTTAAAAACAAAAACAAAGCTATTTTTTTTCTGGTCATTTTGCTTCATAACAGCTCTTTGAGTGCCTGAAGAAAGCTGCCCTTTCCTTCAGTCTTCTGCTCAGAGGTTCTGTCTTGTGCACCACAGTCATTGCAACCAAAGGCTGTCCATGGGGAAAGTGCCAATTCCTTTTAATTAAAATCTGGGGGGGGGTTTCAATTAGTGGCAAAGGTAATGAGAGTTTTAAACTGGGCTAACTCTGCCAGGCACCTTTTTAAAACTAAAGTTTCTTCAGCTCCTTTTTAAACCACGGGTGGTGTTGGAGCAAACTCGAGGGGAAAGCAGGTCCTTCCTTGTCCCTCTGGGACTCCAGTTTGGGTGGAAAGGAGGAAAAAATGAGGAGAGAGGGGACTCCTTGGCAGGGCCTGTGCCATTCCCGAGAGGGCTGCTCCTAAAATCCCATCCTTGGGCATTTCTGGGGGATCAAACTCTGGGTGGGGCTGGCCCAGGGAATGCACCTTGTTGGCTGTGGGAGCAACCAGAGAGTTGGGAAGTTCTCCCTGGGCTGCTGTTCCTGCAGCTGCTCAGGGAGGGGCTCCCTTTCCCGGGAAAGCTGCTGCATCCCGGCACTGTGGGAATGTGGAATGGCTGCTGGAATTCCTTGGCTCAGGCACAGCGAAATTCCGGCTGCTGCTCTGCCCCTGGGACAGCCTGGACTGAGGAAAGGGCTGCAGGAGCTGCAGGATTAGCACAGGTGGAGCCTTCCCTTCTTTGTGCAATAAATGGATTAATGTGCTTTTTGTACATAAAAAAGGCTTTTTTTGGTACTTCCTGCACGGTGTGGGCTTTGTGTGGTCTGTGCTGGCATTCCAGGGGGATTGGGGTGGATCCATGGACTGTTCTGTATGGATCCAGCCTCTCCTGGCATTCCAGGGGGATTGGGGTGGATCCATGGGCTGTGCTGGCATTCCAGGGGATTGGGGTGGATCCATGGACTGTGCTGGCATTCCAGGGGGATTGGGGTGGATCCAGCCTCTCCTGGCATTCCAGGGGGATTGGGGTGGATCCATGGACTGTGCTGGCATTCCAGGGGATTGGGGTGGATCCATGGTCTGTGCTGGCATTCCAGGGGATTGGGGTGGATCCATGGGCTGTGCTGGCATTCCAGGGGGATTGGGGTGGATCCATGGGCTGTGCTGGCATTCCAGGGGGATTTGGGTGGATCCAACTTCTCCTGGCCTTCCAGGGGGATCCTGTGCAGATCCATGGACTGTTTTCCATTCCCAAGGTGGTTTTGTGTGGATCCACCCTCTATGCTCCATCCCAGAGGGATTTTCCCTGGATCCCCCCCCTGTTCTCCATCCCAGGGGGATTTTCCCTGGATCCCTGCCCTGTTCTCCATCCCAGAGGGATTTTCCCTGGATCCCCCCCCCTGTTCTCCCTCTCTGAGTGTTTCTGTGCAGATCCAATGCCTGTTCTCCATCCCAGAGGGATTTCCCCTGGATCCCTGCCCTGTTCTCCATCCCAGAGGGATTTTCCCTGGAATTCCCCCCTGTTCTCCATCCCGGGGGGTTCCTGGGCAGTTCCAGCCGCCCTGCCCAGCCCTGCCCCTCCCTCCCAGTTTGCCCAGTTTGCCCAGCCCGGGGCAGGCCCTGCAGGCTCTGGGGGTGTTTGTGGGAACAATAAATGTGAATAAACTGAACCTTCTGGGTCTGCAATTCCAGGATTGTCTCGGGAGCTTTTCCCGGGAGCAGCCCCAGCCCCTTCCCCGCTGCCTCTGGGCCCTTTGACTGGTCCCAGTTTGGGCTGTGGCATCTCCAGCTTTGCCCAAACAGCAGCAGCTCCCGGGCTGGCCACTGTTCCTGTCCCTTTATTTTTATTTTTATTTTGTATTTTAATTTTTATTTTCTTCTCATTTTTTTGCCTTTTTAATTTACATTTCAATGCCTTAAATTTCATTTTTATTTTAAAATTGTTTTGACTTTATTGTTTCCTTTTATGTTTATTATTTAATTTTTTAAAATAATTTTATTTTACAACTCAGGTTTTGTTTTTATTTTATTTTCGTTGTTTTAAAATTTTATTTTACTTTTTATTTCTTTTTCTACTATTTTTATTTTAGTATTTTCTCCTCTTTCTCTTTTCTTCTACTTTTCTTTTTCCCTTTTCCCTTTTCTCTTTCCTTCTCCCTTTTTCTTCCCTTTCCCTTTTTCCCTTTACCTTTTCCCTTTTTCCCTTTTTCCCTTTTCCCCCTTTCCCTTTTTCCTTTTTTCCCTTTTCCTTTTCCCTTTCTTTTTTCCTTTTCCCTTTTTCCCTTTACCTTTTCCTTTTTCCTTTTCCTTTTCCCTTTCCCTTTTTCCCTTCCCCTTTTCCCTTTCCCTTTTCCCTTTCCCCTTTTCCCTTTCCCCTTTTCCCTTTCCCTTTTCCCTTTCCCTTTTCCTTTTCCCCTTTCCCTTTTTCCCTTTTCCTTTTCCCTTTCCCTTTCCCCTTTCCCTCTTTCCCTTTTTCCCTTTTCCCTTTCCCTTTTTCCTTTTTTCCCTTTTTCCCTTTCCCTTTTCCCTTTTTCCCTTTCCCTTTTTCCCTTTCCCTTTTCCCCCTTTCCCTTTCCCCTTTCCCTTTTCCCCTTTCCCTTTTCCCCCTTTCCCTTTCCCTTTTCCCTTTCCCTTTCCCCTTTTCCCTTTTCCCTTTTCCCCCTTTCCCTTTCCCCTTTTCCCTTTTCCCTTTTCCCCCTTTCCCTTTCCCCTTTTCCCTTTTCCCTTTTCCCCCTTTCCCTTTCCCCTTTTCCCTTTTCCCCCTTTCCCTTTCCCCTTTTCCCCCTTTCCCTTTCCCCTTTTCCCCCTTTCCCTTTCCCCTTTTCCCCCTTTCCCTTTCCCCTTTTCCCCCTTTCCCTTTCCCCTTTTCCCTTTTCCCCTTTCCCCTTTCCCTTTCCCCTTTTCCCTTTTCCCCCTTTCCCTTTCCCCTTTTCCCTTTTCCCTTTTCCCCCTTTCCCTTTCCCCTTTTCCCCCTTTCCCTTTCCCCTTTTCCCCCTTTCCCTTTCCCCTTTTCCCTTTTCCCTTTTCCCCCTTTCCCTTTCCCCTTTTCCCTTTCCCCTTTTCCCCTTTCCCTTTTCCCCTTCCTCTTTCCCCCTTTCCCTTTCCCTTTTCCCCCTTTCCCTTTTCCCTTTTCCCCCTTTCCCTTTCCCCATCCCCGCTGTCTCTCCCGTTCCCGGAACTCTCGTGCGCGGTCGCGGCTCCCGCCCGGCCCTTTTTCCGCGGCGCTCCGGGCTGCCCCGGGCGCTGCCTGACCGGCGGTGCCGCTCTCGCTGCCTCCGCCGCGCCCGCAGCGATCGGGGCCGGACCGGGAGCGATCGGGGCCGGGCCGGGACCGCGGGAGGGGCGGGCGGGGCCGGGCCGGGGGCGGCGGCGGCGCGGCGGGGCCGGGCAGCGCGGCGGGCGAGCCGCGGGCACACGGGACGGTGCGGGCAGGCCCCCGCGGGGTCCTTCGGCGACGGGAGCGCAGGGAGCGGCGGCGGCGGCGAAATGAACCTGGAACTGCTCGGTGGGGACGGGAATGGGAATGGGAATGGGAATGGGAATGGGGATGGGAATGGGATACGGGGATGGGGATGGGAATGGGAATGGGAATGGGGATGGGAATGGGAATGGGGATGGGAATGGGATACGGGGATGGGGATGGGAATGGGAATGGGGATGGGAATGGGAATGGGGATGGGAATGGGAATGGGAATGGGAATGGGAATGGGGATGGGAATGGGATACGGGGATGGGGATGGGGATGGGAATGGGAATGGGGATGGGAATGGGAATGTGGGAATGGGAATGGGGATGGGATACGGGAATGGGGATGGGAATGGGGATGGGGATGGGGATGGGAATGGGGATGGGAATGGGAATGGGGATGGGGATGGGAATGGGAATGGGAATGGGGATGGGAATGTGGGAATGGGAATGGGAATGGGGATGGGATACGGGGACAGGAACCTGGGACTGCTCGGTGGGGACGGGACGGGATGTGGGATAGCGGGAAGGGGAATAGGAACGGGAATGGGAATGGGATGAGATACGGGAATGGGGACGGGGATGGGGATATGGGGCTGGGAATGGGAACGGAGCCGGGATCGGGGCTGAGGCTGGGAATGGGAACGAGGATGGGGCTGTGCCGGGCCGGGGCTCCGGGGCAGCCCCTCATTCACTCCCTCCCTCCCTCACCCGCCCGCTGTGCCCGCAGAGTCCTTCGGCCAGAACTACCCCGAGGTAACTCCCCCACCCCATCCCACCCCATCCCATCCCATCCCCATCCATCCCCTCCCCTGCCCTCCCCTCCCACCCCTCCCCTCCCCTCCCCTCCCACCCCTCCCCTCCCCTCCTTCCTCTCCCCTCCCCTCCCCTCCCCTCTCCTCCCCTCCCCTGCCTTCTCCTCCACTCCCTTCCCCTCCACTCCTTCCCCTCCCCTCCCTTGCCCTCCCCTCCCCTCTCCTCCTTCCCCTCCCCTCCCACCCTTCCCACCCCTCCCCTCCCCTCCCCTCCCTCCCTCCCTCCCTCCCTCCCTTCCCACCCTTTCCCACCCCTCCCTCCCTTTCCCTCCCCTCCCCTTCCTCCCCTTCCTTCCCCTCCCCTCCCTCCCCTCCCCTCCCTCCCCTCCCCTCCCTCCCGCGGCCCGTGGTTGGCCGTGCCGGTCCTGCCCCACCCTCTCGGTGCCCGCAGGAGGCGGACGGGACCCTGGACTGCATCAGCATGGCCCTGACCTGCACCTTCAACCGCTGGGGGACCCTCCTGGCCGTGGGATGCAACGACGGCAGGATCGTCATCTGGGACTTCCTCACCAGGGGCATCGCCAAGATCATCAGCGCCCACATCCACCCCGTGTGCTCCCTCTGGTCGGCTCCTGGAATAACGGGAATGCGGGCGGGAATGGGGGCGGGAATGGGGGCGGGAATGCGGCTCCAGAGGGAGGGAGGGACGGGCTGGGAGGGCACGGGGAGCACCCGGAGCGGGGGGAGGCTCTGGGATGGGTTTGCAGGGGATGGGGTTGTGCAGAGGGATAAGGGGGATATTCCAGAGGGAATTGCCCTGTAAGGTGTTTGTGTCAACACGTGCAGAGTGGGATACAAACAGGGTAAATGTTGGCATTCCCAGGGCCTAAAGGGGCACCAGGAGAGCTGGAAAGGGGCTTTGGACAAGGAATGGAGGGACAGGACACAGGGAATGGGTTCCCATTGACAGAGGGGAGGGTTAGATGGGATATTGGGGAGGAATTCCTGCTGTGAGGGTGGGGAGGGGCTGGGATGGAATTCCCAGGGAAGCTGTGGCTGCCCCATCCCTGGAAAGTGCCCAAGGCCAGGTTGGATAAACCTGGAGCAACCTGAGCTGGTGGAAGGTGTCAGGGTGGAGTGAGGTGATCCTCAAGGTCCCCTCCAACCCAAACCAGTCTGGCATTCCATGATTTCTGTTTAGATTTGCCTGTTTGGTGAGGCCTGGAGAGCCCTGAGCCCTCCTGGGCTCCCATCAGGGCATTTCCCTTTGGAGAACCTGCACCTGTCTTTGCCTTGGGCTGCCACGTTGCCCTCCCAGCTCTCAGCTGGGGCTGCAGGGGCTGCCCTGGGTGTGGTGTGGGGCTGTGGGGAGGGGTGTGACTGGCAGTGCTGTCCCTGTGCAGCTGGAGCCGGGATGGGCACAAACTGGTCAGCGCCTCCACCGACAACATCGTGTCCCAGTGGGATGTGCTGTCCGGGGACTGCGACCAGCGCTTCCGCTTCCCCTCGCCCATCCTCAAGGTCCAGTACCACCCCCGAGACCAGTAAGTGCTCTGGGCTGCTCCCACTGGGCTGGGCTTCAGCATTCCAGAGGGTTTGTCACTGGGAAAGGGTCTGTTCATAGAATCATAGAATCGATTGGGTTGGAAAAGGCCTCCAAGATCATCGAGTCCAACCCTTGGTCCAACTCCAGTCCCTTTACCAGATCATGGCACTCAGCACCACGGCCAATCTGTGTTTAAAGATCTCCAGGGATGGGGAATCCACCCCCTCTCCGGGCAGCCCATTCCAATCCCTGAGCACTCTCTCTGGAAAGATTTCTTTTCTGATCTCCAACTTCAATTTCCCCTGGCAGAGCTTGAGCCCATCGTGCCCCCTTGTCCTATTGCTGAGTGCCTGGGAGAAGAGACCAACCCCCACCTGGCCAGAACTTCCCTTCAGGCAGTTCCAGACAGTGCTGAGGTCACCTCTGAGCCTCCTCTTCTCCAGGCTGAACACCCCCAGCTCCCTCAGCCTCTCCCCACAGCACTTGTGCTCCAGTCCCTTCTCCAGCCTCGTTGCTCTTCTCTTCTCAGTTGGGTTGGAAGAGACCTCTGAGATCATCAAGTCCAACCCTTGATCCAACCCCACTGTGATGACCAGCCCAGGGCACTCTGTGCCCTGGGCTGGTCATCACAGTGGGGTTGGATCAAGACATGGTGGATTCTCTGTCCCTGGAGGTGTTTCAGAGGACACTCAGTGCCACATCCAGTCCCTTCTCCAGCCTTGTTGCTCTTCTCTGGCCCCGCTCCAGCCCCTCAATCTCTTTCCTCAACTGAGGGGCCCAGAACTGAACACAACACTCAAGGTGTGGCCTCACCAGGGCTGGGTACAGGGGAAGGGTCACTGCCCTGGGCCTGCTGGCCACGCTATTTTTGATCCAGGCCAGGATCCCCTTGGCCTTCTTGGCCACCTGGGCACACTGGTGGCTCCTGTTGAGCTTCCTGTCCCTCAGTCCCCCCAGGTCCCTCTGCCTGGCTGCTCTCCAGCCACTCTGTGCCCAGCCTGGAGCGCTGCAGGGGGTTGTTGTGGCCAAAGGGCAGGACCTGCACTTGGCCTTGTTGAACTTCAAGGGAATCCATGGGGTTTGGGAGCTGTGTGGGTTTGTGGTGGGTCTGTGTGTTGTGGGAGTGTCAGGTGTGTGAGTTTATGATGGGAGGAACAAGGGAATGAGTGCTGGGAGCACAGTGCTCATAATGCCCAGGTTGTGGGTTTGATCCCACCCACTTCACAGACTCCATGATCCCTGTGGGTTCCTTCCAGCCTGGAATATTCTGTGGTTCTCTTGACTCTTTGGTTTTGTGGTTCCTGGAAATGTGTGTATTAAATGTCTCATTGAGCTCAAAATTACTGTATAAACCTGGAGACACTTCCAGAGAAAGAAAGGAAGTGAAGGACACACCAGTTTAATGCCATTTAGTTGTTAAAGCAACAAAGATAAGATAACAGAAACACAGGGACACTTTGTAATAAGAATACAGAGATATTTTATATTTCTTGATAAAGATTGAGATTGTTTTTGCTTCTAAATGTGGAAATCCCTTTCCAGAGGAGGAACTACCAGCTCTTCCTCCCGTGCCTTGCAGGAACAGGGTGTTGGTGTGTCCCATGAAGTCGGCCCCAGTGATGCTCACCCTGTCAGACTCCAAGCACGTCGTGCTGCCCGTGGATGATGACTCTGATCTCAACGTGGTGGCCTCCTTTGACAGGAGAGGGGAATACATTTACACTGGGAATGCCAAGGGCAAGGTGAGGCTCCAGCTGGGAATACGTTTACTGGGAATACATTTACACTGGGAATGCCAAGGGCAAGGTGAGGCTCCAGCTGGGAGTGCATTTACTGGGAATGCCAAGGGCAAGGTGAGGCTCCAGCAGGGAGTGCATTTACACTGGGAATGCCAAGGGCAAGGTGAGGCTCCAGCTGGGAGTGCATTTACACTGGGAATGCCAAGGGCAAGGTGAGGCTCCAGCTGGGAGTGCATTTACTGGGAATACATTTACACTGGGAATGCCAAGGGCAAGGTGAGGCTCCAGCTGGGAATGCATTTACACTGGGAATACATTTACACTGGGAATGCCAAGGGCAAGGTGAGGCTCCAGCTGGGAATACATTTACTGGGAATACATTTACACTGGGAATGCCAAGGGCAAGGTGAGGCTCCAGCTGGGAATGCATTTACACTGGGAATACATTTACACTGGGAATGCCAAGGGCAAGGTGAGGCTCCAGCTGGGAATACATTTACACTGGGAATGCCAAGGGCAAGGTGAGGCTCCAGCTGGGAATGCATTTACACTGGGAATGCCAAGGGCAAGGTGAGGCTCCAGCTGGGAGTGCATTTACTGGGAATACATTTACACTGGGAATGCCAAGGGCAAGGTGAGGCTCCAGCTGGGAATACATTTACACTGGGAATACATTTACACTGGGAATGCCAAGGGCAAGGGGAGCTCCAACAGGCAGCTCTGGATGCTGTGGCTGCCATTGCTTCCTGTCTTTATCAGGATGCTGAGTGTCTCAGGGTTGTTTTCCTTGTTTTAATGCACAAACCAGGCTCCCTGAGTGCCTCTGGAATTGTTGCTGTGGTTCTCTGAGTGAAGAATCACATTTATCTTTGAGGGTCTCTGGACTGTCAATCTCCCTGCCAGGAGGGAGGAGCCAGAGGGGTCGGGCTCTGCTCCAGGAACAGGGACAGGAGCAGAGGGAACAGCCTCAGGCTGGGCCAGGGCAGGGGCAGGTGGGGCAGCAGCAGGAATTTCTCCATGGAAAGAGTGGTCAGGCATTGGAAGGGGCTGCCCAGGGAGGTGGTGGAGGAACAGCTGGACTTGGCACCCAGAGCTCTGGGCTGGGGAACAAGGTGGGCATCGGGCACAGGGTGGACTCAGAGATTTCTTCCAGCCTCATTTATCCCATGATCTCTGTCTGAGTTTGGGCCTTTGTGTTGCTCTTGTCTGGCCATTTCTGTTGCACCCTTTTCCAGTGTAAATAAAGGAGAGTTTGGCCACAGGAGGTTCTGTAGTGGCAGAGCCACCAGCTGTGGCTGCTGAGGGTTCTGTTGGCAGGGTCAGGCACTGGTGGGAAAGGAGCAAAATGGGAATAAGTTACTGTGAAGACACTGATTGCTCTCTGTCTGCTTGATCTTCAGATCTTGGTCTTAAAAACAGACACTCAGGATCTTGTTGCTTCCTTCAGAGTGACCACTGGGACCAGCAACACCACAGCGATCAAATCCATCGAGTTTGCTCGGAAAGGAAGGTGAGTCCCTTCTCTGCCCTTCAGGGGCAGTGAGAGCTGTGTGGGCTTAGCAGAGCACACCAGGGCTTCAGAACCTCCACAGAGGATTCTCTGCATTCCCTTTTCCTGTTGTGTGCCCTCCTGCCTGCAGCTGCTTCCTGATCAACACAGCCGACCGAATCATCCGCGTGTACGACGGGCGGGAGATCCTGACCTGCGGCAGGGACGGGGAGCCTGAGCCCATGCAGAAGCTGCAGGATTTGGTGAACAGGTCAGAGGCACTGGGGGGCTCCTCAGCCCACTGGAGCACTGGGTGGTGGACACTGAAAGGCTCCCAGGGCAGTGGGCACGGCCCCAAACCTGCCAGAGCTCAAGGGGCGTTTGGACAATGCTCTCAGGGACGGGGGGATTTTGGGGTGTCCTGGGCAGGACCAGGAGTTGGACTGGCACCTGGTGGGTGCCTTTCCACTCAGGATATTCCATGACTGAGGTCTGTGTGCTCAGAGCTAACCAGTCTCTGGCTGAAGGGCTCAGTCTCATCCAGCGGGTTAGAACAGATGTTCTCTTTTTAAACCTGCCTGTCACAGTGTGAAGTTTCAATATGATCTGAAGATGGGAGTGTGTAAGATCTCGGTGAGAAGACCAAGCCCACCTCACCATCCTCCCCCCTGTGCCCTGGTTGACCCTGTGTTGCTCCCTGTGCTCTCAGGACTCCCTGGAAGAAGTGCTGTTTCTCAGGAGATGGGGAGTACATCGTGGCAGGCTCAGCACGGCAACACGCCCTGTACATCTGGGAGAAGAGCATTGGGAACCTGGTGAAGATCCTGCATGGAACCAGAGGAGAGCTGCTCCTGGATGTAGCAGTAAGAAAACTGCTGTTAACGTGGTTCTTGTTATTGTGCAAGCTAAGCTGTCTTGTTTCCATTTGCTAATTTAGTTCCTCCTCCTCTCTCCTCCCAATGCATCCAGTGGCATCCTGTGCGACCCATCATCGCCTCCATCTCCAGTGGGGTTGTGTCAATATGGGCTCAGAATCAAGTGGTGAGTGTTTGGATCCTTCCCTTGGGAACAGGCCCTGGCACAGGGTGGGCAGAGAAGCTGTGGCTGCCCCAGCCCTGGGAGTGCCCAAGGCCAGGTTGGATAAACTTGGAGCATCCTGGTCTATGGGAGGTGTCCCTGCCATGGCAGGGATGGCACTGGGTGATCCTTAAGTTCCTTCCAACCCAAACCACTCTGGGATTTCATGATTCCACAGTGGTCCTCATCCTTGTAGATCAATTGTTTGTGTTGAAATCCGTTATTAAATCCCATTTCCACAAGTTTTCTGGGCTCACCTGCCCCACTTGACATGTTTGCAGCCCTGCTGAGTGTGAGGAGAGTCCTCAAACTTCAGTTAAGCTTTGCATTAAGCCTCAAATACCATCCCAGGGACATTTTCCATGGGAATGGTCTCCTCCTGTGTGTGTTCTTCAGGTACAGGAGGTCTGAGTGAGCGACCCAAGTTCTTTAGTTTATGATCTACTTTGCAATCCTTAAGGAATATTACAGTGTTGGATTTTCAGTGGGAACTGACTGGTGCAGTTCTGGATTTGTGTGGGACTGTGGGCCTGAAGAAGCCTTGATTTTTGGTGGTCCTGTGGGGTTCCAGAGTACAGAATGAGACTGTGGAGTGATGGAATCATTTAGGTTGGAAAAGACCAAGGTCAGAGTCCAGCACTGACCCGTGTCCCAAGTGCCACTTGCACATGTCTGTTAAATCCCTCCAGGGTGTTTGGTTGGGCTGGAACTGCAGGAATCCTCTCTGCAGCTGCTGTTCCTTTGTGTGATTTGTGGCTTAGGAAAACTGGAGTGCCTTTGCCCCTGACTTCAAAGAGCTGGATGAGAATGTGGAGTATGAAGAGAGGGAGTCGGAGTTTGACATCGAGGATGAGGATAAGAGTGAGCCAGAGCAAACAGGTACTGCACTGAGTTCTTCCTCTCCTGTGTGGCAGCACAGCCACCACTTGGTGGTGCCCCAAAGTCATGGAAAACATCGTGGAATAGGAAAGGCCTGGGTTAAACTGTGGGAATCAGGAGCATCCCCAGCACACCACCCAGCTCCCCTCACTGCAGCACTTCTTGTGTTTAAATTCATTGCTGTTCAGCAGCTTCTGTTGTCACTGTGAGACTGAACATGAAGTAATTGAATCAGCTTTGGAACTAGTTCAGTGAGAACAGGAAAACATTTTGAAGATTCTAAGCCCTCTGGGTTATAACAAGAGGTCTGTGATAGAGCACAGGAAAGTGAAATAAAACCCTGATGGATTTAAGAGGAAATAATTCAGGGTTGTTTTGTGCTTTAATTTAAGAAGAAATCCTTTAGGTTTGTTTTCTGCTTCACCTCTCACTTCTCCATTCTTAGACATTTCAGCACAGCCAGTTCTGTTCTTTCTAAGGGGTTTGGGCTTTTCTTTACTCTCTTTAATTTCTGTTTCTCCTGGTTCTCAGGTGCTGATGCTGCAGAAGATGAAGAAGTGGATGTAACCAGTGTGGACCCCATTGCTGCCTTCTGTAGCAGGTGAAAGGATGTTTTATTTAAAGCATTAATACAAATTACACCTGGATAACATGTTAGAATGATACAATAACAACATTTGTAAATGAAAGCAAATCTATTTTTCCTTGGCAGTGATGAGGAGCTGGAGGACTCCAAGGCTCTGCTGTACCTGCCCATTGCTCCCGAGGTGGAGGACCCAGAGGAGAACCCCTATGGCCCTCCCCCTGATGCTGTGCAGAGCTCCCTCCCTGAGGAGGGGCTGGGCTCTGAGAAGAAGAGACAGTGCTCCTCTGATGGCCCTCAGGCACCAAAGAAGAAGCCCAAAACCACCAACATCGAACTCCAAGGAGTCCCTAACGATGGTGTGTGGGAGCTGCCCTTGGTTTGGTGCCTGTTCTGCATCTCAGGGGCTTCAGCTTGGTCTGGAGACCAGAGGTTTTTCCTTAAATTTCTCCTTCCTTTGAAGTAATTGCTTAAAACAGTTGTTAATAGACAGGAACTCTGCAAATTTGGAAGGAGTAAGGAGTCCTGAAACTGCAGGTTTTCATGGAATCCCAGAATGGTTTGGGTTGGAGGGACCTTAAGGATCCACCAGTGCCATCCCTGCCATGGGCAGGGACACCTTCCACTCTCCCAGGTTGCTCCAGGTTTATCCAACCTGGCCTTGGACATTTCCAGGGATGGGGCAGCCACAGCTTCTCTGGGAATTCCATCCCATCCCCTCCCCACCCTCACAGCAGGAATTCCTTCCCAATATCCCATCTAACCCCTGAGAGGGGGTCTCGGGGGGGACCTTGAAGGTCTCTGGGGGTTTTTGGGGGTCTCTGGGGGTCTGGGAACCCAATCCCCCTTGTCCTGTGCCTCCATTCCTTGTCCAAAGCCCCTTTCCAGCTCTCCTGGTGCCCCTTTAGGCCCTGGGAATGTCAAATCTTAACCCTGTTTGTATCCCACTCTGCACATGTTGACACAAACACCTTACAGGACAATTCCCTCTGGAATATCCCCTTTATTTCCTTCCCAGCATCCCATCTATCCATGCCCTCAGTCTGAGGCCATTCCCCCTTGGGTTTCACTCCAAGCCCTCTCCAGCCATCCTGGAGCCCCTGAGTTGCTGCAGTGCCCACTTTGGGTGCTCTGTGTCTTGCTGAGACCCCTTTTGGCTCACCCTGGGCCCCCTTTTTTCCCTCCCACAGAAGTCCATCCGCTGCTGGGGGTGAAGGGAGATGGTAAATCCAAGAAGAAGCAAGCAGGCAGGCCTAAAGGATCAAAAGGTAAAGACAAAGATTCTCCATTTAAACCGAAACTCTACAAAGGGGACAGAGGTGCTTTACCTCTGGAAGGAGCAGCGAAGGGTAAAGTGCAGGCGGAGCTGGGACAGCCCTTGACAGGTAAGGAACCAACATCAGCACCCTTGGCTTGCTTGGTGGCCTTGCTTTGTGCAGCCCCTCCTTCCTAGAGGCCTTTTTTAGCTCCCCAAATGGCACTTTGCTCACTCAATGTTTGGCTGCTGTCAAGGAGAGGCAAAATTGTACCTTTCTGAAGTGGAACTGCTTTTAATATTTGGGGTGACACTCACAGGGGTGTTTGTGTAGGGGGAGCTTTAGGAGGGGTTGGAGCAGAGGTTGGGCACGTTGCCAAAGGAAAGCTGCATTTCATCCCTTCAACTACTCCATCAGCTCTTGCATAAATAGAAATAATGTGGGTTTGGTTGATTTTTTTGGGGGAAGTGTAACTAGTGCAGGATCCTGAAGCTGCAGGTGGTTTTTGTGCCATCAATGCCAGGCACAAAAGAACAGAGAAGTTGTGTGAGGAACAAGGAAAAGGAGCATCAGGAATGGTCTGTCTGATAAATGAACCCTGGGATAAACTGCAGGAGCTGAATTCTCTAATCCCAGCTGTGATTCCAGCTGCAGGAGGCACAGCTGCTGCCAGGCAGGGCAGCTTTGGGGGCACTTTCCCCCTTTTTTGGTTTTTTGTCACGTTTTGGTGGGTTTGTGCTAAAGCAGGACAGTTGGAGTTGCCTTTGTTGGGGCCCTGAGTGAGTCCCAGAGACACTCAGGTGTTTCCCATGGTCTCACTGGCTTCTTGTGCAGGAAAAGCTCATCCAAGCCCAGCTCAGAAGGCACAAATTTGGCTTCAGTGATGTGGAATCCATTTAATTTTAGATTTTAATCAAGAGCTCAGGGTTGAAATCTGAGCAGCTTCCAAGACACAGTGGAATTGATAACATGAAATTTTGCATTTCCTTGAACTCAGCAGCTGCTGCTGTGGATTTTAGACTGTCCCAAAGTGATTTATTCCCTCCTGCCTTCCCTCACTGCTGGTCCTGTGCTGCCCACCTTGCTCCTTGTCCTTCCTGCTCAGCTCCTCAGTGTTGCCTGTACTGGTTCTGGAAATTGTTATCTGCAGTAACAGGGAATGGGATAAAAGGGATAAAATGGGATAAAAGAAACCTGGGAAAACGTGGGGGATGTTTCCTGGGCTTCCATCCAATCCTTTCTCACTGCACCCTGCAAAATCCAGGAGTTAAACAGCCAAGGGCAGCCTTGGTTGTGGCCTGGGAGGAGCTGATGAGCCCCTGGTGTCAGATTTACTGACAGGGGGATCCTCTCCTGACTTCCCAAGTCATGAGGGAACATCCAGCATGTTCTAAAGGATGACAGGATTCCCTGGAATGTGGGGAGCCTCCGGTGCCTCTGCTGGCATCTCTTACACATCCCAGTTCTCTGCTGTGTCCTGCTGGGTGGACAAGGCTGGTTTGGAGAGTGTAACCCTTGGTGTCATCAACAGGCCTTGTTTTATCACTGCTAATTAACCTGAGAATGTAAATGAGGCAGGATCCTGCACTGGGGACTGAACAGAAAAGCCTTTCAGTCATTTCCTTCAAAACCCCAGTGCTGCAGATCCTGATTTTCCATGTCTGAGTAGCTGTCTGAGCTCTCTGTTCCCAGAGAAGCACTTGTAATTGCCAGTGGTTTTGCTCAGCTTTGCCAAGGTGTGTTTATTGGAGGTTTGTTACCAGCTTATGTTCCTCATTTGCCCCCTCTGTGTCTGCAGGCAGAGCTCAGGGGTTGCTTTCCTCTTGCAGCTTGTGGTCACTGTTGCTTGGTCTGTGCTGAGAGCTGGGAAAATAAGTCCCATTTCCAGAAAATCTTGTTCCCTTTCACTGTTTTGTCTGGAACAGCTGCCCTGTTTGGTGTCTCTGGTTTCTGGTGACTTCTGTGTGTGGGTATTTCCTTCTCACCTGTCTTTGGTCTCTTTAGCAGGTGGTGCAATCTCAGAATTGCTATGAAGACTCTCCTTTACCTTCCTGTATTCTTTCCTCTGTTGGCACCCTAATGTGGAAATAGCAGGAGTGCTCAGTCAGATGGACTGACAGACACAGCAGACTGATTGCTCCTGGATTCAGGGAGTGACTTTTGCCAGAGGTGGCTCTGGAAGAGGAAGCACCTCCATCCCATCCCTGCTGAGCTGCTCCCCGTGGATCAGTGGGGGTCGTTGGAAAGGGACTCGCTGGACTGTCCTTGTGGTGACACCCTGGGGCCCCCCTGCCACTCCAGAGCTCCTCAGCCCTTGTCTTCTAAATCCTTTTCTTCATTCCTGGACTGAAGAACCCCCCTGGGTGTGTGTTTTCCCTCCCCATGACTGTGTGTCCTGCCGAGTCCCCTTTCCCAGCCGGGAATTCTCCTTTCCGTGGGTTGGGAGTGCTGTGGCTGCTCCTGTCATTGGCAGTGCTCCTGCCCTTGGTGCCAGGCTCTGCTGCTGCTGCTGGGCCAGGCCTGGGGCATCTCCAGGGCAGGGACATGGATGGGAAGAGTCAAGACACCTCTGGAGTCTGCACAGGATGAGCCTTCACTGGGTGGTTGTTTTCAGACTCTGCTGGTGGGAGAGTGAAGCAGCTCCAGCTAAAATATTCAGTTTATGTGTTTTCTCCCAGCCTGTGGTACCAAAAGCTGTGCTGGCAGGTTCTTTCTGTCCTTGCAAGTGTTTTTTTCTCTTTGCGCTTCCAGAAATAACTGGGTCCCTCCTTCACTGGTGGCTACTGGGAGGGGATTAAAACCAGAACCAATATTTCTCTGAAATGAATCAAGGCTTTTTCAAAGGTTTGGGGGTTTGTTTTCCCATTTTTGAGTTACAAATGGAGGAAAGGTGGATGCTGACAGCTCATTCCAGCCATGCTCTCACCTTTTATTCCTTGAGGACACTGGGAATATTCTCCTTGTAGGAATGGGAAGAGGCACTTTCCAACACCCCCAGCCCAACAGCTCTTGTACTGCACCCACATCCTGCTGGAAGGAACTTTTCATTCCTAATGCCCCTTGTTTTCCAGACCTTTGTGGTTCCTGTGCCACTCTCAGTTTCCCCCAGTGTAATTATTGAGGTTATCATGACATATTTCAAGTCTCAGAGTGTCCTGCAGACACTAAAACCAGGGAGGGACTCACAGAGAGGTTTATGAATTACTTTGCAGCCAGAAATGTGCAGTGGCTGCTTGGCAAGAGAGGAGACATTTTGATTCAGAAGGTTTTAAAACTTGTTATTTTCATTTCCAGCTTTGGTACATTTGCTTCATTTAATGATATTTGTTACAATGTTAGTTTTTTTTGTTCTCCTGCTTGTGGGATGACTCTGATCTGTCAGACCCACCAAGTGTGCTGTGCCTGACCCCCCAAGCTTTAAAAATGCACAGGTCATGGCTCTGTAGGTTGGTTTGAAGCATTTGATTTGCCCCAGCCTCAGCTTTCACATCTGCTAAAGCTTCTCTGTACAGTGTAAATGTCCTGGGTTTATTTCCTTCCAGCTCTAATTTTATTTTATTTTCTGGTATCTGTAGTTTTGTACAATATTTGTCAGATTCTGGCTGGGTGGTGGAACACAGCAGTGATGTCAGTCTGTGGTTGTAAATAAAGAGGTACCTTCCATTTCCTAAAGCCCTGTGGGTAAGTCTTGGCTTTTCCACACAGCTGGGGTGCTTTGTGTTGTGGGGATTTTTGGGAATCCCACGCCACAGCTCAGTGCAAAACAAGCTTTCTGTTCCCTCTCCACTGGTGGGTTTGGGGTTTCCAGAGTGGCCTCTGCCTGGGCATCACTCCTGAAGAGCAAGGGGTGACTCTGTGGTGTGCCCAAGGCTGTGTATTCAGGGGCAGGGGGTGGAATGAGATGATCTTTGAGGTCCCTTCAGCCCAAACCAGTCTGGGATTCCATAATTAATCCCTGAGTGCAGCCCAGGAACTCTGAGCCAGACCTGAGGGGACCTGAGCACAGAGCTGGGTGTGGAGGCACCTCCAGGGTCATGGGATGTGCAAAATGCACCTACTGGATCTCCAGAAATGCTCATTTTAATTTAGGAAGAGAAATAGGAGAGTTTTTGTTGAGGAACTTGGCAATCCAAACCCTCCTTGGGTTGCTGGAGAGGACAGTGAGGCTGAAGTGCCTTAGTCAGGAACTAGAGACAGCAGAGTTCTGTGGCCCATAAAATGGAATTACTCCATCAAAAATAATAAATAACTTGGATTTTTTTTAAACAAAGGGCACTTCAGGAGTGCATTATTCTTTAGGGATGGCTGAGCACTCAGTGAATCCCACTGGGATGTCTCCTCTCCAGGCATTTTGCTGCCATGGCAGTGCGTGGGTGATCTTTGCTTTGGAGATGCACCAGTTGAATGTGGAGATTCTGGGTCAGACCCCTTTGGGGTGGTGGCTGTGACAGAGCATGGGGCATCTCTCTGGCACTGGGTGTGTTTTGAGGTCCTGATCTCAGGGGGGGGGTTTGCTTTGCCTTCCCTTTGTCCTCGGTGGAATGTTTGGGGTGTGCTGTGACCTCAGCACCACCCCTGGGAATGTGACTCAGATTCCCTGTGTGGGGATGGGCATTGCCAGAGACAGAGCCCTGCTCAGGCCACCCTGGACCTCGTGGAGCAGCCAATGTAGAGGTTGGAATGTTGGTTTGGGACTTGGGGAGTGTTTCACACTGGGGGATGTGTGTGTGAGTTGGAGCTGGGCAGGTCCTGCACAAGGACTGGGATTATTGCCTTGTGCTCTGTGGCATTATTTGATGGATTCCAGGAGTCATTTCATAGAATGGATTGGGTTGGAAAAGAGCTCCAAGATCATCAAATCCAACCCTTGATCCAGCCCTACTGTGATCACCAGCCCAGGGCACGGAGTGCCCTGGGCTGGTGATCACAGTGGGGTTGGATCAAGACGTGGTGGATTCTCACTCAATGCCACATCCACAGAATGGGGTTGGAAAAGACCTCTGAGATCATCAAGTCCAACCCTTGGTCCAACTCCAGTCCCTTTACCAGATCATGGCACTCAGTGCCACGGCCAAGCTCAGTGGAAAACCCTCCAGGGATGGGGAATCCACCCCCTCTCTGGGCAGCCCATTCCAATCCCTGATTTCTTCTGTGATTTTGGAGTTTGATGGGAACATTAAAGTGGAACTGCTTTACAGTGGAAACTCACCTGAAACAGCACAAAGTCTGAGAAGGGGGAACATCATCCCATAAACCATCAAACCCCTCCAAACTGCTGGAATATGATGGATGAGAACCTTGTGCTGCCCTGCTGAGAGCACTCCTGGGAGATACAGTGACATGTTGCTATGTCTTTTTTAGCAGTGCTGTGCTTCCAGCCTGTCATCCTGGAGGATCTTTCCTAGTGGAAGTCTCTTCCCCAGTGGGAGTCTCTTCCCCAGTGGAAGTCTCTTCCCCAGTGGAAGCATCTTGAAGACGGTGCTGGTGGGATTTTGGAAACGCCAAGTCAGAACATTGACCACGAGCAGTTCTGGGTGGTTTTGCCTGGTGAAGTTGGGCAGCAAAGTGTCTGCCTGAGCTGCCATGAAGGCCCTGGAGCAGAGCCTGATCCCTGGGGGGCTGCTGTGGTTCCTGTGTGCCCTGTGTGCCCTGGCAGCCGCCGTGCCCGTCGCGCCCGCGCTGCGCTCGGCCGTCATCAAGGTCACCGTCAACTCGACGCCCTGCAGCGTCACCTGCGGGCTGGGCCTCAAGGTGGAGGAGCTGTGTGAGGTCACCCCAGGTGGGGAGATGAAGAACTGCTCCCTGCTGCACTCCCTGTGCCTCAGCAGCTGGATCTGTGGCCTCCAGCACGTGTTGGTGCCCGCGGGGCGGCCGCTGCGGCTCAGCTGCCTGGCCCCGAACCTCAGCGGCTTTGGCAACCACACCTACGGCTACACGTGGAGAAGGGCCCCAGGGCTCATCACCACCAACGACCTGCTGTTCCAGCCCTTCCCCAACCCCCAGCCCACCCTCAGCCTGGCCCCTGCCACCGAGGCCCACGCCGGCACCTACCGCTGCGACGTGCAGCTGCGCCAGACCTTCAAGCTCGTCAAGAGGATCTACTTCGGGCTCAAGGTGATCCCGAGAGACCTGGTGGATCTGAGCTTCCAGAAGTCCCTGACCTGGGCACAGAAGCTGGTGGCAAACCTGGGGCAGGGCAGCGCAGGGAATGGCAGCGGGGAAGGGCAGCAGCGATTCTGGGAGAAGGGAACGTTCTCTGAGGTGGTGCTGGGGGTTGGCAGTGGGGTGGTGGTGGGGGTCCTGCTGAGCCTCCTGCTCTGCTGCTGCCAGTGGCTGTGCAGGAGGAGAGCAGCTCAGAAATGAACTGACACTGGTGCCATTGCTGTCTTTGTCTCTTTATAAGTGTTAATGAGGAGCTCGTGGTGGGATTGTCTGTGTAGGGCCACAGCTGGGCTGTGATGATCCCTGTGGGTCCCTTCCAGCTCAGGGTATTCTGTTGATTCTGTGAGTATTTCAGGGGCTATTTGTCAAGGGGTGGACCACTAGAGCCTGGAAGAAGTGTCTTCAAGAGTATCTTTCTTTATAGTGCAGAGCAGCAAAGCAGGAGCACAAACACATCTTCAGCTGGGAACAGAACTGGGTGTGTTTAGTCCTGACTCAGAGCTGAGCTCATCCCTGAAATCCTCCAAGGGGGAGAAAGGGAAGAGTTCAGGGGGTTTGTGGAGCTTTCCTTTTTCCTGGTGATGAACAGCACAAACCAGCAGCTCTGCAGGGAGTGTTGCTTCCCCCTTGGAAGCAGAATCCACAGAGGAACCTGTTAAGTTCCTTCTTTTTTACTTTCCTATTTGACAGTAAACAACTCTATTACTGTTCTCTTTTTTCTTGTGAGCTACAGGAGTGCAAAGCACACCCAATTCCAGGAAAAAAAGATACAGCTCTAATATTAAAGACTGAAGCATTACTATCAGTTTTTAGCAGAACACAGAACTGCTTTAAATGGATGTGGAGGGAAGTGCTTTTATTTGGTAGAGAAAACTGAAATAGGGACTTTCCACCCTGATCTACAGAGCAATTTTGCCCAGTGAACATGAAGGAAGGAGCAATTGGGAGTGACCCACCACAGGAGAGAGGGCTGGGAGAGAATGGTGAGAATAACCAAGAGCTGCCCCATCTGGGGACCTTCTCTGCTCTTTGTGATGTAAATTCGGGACTTGCATCCCGGGGGCAGCTGTGATTTAAAAATTCGGAGAGAACTACATGAAAGCTGCAGCACAGCCCCTTTCCCCCACCCAGCTGAGGGGGTCAGAGTGGGAGCCAAAAGGCTCCTTCATCTTTTTATTATTCTGGTTTTTTTTCTTCTCAGAGGGGACCCAGATGCCCAGAGCAGGAAGATTAATACATATAATTTTAGTGCTTAATTTAAGGTGGAAGGCTGGGATGGACAGTGGCTCCAGCTGTCAGACAGGAGGGGACTGGGCCTCTTAATGACACTTTCCTTGGGTGCCTTTTGATTTTTGAAGCAATATTAAGTATGTTGGGTGATGTTTAACTAAACAGCTCTGCTGGGGGCTGGAGGGAGAGGGAAAAGTGATGGGATCAGGAGAGGCTGGAGGTGCAGGGAGGTCAGTGCAGGTCAGTGCAGGCAGCTGGAGCAGGAGCCCTTCAATCAGCATCTCCCCATCCCACTTCTTTCCATCTCCTCCTGCAGAATGGGGGTTTTCTTAGGCCCTGCACCTGCTCTGCCCACCAGAAGTGGCTGAACTGCAGAAACAAAAGGCATCTCTCTCTGCTGTGAATTGGCAGCTGAGCTGTTTGCACCTCAGCTGGAGCAGGGGCCGCAGGGCCTCAGGGACTGGCTCCCTCCAAACCTGTGCTGCTCAGATGTCAATTAGTGCAATTAGTGCTGTGCTGCTGCGGGCACGGTGCAGAGGGAGGGAGTTCCTCTGCTGCTGGCATCGGCTCTGGGGGAGGAGGAGTTGGGAACAGGAGGCATTGCCAGCTCAGCACATGGCTGGGAGCTGCTCAGCCTTGTCCTGTCTCAGGTGAGGAACTGCATTGGTTTAATGCTGCAGCTTGAACAGCAGCAAAGGAAACAACCCCTCGAGCTGCTCTTGGGCCAGGGAGGGTCTGGGAATGGTGGTTCCCTGCCTCCTCCTGCCCTGTGTCTGCAGGAGCTCTGGGCTGCTTGTTCCCACTTTATCCCAGCTGTGATTTGTCCTGGAGACTGTGAGGTTTGCCTTCTTTATGCAGGTGGGCTCCACGTGTTTAAACTCTTCCAGTAAGTTTATTTTTCTTTGCCTGGTTGTTAAAACATTCCTGTTGTTTGCTGAACACACGGAGCCCCCTCCCTCATCCCAGAGCTGTTCCCCTCCCTCATCCCTGAGCTGTTCCTCTCCCTCATCCCAGAGCTGTTCCTCTCCCTCATCCCTGAGCTGTTCCTCTCCCTCATCCCTGAGCTGTTCCTCTCCCTCATCCCTGAGCTGTTCCTCTCCCTCATCCCAGAGCTGTTCATCTCCCTCATCCCAGAGCTGTTCCTCTCCCTCATTCCAGAGCTGTTCCTCTCCCTCATCCCAGAGCTGTTCATCCCACCCTGGGAACCCACCTGGCTGTTTCCCTGTTTGCTTCCAGGGCTGGGGAGAAGTTGTGATGGGATACTATGGATATATCCAGGATGGGAGACCAGGGGTTTGGAGAATCATGGAATAGTTAAGGTTGAAAAAGACCTTTAAGATCATCAAGGGCAGATGTTAACCCAACACCACCACCATGGCCAACACCAAAGCACATCCCCAAGTGCCACATCCATGGGGTTTTTGGGACACTTCCCAGGGATTGTGACTCCACCACTGCCCTGGGCAGCCTGTTCATGCCTGTGATCTCTCAGATGCTCACCAAGACCTCGGGCACAGCAGTTTAAAATGGTTTAAAAGGGCAAGGGATTGGCATTTAGGGTAGAAACTGTGTCAGGGCCTTTGCCAGGCTGGGACTGCTCCAGGTGGGAGTGTTGTCCTCTGGGAAGGAGGAAGGGACAGGCAGGGGCAGGTCCCTGAAAACACCCTTGGGATGACCCAGCAGCAACATAAATCAATTCTCATTAACTTTGGTCAACTGCTTTACTGGGAGGCAGAGATTTTAATAGGAACAGTTTAGTGAGTGATGCTCCTCAGCATCCCATCTCTTCCCATCCAGTGGAGTGAATGGTGCCCTCAGCATCCCTTTACTTTGGGATTTACATCAGCTGTTGGGCCTGAAAACCAGACCAGCTTCTGGGCTGGACCTCAGTCCTGCAGCCCCAGGCTGAGCTTCACATTTGGGCTGGATGAACTCTGAGTGCAGGGAGATGAACCTGAGTCCTCATTTTCCATGTTGTCCCAGTGGTGGCTTCCTCAGGTCTCCAGTTCTTGTTTCAATGATGCAATATTCTTTTTCTTTATGTGATATTTTTTTCTTCCTCCTTTAAGCCCCTCTATTGAACTTGGATTTATTGACACCTCCATTTTCAGGCAGAGCTGCCTCTGAATTAGGGCAAGAAAAGCATCTCCTTTTCCTTTCCCCTTCTTCCCAAACAGGAAGGAAAGAAGCAAACAGGGTAACAGGAACACCCCAAAAGCACAGGGGGTGTGGGGGTAACACTGAAGTTGCACCTCAGAGCAGAACAGCTGAGACAAACCCCAGGCTGGGGCTGCAAGTGTTGGAAAAAAGCTTTTGCTGAGCTTTGGGATGGGGCACAGATCAATCCTCCTGTGGCTTTATCTCCTTGGGCTGGTTGCTGAAAGAGCAAATCCTGTCCCATGACCCATCAGGGGTGGCTGTGGCTGGGACTGGTGTGGGACATGCTGCTCTCTGACCTCCCCATCCTCCCTGTCCCCCCCCAAAATTCACTGTACAGAGTTAAAAAAAAGTCCAATTCAGCAGTCTGGTTATTTCATACATGGCTTCATAAGGCAGAAAACCTACTGGGTACTGTGGGGGGCAGTTGGCTGCAGAATTCCTGTAGAATTCTTCGTTTTATTCGTTTCTTTAAAAAAGTTTAATTGGTTAAAGACCCACATCTTGTACGAAACCTTAATGTTCCTCCAATCCAAAAAAAAAGGCTGTTTCATCCTTCCTCCCTTAAAACAACGTTGTGAGATCCTCTCCCCGTGGTGCTGCTGTGGTACAAACTGGGAGCTGCAGCAGCCAAGTGTTGAGTGGTTCCTCCTGGATCAGGGGGAATTGCATCCAGAGTCCTGTGTGTGACTGTGGTCAGAGCTCCAGGGAGCTGATCAGGGCCACCATCAGCAGGGAGTTGGTGGTGATCACCACAGCGTGTGGCACTGGCCTGGTCACCGAGTCCTCCACCATCATACTTGTCCCTGCAAAAAGAAGGAAGAGGGAAGGAGCAGCTGCCTTGTTGTACAGACAGTGGATGACTCGAGGGAAGAGCTGGTTGTGGGGTTCTGTGTTGTGGTTGTCACTGGTGAACCTCCCTGGAACAGGACTGGGACAGGCATGTGGAGATGGGCTCTGAGCACTCACCCCCTGGATCCAGGGGACCTCTTGGGGCCAGAGTCAGGCTGGAGCACAGAGAGAGTCAGGATGGAGCACAGAGAGAGTCAGGATGGATCACAGAGAGAGTCAGGATGGAGCACAGAGAGAGTCTGGATGGAGCACAGAGAGAGTCTGGATGGAGCACAGAGAGAGTCAGGATGGATCACAGAGAGAGTCAGGATGGAGCACAGACAGAGTCAGGATGGATCACAGAGAGAGTCTGGATGGAGCACAGAGAGAGTCAGGATGGAGCACAGAGAGAGTCAGGATGGAGCACAGAGAGAGTCAGGATGGAGCACAGAGAGAGTCAGGCTGGGTCACAGAGAGAGTCAGGATGGAGCACAGAGTCAGGATGGAGCACAGAGAGAGTCAGGATGGAGCACAGAGAGAGTCAGGATGGAGCACAGAGAGAGTCAGGATGGAGCACAGAGAGAGTCAGGATGGAGCACAGACAGAGTCTGGATGGAGCACAGAGAGAGTCTGGATGGAGCACAGAGAGAGTCAGGATGGAGCACAGAGAGAGTCAGGATGGATCACAGAGAGAGTCAGGATGGAGCACAGAGAGAGTCAGGATGGATCACAGAGAGAGTCTGGATGGAGCACAGACAGAGTCAGGATGGAGCACAGAGTCAGGATGGAGCACAGAGTCAGGGTGGAGCACAGACAGAGTCAGGATGGAGCACAGACAGAGTCAGGGTGGAGCACAGACAGAGTCAGGATTTCACTCTTTGTGAAAAACTTACTCTGAGTTTTGAACTCTCAGTGAATTGAGTGTTTGTGGGGTCTCAAGGGCTTCACTGCAAATATTACAGGTGGGTTCAGACTGGACTAAAAAGTTGGTCAGAGCTGGGGGAGAGGTTGATGGGAGGATGGAAAGGAATATGTCAAAAGTTCTTTTGAGTGAGCAGCACAAGGGAACCAAAGGCTGTTTCCAGAAAAGCTCAGAGTCCAAACCTAAAACACTGGGGTAGGACATTCCCGTGTCCCTGGAAGGGAGAGTGGGATTTTAAAACATAATGGCATTTATTGTTGCCCTGTGCTGTGGACAGGGAGGGGAGGAGGTGTGGCTGGGTCACCATCTATCCAAGGACAGGGATGGGAAGGGGACCTGCAGGTGAGCCCCTCTCCCTGAGCTCTGGGAAGCAGCTGGTAAAGGGCTGTTTGTGCCTGGGGTGGGTGTGGAGGGAGGAGCAGGTGGAGTGGTGTGGAGGCAGAAGGGAGCACGTGGAGCGCTGTGGAGGGAGGGTTGGACCCACCACTGTTGCGGAGGATGTGCACCTCGGCGGGGGTGCCGTCCCCGCCCGGCCCCGTCACCCGCAGCTGCACAAAGGCGTGCGTGAAGTCCTCGGGGATGGGGATGTCGATGCGGCTCTTGCTGGCCAGGTACAGCGTGGGAGCAGAGTGGGAATCCTGCCTGTAAAGCATCTGTTGGGACAGGGAATTCTGAGCTGGTGTTTTCCCTGTGCTTCCCTTGGGGTCACCCCTGGGGGAAGCCCTGCCTGTACCTTGTACCCCGTCACTGCAGACTCGTCCGCCTTCGCCACCACCGGGTCCCACTTGATGCTCACTGTGGACCCAGAAAAAGTCCAGGAGATGTTGCCAGGAGGCCTTTTTGGTGCTAAGGGATGCAAAACAACACAGAGATTCAGCAGTTCAGGGAGTGAGGAGAAGGTTGTGCTCGTTCCAACATCCCCTGAGGCTCTGTGACCAGGGCTGGTGTCACCACTGGGGCTGGTTTAAAGGACCCCAGACATGACCCCGAGCACAGATCTCGGGTATGGGACACACAGACTGATGGCAGAAAACTCAGGGGACAGTGTTATGGACAACATAAACTGGCTTCAGAGGAGCAGGATAAAAAGGCAACCAGGTTTTTGGGGATCCTGTGGAGGAAGCAGCAGCCCCAGGAGGAGAAGGATGAGCTCAGGGAGGGTCGGGGCTCACTCACGTGGTCTGGTGGTGGTGACGTTGGTGGAGGCGCTGGGGGGGCCGGTCCCGGCCCGGTTGTAGGCTCGGACTGACACGTGGTAGTTGGTGTTGGGGTTCAGCCCTGTCACATGAGCAGAGGTGACCAGCCCTGCTGTTCTCACCCTGTCAGCTGCCTCCTCCTTGTCTCCATCCTTCCAGTACCGGATCTGGGCAGGAAAGAATACGGTGGGTTTAGGAAGGAGAGAGGAATCTGCAAATCCCCAGTCCATCCACAGCCAGGGCTGAAGACCCTTTGGTATTTTTTATTGTGTCTTCTGCTTAGTGTGTGCCTGGCAATGAGGTGGAAAGGCAAGCAGAACAAAAGGGATGTTTCTCTCGCAATCTCTCCCAGGAGCAGCAGTACCAGCCCTATTAGAGCCACCTCTCCACCTTTGGGAACAAAATGCTGTTTCCTTTCTCCTCCCTCAGTCTGGGGGGTTTTTCTTGGCTGGGCTCCCCCAGCTCAGCCTCAGTGTGTCTCATCCCAGGCAGGCTCGTACCTCATAGCCCAGGAGCACTCCAGTCACATCTCCCTGCTCCACGGGCTCCCAGGACACATCCATTTCCGAGGAAAGGACAGACTTGGCCACAACTCTGTAAGGAGCCACTTTGGGTTCTGAAAAACACAATGAAAGGGAATAAAAGCCTTCTCCTGGCTCTGGGCAGCATCACTGGGGCACCAGACAGAGACAAAGGGCTGTCCTGCAGCCCCATCCCCCTGCAGGCAGACAGCTGGTGTTATGGGACAGAGCAGAGCAAGGGGAAGGGATTAGGGACTTAGGGGGACAAGCAGGGCCACAGCTGTGTGTCGTGGGGATCTCTGTCTGCTCTGAGGCTCTGGGGCAGTCGTGGCTGGGCTTAGGGAAATGTCTCTCTGTGTGTTTGGAGTAGGACATAAACTGAAATCACTGCTCTGTGAGCCAAAGGAACCTCCCCTGCCCCTGAGCTCCCAGACACACCTGGCTCTGCAGGGACTTGGGTGAGGACTAAATGGGGAATTCTGAGTCTCTCCAGCCACAGAACCATAGAATTATGGAATGGGTTGGGTTGAAGGGACCTTAAAGATAATCCCATTCCACCCCCTGCCATGGGCAGGGCCACATTCCACCAGCCCAGGTTGCTCCAAGCCCTGCCCAACCTGGTCTTGGGCACTTCCAGGGCTGGGGCAGCCACAGCTTCTCTGGGCACCCTGTGCCAGGGCCTGCCCACCCTCCCAGGGAAGGATTTCTCCTTAATATGTAATCTAAACATGCCCTCCTTCAGCTTTAAGCTTTTCCTGTCCCTCCATGCCTTGTCCCAACCCCTCCAGCTCTCTTGGAGCCCCTTTTGGCACCGCCAGGAGCTCTCAGGTCCCCCAGGCTGAGCCCCCTCCTCTGCCAGCCCTCTTACCCTCCTCAGCCGAGTACACGATGGCCGTGAGGCTCTCGGGGCCCTCTCCCTTCCTGTTGTAGGCCCTGATCTTCACCTCGAAGGGCGTGTAGGGCGCGATGCTCTCGTTGCGGTACACGTAGTGCAGCGACTCCGGGCGCGGCACCCGCGCGGTCAGCCAGTCCCGCGTGCCCTGACGCCGGAACGACACCAGGTACCCGAACCCCTCCCCGTGCTGGTAGTCCCTCAGCGTGGGCTGCAGGGGAGAGACAGCCTTGGTGCCTTCAGACACACTGCAAGTCACCAGCGAGAAGTGAAACCCTCCAGTCCCACCTTTGGAAGTGGAGGTGGGACAGGCATGGCTTTGTTCTGGCTGGAGACAGGGAGCAAGTCATTCCAGCTGCCTGTGCCCCTTCCAAGGCTCTTCACATATTTCTAATTCTAGTCTAGTCTAGTCTGGTCTGGTCTATTCTATTCTATTCTGCTCTGATCTGCTCTATTCTATTCTATTCTGCTCTGTTCTATTTTGCTCTATTCTATTCCACTCTAGTCTATTCCATTTATATTCTATTGTATTCCATTCTATTGTATTCCATTCTATTGTATTCCAGTCCATTCATATTCTATTCCATTCATTTTCTATTCTATTCTATTCCATTATTTTCCAGTCCATTCATATTCCAGTCCATTCATATTCCATTCATATTCTATTCTATTCCATTATTTTCCATTCCATTCATATTCTGTTCTATTCTATTCTATTCCATTATTTTCCATTCATATTCTATTCTATTCTATTCCCTTATTTTCCATTCATATTCTATTCTATTCCATTGCATTCCATTATTTTCCATTCCATTTCATTAATATTCTATTCTATTCTATTCCATTATTTTTCATTCCATTCATATTCTATTCTATTCTATTCCATTATTTTCCATTCCATTCATATTCTATTCTATTCTATTCTATTCTATTCTATTCTATTCTATTCTATTCTATTCCATTATTTTCCATTCCATTCATATTCTATTCTATTCTATTCTATTCTATTCTATTCTATTCTATTCTATTCTATTCTATGCCAGCCCAGCCCAGCCCAGCCCAGCCCAGCAAACAAATCAACGTTCATTGGTTCTAAGTTACCCAATTCTCCTTATTAATTAGCGTTCTATCCTTTATTATCTAATTAAGTCCACATTCTTTGCCCCCTTATCCTTAGACAGACAGTCTCCAGCTCTCAGGCTGCCATGTCTTTGTTAATCCCCTCTGGATCTTCTGGTTACTCCAACACGTCGCTGAAGGACCATGAATTTAAGGTCCCAGATGTCCAATCTTCAGCTCCCTCAGGCTCTGGCTGCTAAAGCCTGTCAGAGCTGGTCCAGAGAAACTCAAAGCTTTGGTGGTTTAAGGACCAAACCAACAAGAGTGCAAAAAGAAACTCAGCCACTTGCTACACCAGTAAAAAACAGGAAAATTGTATCATTTCCAACAAAACCAGCGAGATTTTTGACTAAGCAAAGCATTTGGCTCAACCCCATGTCTGAGGTGCACCTGCAGCACTGAATTCCCAGAAGGAATGGCACGTGCTCCCCCCTTGGCCCCCTCCCAGCACTCACCGTCCAGTTGATGATGAGCTCGTTGGGAGCTCCTCCACCGCCGCCGAGCCCAGATGGTGCCACAGTGGGTGCTGTCAGGTCCCCAAACAAAAGCAGACAGCACAGGTTGGGTCAGGGGGGTGGTAGGGATGGAGATGGGCACAGACACGGCGTGTCACAGCCTCTGACAGCTCCCGTGGGAGGGCTGGGATCTTTTTTCAGCCATGAAACCCATGGAGATCAGCTCTGGAACATTGGCTTGTGCCTGACCAGCTTGGGGACAGGGATGGAGCTCAGGGATGTGCAGGGGGGGTTGCACTGGACAGGAGTTGGTTTGCATTTGGTACACTGAGAGCAGTTCTGCTGTTCTTGCATCCCTTCTGCCAGAGATGGAATGAACATTCCCAGCTGTTTGCTGCAAAATTTACCTTGTCTTTGCAGAGCTGTGCCCTGTGATATCACAGAGCTTTCCCCACCCTGAGAAGGGTCAGGCTGGGAAGGCAGGATCTGTAATGGTTTCATATATTGGCTCTAATGCTGGTGAAGTCACTGCCAGCTCTGCCACTGCTTTGTCTTTCACATGGAAATGGGCAAAAAGGCAGAAAATCCTGTAATGGCCTCACCTCCAGAAGCACTCAAGGAGATGACTAATCCTTAGGGACCAGGCCAGCCTTCCCCCAGGGACAGGTCCCTCTGGTTCCCCCTCCTCCCCACGGGTGTGGCCACACTCACCTGCTTCCTTGGTACGGATTTTGCTGGAGGGCAAACTGGGCTCCCCAACTCCAAGAATGTTGCTGGCCAAGACCCGGAACTCATAATCCATCCAGGGGATGAGGTTCACCACCTGGGCTGTCTCAGCATTGCCTTCAATGTTTACAGGATCTATATAATCCAATAACACGAGAGGGGGATGGATAGAGCGAGTGGCAGCACTGAGCAAAGGCACTGGTGGCCCTCGGGGGCCTGTCCCCAGTGTGGCCATAGAGACACTTACTGGTCCTCATCTGCTTCCACTGGCTGGAGAGGAGGGTCCTGGCCTCGATGAGGTACCTGGCAATGGGGCTGTGGTTGTCAAAGCCACGGCTCCAGCTCAGCTGGACGCTGGTGTCACTGATGTCTCTCACCACCACACCCCCGGGGGGGCCTGGAGGTCCTGGCATGGTGGGACACAAAGGGACATGTTACTAAGATGAAAGATTTGGAGTTTCGATGCTCTTTGCTTTGTGTAGGTCATGAATTAACACCAGGCTGTTCTTTTCTGAAAGCTGGGAAGCCTCACCTCCAGTTTTAGCCTCCAGAAAAGCACCTAAGCCTATCAAATCTCCCAGAATCATTAAGGTTGGGAAAGACCTCCAACCTTGGGCTGAAAACCACCAAACCATAGCACGGAGTTTAAATAAATACCAGATGGTGAGGTGGCTGCAAGGGAAGAGCCAAGTGATCCCTTGCAAGGGCCATGCCATGGCCTTGGGCTTGTGAGGAGCAGGGAAGGTGCTGAGAGGGGAGGTACCTCTGACAGTGAGCGTGGCCGACTCCGACGCGCTGTCCACCACGGTCTGTGCCGTGCAGGTGTAGCGCCCCGAGTGCCGCAGCTGCGCGTTGGAGATGCTCAGGTCCCCGATGGCTTCCTTCTGCAGGGCAGAACACAGTGGGGAGAGCCTTTGAGCCTGGCCACAGTCCAGCATTCGGTGTGGTTTGGGTTGGCATGGCCAGGATTTGGTGGGGGGGTGGAGAGGTGGGGTCTGTGAGGAGCTGCTGGAAGATTCCCCCTAGTGTGATGGAGCCCGAGAGGGACCCACTGCTGGCCAAGGCCAAGCCCATCGGGTGGCCTCATGATTTCCTCATTTCCTCTGTTTTGCTCATGATGGTGATCACTGAGTGATCTCTGAGGGATCTCTGCCTGCCCCTATCTCGACCCATCAGCCTTCCCCTCTCCTTGTCCAGCTGAGCAGAGGAGGTCTCATGGAAAGGTTTGGGTTGGAAAGGACCTTAAAAACCATCCCATTCCACCCCCTGTCATGGGCAGGGACTCCTTCCAGGTTTCTCCAAGCCCCATCCAGCCTGGTCTTGGACACTTCCAGGGCTGTGGAGTTCACAGCATCTCCGATGGAGTGGCTTTGGTTGGCACCAGTGCCCACCACAAACATGCAAACAACGAGGGTGGTGTTAATTCTCCATCCCTCCTGGTGGCACATGACTGCCCTTCCTCACCACACTGGCTCTCCGATAGTGCCCCTCAGACTTGTCCAGGTCGATGGGGAAATCATCCAGGGCCCAGGTGAAGGTGAGGTCCATGGTGGGGTCGTGGGACGCGTGGCACTGCAGGGTGAGGTTCTCACCCACGTTGATGTCAGCACTGGATGGTGCCAGGGTGATTTTGGTGGCATCTGCAGAGAAAGAGCAGGGAGGGCTGTCACCTGTCCTGGTATCCCAACCAACCAACCCTTTCCAGCTCTGGAGTTTTGCAGAAGGCAGAGGAAGGATTGCAGTTGTTAGGAAATGTAAAAGTGCTTTTCTCAAGGTTGGTGGGGGATTTGGTGGGTCAGCAGAAGGTTTGCTGCTCCACAGGCTGAAATTATTTGATTCCCTGAGCATTGCATTGGTTTTTGGGGAGTATAAGGAGAGGAGAAATATCACATCATTCATTCTTAGGTGTTTCTTGCTCGAGTGACCCCAACTCAAGGCAAACAGCTCTACCTCGAACAGAGAGGATTCCAGTGCTGTTGGCTTTGCCCATGGAGTTCTCAGCAAAGCAGGTGTATTTTCCCTCATCAGATTTGCTGATGTTCTGGAGGATCAAAGTGCCATCTGCAGTAATAGTGACCCTGCAAAGGGAGAGCAAACACACAAGGGGAAGGTTAAAATGTCTGTTCACTCCGTCCACCAAGTAATTTCCAGCACTTGCTGCTTTTAGAGAAATTAAGGGTAAAGACAGAAAAATACTATGGAGAAGTTTTCTAAAGGAGAAATTGGAGGAATAACAAAGCTCAGGGATGGAGCAGCACATTTGGGTCATCGAGTCCCGTCTTCTGGCAAAAAAAAAATCATGATTTTAGCTACAGTTTCTAGGCAGAAGCTGAGTCTGTGCTGCTACCTGCTGCTGTTGACCAGAAGTTCAGTCCCTTTGGTCCAGAGCACGGTGGCCTTTGGTGCTGCCCGTGGCTGGCAGGGGATGATGACCTGCCCACTCCGCGCCGCCGGGATCAGCCGCTTCACGGGGCTTAGTCTGAAATCCGGTGCAAAGGCTACAGGGGCAAAGAGAGGATGAAGGGTGGTCAGAGCCCCTGCTCTGCTCTGGGGCATTCCAGGTGCCCTGTGAGTGGGTGCTGGTTTGGATGGCCTGGTAGGAAGCGAGGCAGCATCTGGAGAGCAGGATGAAGGCAGGAGTGGTTCCTGTGCTGCCAGGGCAGGTGGTGTGTGACACACCTGTCAGAGAGCAATGGGAATGGCCCTAACAAGTGCAAGGTCATTGAGAGACACAAGAACAGCTGCTTTGGAAAATGTAGAGGATATTCTCTTCAATATCCTTACCAAAGTCTCCAATGCAGACATCCAGCTTGCCTAAAACTCCTCCTGGAACTGCAGATGGAATTGGGATTTGCCTGTTGCCCTCAGTGTGTTAATGGTGAGCAGTTCATGCTCAGGGCCTTTAATTTATCTTTGGCATCTCCTGACCACAAGGAGATAAACTTTTGGACTAATGCTGAACAGGTTTGGCAGCAGCTCAGCTCCAGTCACCATCCATCAAGTCTGGCTGAATGGATGCTGAACTCTTTTTTTCACCTCTTCCCTCAAAAAAAGAGCTTGTAGTGAAAGGGATCTTGCGGTGCTGCTGCTGGGTGTCCTGTACACTCTCTCTGGCTAAACAGATGTCCTTGTTCTCTTTCAGAGCTACTCAGTTTACCCAGGATTTAAATTTTAAAGGGTTCTAGAGTGCCTTGTTGAACCAGCAACCACATTTCAGTGCTGAGTGAAGCAGTTTTTTTCTGCTCTTACTCTGGGCTCACAAGATTAGGACAAGATCTGAAATGCTTCAGTGTCCCACTGAAACCCAGAGCTCTGGGAAGTGAGGCATTACCTTGCACTGTTAATTCAGCACTTGCATAAACTGTGCCATGCTTGTTCTCAGCCACACACTGATACATGCCAGAGTCCTCCCGGACTAGCTTGGAAAATCTCAGCTCTCCACCGCTCACTTCGATGCGGTTCTGTGCAAACAAGAGGATGAACCCATTAGAGGAGAGAAACAAAAATGGAACTCAGTCCTGGGGTGCTCAGGGCTGAGCTTCATTTCATTACAGACTCTCTGGAGCCAGCCCGGTTTTCCAGGGGGGAAAACTCCAGGTGTGTTGTTGCGTCTGTGCAGTCGCTGCCCCTCGTGGCTGTGCTCTGGTGCTGAGCCTGCCGAGTGCCTGAGCAGCCACGAGCAGGGCACACACGGACAGGGGTTTGCCCGCCCTGACACCTGGCTGTGAGTCCCTGCAGTTGCACGAAGCAATGGCTGGGATGGCAGTGCCAGCAGAGGGAACTCGGGATCGTGGCATTGCTCGGCAGCCTCATGGGGGCACATGGCACAGGGATGCGGGTGACAAACGGGGTTGAGATGCGTTTGCAGCGCGGCAGGAGGAGGGGCTGGGTCTGGAGGAGCAGGGTCGGTGCTGGGGGTGCTGGGGGTACCTGCGAGGTGAGGGGCTGCCCGTTCCGCAGCCAGCGCACGGCGGGCCGGGGTTTGCCGGCGGCCACGCAGCTCCAGCGCAGGTCGGACTCGATGTCGGCCTCCGTGTCCGAGATCACCGCCAGCCACTCCGGCTGGGCTGCGAGAGAGGGGCACAGCTCAGCCCGGGGGGGCTGCCAGGCAGGCAGCAGGGTGTCCGTGCTGCCACCTCTGCTGGTTGGCACAGGGGTTGGGCACAGGAACAGCCGAGCCCTGCCCTGCGCTGGGCTGGGCTGCACTGAGCCATCCACAGCTCAGGAAGAACACTGGGGTTTGTCCTCTTGGGAGTTAACACAGCCATTCCTGAACCATGGAGTCATGGAATCACAGTCTGCTTTGGGTTGGAAGGGATGTTAAAGACCACCCAGTGCCACCCCCATGGGCAGGGGCACCTTCCACCAGCCCAGGTTGTGCCAAGCCCTTTCCAACCTGGCCTTGGACACTTCAGGGGTGAGGAATCCAACAACCTGTGCCAGGGCCTCACCACTTTCACAGTAAAGAATTTCTTCTCAATATCCAATCTAAACCTGCCCTCCTGCAGCTTAAGGCCATTCCTAAACTTCAGGAAGGGCTGGATTCAGACCAAGGTAACCAGGTTGAATTTTGTACCTTGACTAGATCTGATCAATAGCTCCAAGCATTAACCTTTGTGGGAGCACCCCAGGCTTGGGGAGGATCTGGGGTGAGAGCCAAGTTTGGTTTTTACCACTATCCTTCCTTCCCTGGTGCCCTCATGTTGGCCAGAATTATTTTAGAGCAAGTTAAGAGGTCTTTCTCTATTTGCCAGAGCCTGAAGTGTCCACTGAGAAAAGTTATCAGTGATCTCTGCAGATCTTTGGTAGAGCTTTGCAACACCTTTAATTAGGGCTGAAAAGAGGCAGGATTGGAGGGGCTGGGTTTGCTCCCAAAGCCTCATTCCATTGCCTGGAGCACCTTGGGTGAAAGACACATGTTTAGGTGTGTCACTTGGGATGAAAGACATGTTTGTGTGTTTGAATGAAAGACACATGTGTTCAGGTGTGTTACCTTGGGTGTAATCACGTGTTCAGGTGTGTTACCTTGGGTGAAATCACGTGTTCAGGTGTGTTACCTTGGGTGAAATCACATGTTCAGGTGTGTTACCTTGGGTGAAATCACATGTTTGTGTGTTACCTTGGGTGAAATCACATGTTTGTGTGTTACCTTGGGTGAAATCACAGTTCAGGTGTGTTACCTTGGGTGAAATCACGTGTTTGTGTGTTACCTTGGGTGAAATCACAGTTCAGGTGTGTTACCTTGGGTGAAATCACAGTTCAGGTGTGTTACCTTGGATGATGATGCGGCCCTGGTGGGTGTCTCTCCCTTTGATGTTCTCAGCCTCACACTCATAAGTGCCCTCATCCTCAAAGCCCACGTCCTGGATCTGCAGGAGGGGCTCGCTGCCGATCCACTTGGAGGATTGGGAGCCATCCAGCTTCCTCCACTTGATCCGAGGGACAGGGCTGTGGAAAAGCCGGTCTGGTGACTCTGTGTGACACCACAGCACAGGGTAACAGTGCCCACCTGACTGCCCTCCCAGCTGGGCCCTGGCCAGTGGCACAGATGGCTTTAGCCAGCTCCTTCTTGTCCCCATTCCCCCTCCAGCTCTGGATGAAGAGACGGGCTGTGAAGGCTGCAGGTTGTGCCATTCCCTCCCCATCCCAGTCCCAGGTGACACGGACATGGCACTCACTTTCCAAAGGCAAAGCACTCCAGGGTCACCACCTGCCCGGCCAGGGCGTAGGTGTCTGCAGGGAACCTGGCCTTGATGCTGGGTGCAAACTGCCGGGCATCTGTCAGAGGGAAACACTGCTCAGCATCCTGGAGGACCCCCAAACACCCCACCTGAGGTCTGCCAGGGCAGAGGAACCCACGAGGGGACACGACTTTCCCAAACCTTTGTGTGTCTGGGTAAGGTGGCACAGGTTTCATTTTCCTTTTAAAACAGAGCTTGCTGAACCTCTCAGAATATCTTTACAACATTTCAGGGCTATTTCTTCTTAATTTCATAGACTCATGGAATGGCTTGGGTTGGAAGGGACCTTGAAGCTCATCCAGTTCCACCTGCCATGGGCAGGGAAGCTTCCACTAGCCCAGCTTGCTCCATCCAGGTTTTCCTACCTGACTCCCTTTCCCTGCCCCAGAAGCATTTGTTAAAACCAGAGAACCCCCATGGATGAGGTTTGTAGCTGCACAAGCAGCTGGAGAGAGGGGCTGCCTCCCCCACTTTCCAGCCAATCCATATTTTTATAAGCTCTTAAGCTCCCCTGAGAGGCTGGTGGGTGATTGGTCACTGCTGGTGTCCTGAGGAGCCCGAGTGCTTTGCAGTGCCTTCATTTTGCATTTTCCCCGGAATAATTGGCATTATCCTGCTGATCCAAGGGCTCTGCTCCAAGGGCACTGACCCTCTGCAGCGAGGCTGAGGCGGGAGAACTTGCTGAACACGCTCTTGGTGATGAAGTCCATGTGGGTGGTGGCAAAGCAGGAGTAGTTGCCCAGGTCAGAGGCCTCGGTCTTGGCAATGTAAAGGTTTCCTGTGGTCTGGGAGACGAAGCGTCTCCCGTCGGCTGGGATGAAATTGGGGAACTCATTCAGGAACCACCGGTAGGATAATCCTGGGGGGAGGGAAAGGATGAACTGCACAGGCTGAATGTGTCCTCCCTGCTGGAGGAGCCCAGAGCAGTCCCTGCAGATGGTCCTGGCATGGACACGCCAAGTCCTGCCTTGTTGCCTTACAGTCTGAATTAACCCCAAATTTCCCTCCCTACAATTCCCAAAGAAACGCAGGGAGCGATTCCCATGGCTGGGAATGCCTTGCTCTGCTGTGCCCA
Source organism: Pithys albifrons albifrons (assembly GCF_047495875.1). Lineage (NCBI taxonomy): Eukaryota > Metazoa > Chordata > Aves > Passeriformes > Thamnophilidae > Pithys > Pithys albifrons. Next base: position 5,119,211 of record NC_092485.1, read on the forward strand.
TCCTGCCTGTGGGGGTGTGGAGGGGCAGAGCCTCACCTGGGTAGTGGGGGGGAGGGCTGCAGGCAAACATCACCCCCCAGCCCTCGGTGATCTTCACGGGGTCCCTTTCCTCCGCCGAGAATTCCTGCAAAACTGAACAGGCAACGTGAAACCTGCACAGGGAACACTGGAGGAATCCCTGGGGTTTGTCCCCCCCTCCACAGGCTGGGCCCTCTCCGTGGTTGTGCAGAGGGAGATTCCAAAGTGTTGTTGACTTTCTCTGTACATCAAATTTCCACAGCACCCCCATGGAAGTGCCAGGGGGTTTCTCCATGGGGTGCTGGTGGTTGCCATGAGCAGGAATGCTGCTCTCCCACATTTATCCCTGTGAACAGGGGGCTCAGTTTGCCCCCACCACCCCTGGGGCTGCATTTCCTTGCCCCTGTTGTGACCAACTTACAGCCAAAGCGGAGCGAGGCCTCCCTGCTGACCACGGTGCCCCTGGAGTTGGATGCCAGGCACTGGTAGGATCCAGCATCCTTGGCTTTCACAGGGTTGCTGATCACCAGGTCACCTGCCACCAGCCTGTAACGCGAGTCTGGCTCCACCCTGATCTCTGTGCCGTTCATCTTCCACCTGCCAAGAGCGAGGGTGGGGAGTGAGGGGGCAAATCCTCGTGGCCACACTCATGGGGCCTCACAGGAGGCTGTGCTGGGTGGTTTTCCAACTGTGTTGGGATTGGATTTCTGGCCTGGCTGTGCCCTGGGAGAGATGGCACATCACAGGATCACTGAGGCTGGAAAAGATTCCTCCAGGATCTCTGAGCCCAACCTGTGCCCAATGCCCACCTTGTCCCCCAGCCCGGAGCTCTGAGTGCCATGTCCAGTCCTTCCTTGGACACCTCCAGGGCTGGAGACTCCAAACCTTCCAATGTCTGACCACCCTTCCCAGGAAGAAATTTTTCCCAATATCCAACCTAAACCTCCCCTGGCACAGCTTGGACCTGTTTCCTCTCCTCCTGTCCCTGTTCCCTGGAGCAGAGCCCAACCCCACCTGGCTCTCCACTCCTGTCAGGGAGTTGCAGAGAGTGAGAAGGTCCCCCCTGAGCCTCCTTTTCTCCAGGCTGAGCCCCCCCAGCTGCTCCTCACAGGATTTACCTCACATGTGGCTCATTCCCATGTAATGATGGTTTTGTGTATAAAACTGGAGAAGGGAAAGCCAAGTTCTGGCTGGTTTTGTCCCGGTGCTGGCACAGGGGGAGCAGCTGAGCTCACCTGTAGGTCGCAGGAGGATTGGCTCGTGCTCGGCAGGACAAAGTGACCTTCTCCTCTGCTGAGCCCTCGGGGTAGAGGGTGTGGGAAGGCTGCTCCTCAAACACCGGCCCGTAGCTCCTCGTGCTGCTCTGGGCTTGGCACCAAACTGCAGGAGAGGCAAAACCTGCTCAGCTTTCTCTCAACATTCTCTTTTTTCAGTCTTGTAGGGTGTCCCCAGGGATGGAGGAGCAGCGTGGGAGTCCCAAGCCATCTGTCAGCACAGCCCAGCCTGCAGTTCCCACTGAGCACCTCACCCCATGCCCAGAGGGACCAGCACCCCTGGAGACACATGGATGGAGGAGCACGGACACCACGTGCCCACAGAACTGGGGCTGGCAACCCCTGGCTGCCCTCCTTGGCCTGGCAGGGAGGATGTGCTGGTTCCTCCTCTGTCTGCACAGACTGGCTGGTTCCTCCTCATCCTCTCCAAGACAAGGGAGCAGAGAGGAGAACCTGGATCTTCACAGCTCTGATGGTCCCCTCAGCTCCTGCATCTGCAGCATCACCAGCTCCTGACAGCTCAAACCAGTTGGTTGCTGGTGTGCAAACCAGTGCAGACCATTCTCTCCCCTGACTGGGGTGAGCCTTAAGCTGCTCTTGTGCTGTTCAGACTTGGGTTTGACTCTGATCTTGCTGTTGTGAGTGTGGCTCAGGCAGAGGCACAAGAGGAACACAAGGAGCTCCTGCCTTCTCCACGCTGTGTCTGGGCCACCCTTTGGAACCAGCACCCTCTGGTGACCCTTTGCCATTGGGCAGTGCCAGCTGCCCTCACTGAGGGACTCCTGTCTCAGACAAATAACAAATTCTAGCAGAGCCCCTTCCACACAGGCTGTGTGGACACCACAATCCCAGGGGGGGTTGGGTTGGAAGGAACCTTAAAGCACATCCAGGTCCACCCTTGGGCCATGGGCAGGGACATCCTCCTCTAGCCCAGGTTGGAAAACCTGGCCTGGAAGTGACACTGTAAATAAGACCAAAGCAGAAGCTGCCTGGAAATCTCTTTATTGCAGGAGCAGCTGGTGGGATAATTGGCAGCAAGTCTGTCTTCTCCCTGGCACCTTGGAAATGCTTGGCCCTTGTTAGGGAAGGAGCCACCAGCACAGGCCCTTTTTCACTGATAAGCTCCAAGATGCTTCTGTAGCTCCAGGATCCTTCCATGCTTTGTAATTGAATTAATAACTGTCTCAGCCCCACAATCTGTCTCCTTCCCTGCACTCCCCAGCATGGGCACTCCTCAAATGAAGTGACTCCAGTGAGTTTGATGTTTTATGCAAGAGTAACTTCCAGCAGGGACTGGGCAGCTCAGCTCTGTGGGGCTGGGGGAGCAGCCCCTGTACCTGCAGCTCCCGGGCTCTGGCTCCTGTTTGGCTGCTCTCCCTGCAGGCAGGAGGGTGGGAAGGCACAGGGGCTCTGCTAATTGGCTCAGTGGGTTTGGAGCAGCTGCCCCAGCACCAGGCAATTATCCCAGAGCTGGGGCTGTGCTGCTGCAGGAGCCTGATGGCCCCTGGTGCCATGCAGGGAGGGACAGAGCCGTGTCTGACTCCTTGGAATGAAAGAAAAGCAGCATTTTGAGGGTTGTATCCCCTCCAAATCAGTGCCATTTCCTCCTAGAATAGTTCTGTTCCTGAAGGAAATCTTCTCCCAGTTGGGTCAGCAGTGGCTGTGCTGAGCAAGTCCCAGCTGGAAATAACTCTGCTGACCAGTGGGGAAAAGAATTGTGAGTTAATGGGGAATTAATAAGAAAGCATTAATTGTGTTCTGATAGGTGTGTTAATTGTGTTCTCTTAGATGGTAGTGACTGCATTGAGGTTTAACAGCTTTACATTTGGGATTGGTGGGGAGCACAAGGTAAATCATGTCTATTTTTTTAACAAATAAAGTATATATTATTGCCACTCCCACACATGCCCTTTCTCATGGGAGGCTCTTTTCCAATCAAACCAAATTAGGCTCATCATCCCTTCAGGCTCCACCCAGACTCTGTGTCCCGTTGCTCTCACTGCTGTCCCCTTTTCCCTGCCAAGGTTATGGACTGCAATTGCCAGGGATTGATTTTCCCAGATGAAATCAATGCCAGGAGTTCAGGTGAGTTTTTATCTCCAGTTCCAAGGTGTCTGGTTGGTGCTGGGGGTGAAATGCCTGAATCTCACTCATTAAACAAACAGTGCTTAGATTAAAGCAATAATTAATCAGCTACTAGATGGGGATATGGGTAGAATTCAGAACTGAGAGTAAATCAGGGTGATAAATCTCAGATCCTCTGCTTGTCTGGAACTCTTCTGTCACCCCAGAAGTCTCATTTTTAATGTCACCAAGACCCTCTGCCCTTGGGCTCTGTCACTTGGGTAAGGAGGAGAACAGACACCAAATAAAGGTGTCCACACTCCCAGTTTGCAGGGAGCAAAGTGACCTGCTCAGAGTTTTCTGTGCTACAACCAGCCAGGAGAGCAGAAACGATGGCAAATACTCCACTGCACCCCTGAACAACCTTCACTGACAGGGAAAATCAGCATTGACACCAAACCAAACAGAAACAGGGGCAAGTGGAACCTCTGAAAGTGAAGATTTGGAAAAGCAGCTGGAGGGTGGTGACCCCAGAGCCTCCCTGGGCACTGGCCCATTTCTGGCATTGTTTGGGGTGTGTTTTCAGGAGAGGCAGAGCTGGAAGCCCAGGTGTGCAGGAGGCTGAACACTGGCCCTTTGTGCTGAGCCCTGCAGGGCAGGGAATGACAAATGGCCCAGCTGAGTGTTTTCCAAGCTCTATCCCAGCTCTGAGGGCATCACTGACACTGGCACTGACCACAGCCTGGAGCCTGGGCACGTGGCAGGAGGGAGCTGGGCAAGGAACTGGCATTTTGGGCAACCTGAACACAAGTGCAGGGAATCCAAGGGGTGGGGTTGGAAGGGCAGCTCTCAGAGGAGCAGAGGGTTATTTTTAACAAGGAGCTTTGTGAGGAACAAAGGGTCAGGGCTTTAACCAGCCTCAGATTTCAAGATTTTGCAGAGCTTTGACCAAATGAACAAAGGCCTGAGAGATTTTTAGATTGGAGGGTGTTGTCTCTGTGAACTTGATAAGCTCTGAACCTTCCCAGATTGCTCCAGACCTGGAGGCTTTGGCTCTGTGGTGGCTCCTTGAGCCTCATCTCTCACTGCCATCATTGTGTCCCCAGTCCCTCCCTCGTGTTCCCAGTGGGATGTCCCTGTGTCCCAGCTGGCTCCTGAGATCCATTGCACCATCAGCCAAAGGTCACTGAGAATCCCTCCCAGACTTCACAGTTCTGGTGGGCTCAGCTTGGACTGGGAGTGAGTTGCCTGAACTCAGGTGGTTAATGGGAGACCCCAACTCCATCTCCATGCCCAGATTTGGGTCAGACCAATTTCCAAACAGGATAATTGCCTCCCAATCTAGGGCAGCCACCCCTCCCTCTGCCTCCTTGGGGATCCAGAGAACATTAAAAGGTAATTAGATATTTATAAGGACAGGCGAGCAGTCTCTGCCCGGGATGATGAATTAGCTTGAAGACATTATCTAATTCTCAGTTGGCTGAAATGAAATGTCTCCCTGCTGAAAAGGGACCTGCAGAGAGCAACCTGAGCCTCCCTGAGATCCAGAATGGTCCCTGAGATCCAGAATGGTCCCTGAGATCCAGAATGGTCCCTGATGAACAGGATCTTTGCAGTCAGGGTATGGCCAACAAGAAACACCAGGAGCTGAAGTGGCTTCACCACGAGTGAGTCCCACTGGCAGGAGGAAATCCCTCCTGCATCTCCTGATTTCACCTACATTTGGATTTAGAAAGGGAGGGATGTGTGTCAACCATTCCTGTCCTCTCTGAGCAGCACAAAGGGAAACTGGGAATAACTCAGACACATTCCCAGGCTGCACAAACCACCCAGAGAACGGGGCTCTGGCATCACCACAGCCCAGGGAGGGATGACGCCAACTTGTGTGCCCAGGAGATGTCCCAGCTGAGCCCTCCCACCTCTGCCAAGGCAAACTCTTACCCAGAAAGGTGCTGACAGCCAGGGATGTGTGGACAAATCCAGAGGTGCCTCCCATCCTGCGCCGGGTCACGTGGAGCCTCTACGGGGACGTGGGGACAGCCCTGCGAGGGACAGAGAGGGGTGAGCTGAGCTGCAGGGACCTGTGGGACCCTTCCAGGGCCATTCCTTGGCTCTGTGATTCCAGAGGCTCTGCCCAGCCTCCAGCTGTGCCTCTCTGCTGGCCACAGGCCCAAGGGAGAGTCACTCCAGGGCAGGCATCCAGCTGTGCCAAGAGGAGCTCAGTAGCTGAAGGAGCTCTTTTTCTCCCTGGCATGACAAATCTGGCTGGGGAGTTGTTGTTCCTCCTCCCTTGCTATCTGCTCTTCTCCCTCCTGCCTCCAAAAATAACCCTTCCTTCTGAGCATTTCTGATTAAACAGCACAAAGCCAGAAGCACACAGGATGTTGGTTGGGGGTGAGAAGGAAGAAATAATCTGTTGTTTGGGAAAATATCAAAGATACTGGGAAGAAATTGTTCCCTGGGAGAGTGGGCAGGCCCTGGCACAGGTTGTTCAGAGGGGCTGTGGATTCTCTATCCCTGGAAGTGTCCAAGGGCAGGTTGGACAGGGCCTGGAGCAACCTGGGAGAGTGGAAAAGGTGTCCCTGCCCATGGCAAGGGGTGGCCCTGGATGAGTTTTATGGTCCCTTCCAACCCAAACCATCCTGAGATTCTGTGATTCTATAGAACAGACATCTTCAAATGAAACCCTTCAGGCACTGACAGATTTTGGGGCTGTGACAGCCCCGAGACCCTTGTGCTGGAGAGGTTGGGGGGCCCAGCCTGTCCCCATGAGCTGCTCCCCAGTTTGTCCCCATGAGCTGTTCCCCAGTTTGTCCCCATGGGCTGCTCCCCAGTTTGTCCCCATGAGCTGCTCCACAGTTTGTCCCTATGGCTTGCTCCTCATCCTGTCCCCATGAGCTGCTCCTCAGTTTGTCCCCATGAGCTGTTCCCCAGTTTGTCCCCATGGGCTGCTCCCCAGTTTGTCCCCGTGAGCTGCTCCCCAGTTGTCCCCATGGGCTGCTCCCCAGTTTGTCCCCGTGAGCTGCTCCCCAGTTTGTCCCATGAGCTGCTCCCCAGTTTGTCCCATGAGCTGCTCCCCAGTTTGTCCCCATGAGCTTCTCCCCAGTTTGTCCCATGGGTTGCTCCCCAGTTTGTCCCATGAGCTGCTCCCCAGTTTGTCCCATGAGCTGCTCCCCAGTTTGTCCCATGGGCTGCTCCCCAGTTTGTCCCCATGAGCTGCTCCCCAGTTTGTCCCATGGGCTGCTCCCCAGTTTGTCCCATGAGCTGCTCCCCAGTTTGTCCCCATGAGCTGCTCCCCAGTTTGTCCCATGAGCTGCTCCTCAGCCTGTCCCCATGTACTGCTCCCCAGTTTGTCCCATGAGCTGCTCCCCAGTTTGTCTCATGGGTTGCTCCCCAGTTTGTCTCATGGGTTGCTCCCCAGTTTGTCCCATGGGTTGCTCCCCAGTTTGTCCCATGAGCTGCTCCCCAGCTTGTGGAACACCACACAGGGAGCTCAGGCTTGCAGGGTGACAGGGAGAGGAGCAGCACAATGTGCCTGCACAGCGCTGGGTCCTGCCCTGCTCTTCTCTTAAATTCAACGCATCTGCAGCGTTAATTGAGGGGTAGGGAAGTCTCAGGTGCCCTGAGGTGCCTTAGGAGTGGGGCAGCGCTGCCTAGTGCCCTCCACAGCCCCTCCGGCTTCCAAGATCTCCCAAAAATTAAACCCCCGAGCAAACCCCGAGCAGTTTGTGCCTCCCCTGCTCCCGCTGTTCTGGCTGAGCTCTGGGAGCGGCTTCAGCACACGAACCTCTTCCCTGGGACTCAGCAGGGACTTGGGGCTGGTTTTCCCCTCTTTGTTACCAAACCCTGCAGGAGGAGGAGCCCCGGCCGAGCCTCGCCCTGCCCGTGCCCTCCCGAACGCGCACCCCGGTGAGACGGAGCCGCTGCCAAAGAGCTCCTGGGCCGCCCGTGCTGCTCATCCCCTGCTCCAGCTGGTGCAGCTCCGCGGCTCTGCCTGCCCATCTGTCCGCCCGAGCTGGCCGAGCCCCCGGGGCCGGGATTAGCCCCGTCCCGCGGGATGCGGCGCCGGCTCCGGCATCCCCGGCAGCCCGAGCCGCACCTGAGCAAACAGCGATAGCACCGCTTGGTGTCCCCCCCGCGGCCCCTCCTGGCTGCAAAAACCACCTGCCCCCTTTGTGTCCTCACCCAGAGAGAGGGCTTTGCTACCCGCAGCCCAAATCCTTGATTTTTATCTTTTTAAAATCTTTTTATCTGCATCCCAGTGCGGGGTCCCCTCTGCCCTCTCTCAGCTCATGCCCTGGGTGGGGTTTGTTGCCTGCCCGACCCCAAAATAAAGCTCGTGGTGTGTGGCTGGGCAAGGAGGGTCCCTGCCCTGAGGAGGTGGCAGCTCCCGGTGGGAGAGGCTCCTGTGGGACGGGCAGGGAATGTGGGCACGGAGCAGAGACGGGCGTGGGGCACATCCTCATGGGGCTGCTCCGTTTGTTCCAGCGGCCCTGGAGTGAGGCAGTCACATGAAATCACTTGATGTCAAGGAGAATCATGCCCCGAACGGCGTCCTGAACCCACGGGCTGGCAGCGAACAGTGCCCCTTTGTTCCCCTGTGCCCGCTGCTCTCCCGGGTGCTGAGCTCCAGCCCGGGGGTTGCAGGCAACGGGAGCTGAGTTTTCCCAGTGTCCCCAGTTTGATCTCCTGGGGGCTGGTGGAGGGCAGGGAGCAGGGAAGCCCTTCCTGCACCCAGGGGCAGCAAATGAAGGTCTGGGAATGTTTGCTCTGTCACTGCTGAGCCTGGACCCTCGGTCTGCACCCCCAGAGCTGCCCTGGGGGCTCTGCCTGGTCCAGCCTGGCTCTCCTGATTCACTGCCCCCCTCACCATGAAAACAAATAGGAAAGAGGGTGGGAAAGTCCAATTTTGTTATTTTCTGTAGAATCACATGGTTTGGGTTGGAAGGGACCTTAAAGCCCATCCCATTCCACCCCCTGCCATGGGCAGGGACATCTCCCACCAGCCCAGGTCACTCCTGGCCTTGAGATGGGATTCATCCCACCCGGGGCTGCGGCAGGCACAGCTTCTCTGGGCACCTGTGCCAGGGCCTGCCCACCCTCACAGGGAACAATTTCTTCCTAATATCTGATCTAAACCTCCCCTCTTTCACTTTAAATGCATTCAATAAGGAGGAGGCAGCGTGAGGAGGTCGGTGTTGGCCACTGCCCCTCCGGGGGGGCTGGAGGCTCCTCTGGGCACCTCCTGCCCCTCTGCCACCCCCCAGGGTTTATCAGCACTTCACCCTCCCTGCTGGATGTGCTGCCTTTGAGCAAGGTGCCTCCTGCCTGTCCCCTGTGCTTTCACCTGAACAAGACCTGGTCCCGAGGGCTGGGAGCTGGTCAGTGTGAGGGAAGGAAGAGCTGTGAGGCCTTTCCATGGGAATACAGCCACCAGCATCCCCCTTTGGCTTCCCTCCCTGCAGCCAAGCAAAGCTGGGATCGTGTAAAAATCAAGCTGATTTGAATTATTTAATAATTTGTTGATTCATTATTTATGATATAAACTTCAGCTTCGATCCCAGTTCTGAGCTGGCTCTGGCTCTGCCTCTTCCCACCCCGATCTCCCCATCTGTTCTCAGCCCTTTTAATCACAGCCTTTTCTCTTCCCACTCCTTGTGCCCATCCCTCCACCTCTCCAGAATGTCCCTCACAGGTGTTTGTTCCTGGAACTCTCGGGGTGCTTTGGGGTGTTTCTGAGGGTGGGATGTGCTGAGCTGCTGCTCGGGTGGGTCCTGGGAGGCTCTTGCTGAGGGGGCACAGGAAGGGGCTGCTGTTTGGCTGGTTTAAATCCAACCTCAGCCCAGCCTGGGCTTTAACTTGGTAAAAATCAGGACTGTGAGAGCCAGGAGGAGCTCCAGGTACCGTCCCCACCAGATGAAGATGTAGGAGAGTAACAGGAATTTCTATGAGTGCTGACATTGAGTTTATTTGCAATTAGAGACTGGATGACTAATCCTCTCGGATTCCCGTGTTCCTGGCTGCCTTATCACCCAGTGCCACCATCAGACTGTGCCTGAGGGGCTGCTGGGCTGAGATCACCCCTGTGCCCACCCTGGTACCCCGGGGGCACCTCCAAAGCCACGACCCCGAGCTGCGGGTCCTGCATCTGACCCTCCCCTTCCCCAAAGCGTGGCCAGACACTTTGCAGCTCTTATTAGCCCTGCTCTCCATCCCTAATTAGAGGAGGGCCACGGGGACCTGTTCTTCCCCCTCTTCCTGGGGTATTTGACAGTCACTCGAGAGCCTTCTGTTGTAGTGAAAGGGGATCCGTCACCGCTGCTAATGGGGCTGTCATTAATACCCCAGGAGCAGGGCAGGCATGGGCACTGCTCAGCTCCTGCATTAGCCCTTTCCTCGGAGCCCTGGGGGCTGGGAGCGATCCATTATCGTGGAGACAGAGTCAAGGAGCTGCAGAGACATTGTGAGGAGTCCTGGGCCTCTGGGGAGGAGCTGCTGCCTGGCCCTGCTGCTGCCTGGCCCTGCCTGTGGAGCAGCATCCTCTGGAGGGGGGGACTCCAGCAGGATTTGGGGTGTGGGGAGGCCAGAGGTGGGATTGGGCAGGAGATGGGCTTTGACAGGAGATGACACAGCCCAGCAAAGCACTGTCCATTACCAGGATAAATCAGTGTAATTCCCTCTGCTGTGCTCAGTGACCAGAGCACTAGTGAGGAACTGGGGCAGCTCCTGTTCCCCAGGGATGCTCCTCGGGGTGGGAGGTGCTGGAACTCCTCCTGTGCTCTGAGTGTCTCTTTTATTCAGGACCATGGCCAAGGCTGCAAAGGGCAGCCCTTTGATGTTCTCTGGGCTTGCAAACCCTTTCCAAGGTTGGGTACATTCTGTCTGTCCCAGCACAGCGTGTTTCTGTGAGCTACAAATGGGTTTGTTGTAAGGTGTCTGTCCTGCTGTAAATCTGCCTGTGCTCAGGACACTCATTTAGGGCCAGACTCTGAATTCAGCCTTTCCTGAGCTTTTCTGGGTTCAGATCTCTCAGTGGTTCCAGGATCTAAAAGCAGGGAGAGGTTTGGCTTCTGCTGGGGTTAGAACAAGCCTGGCTGGCCCTGCTGGTCGTGGTGTGAGGAACAGGTTGGGCCCTGCTGTGATCCCAGCAGGAAAGCTCCATCCTGCTCCCAGCACTGCCTGTTTTCCCTGGACCCTTAAAGTGCTTTTCTCCAATAATTGGCTGGTGCATCCATGGCCATCACGGGTCACAGCACCTCATTGTCCCAGGAGCCCAGTGGGAGCTTTCTTTTGGTTCAGCCCCATCCAGGCAAACCCCCTCTTTGTGAGGAGACAAAGCCTGGACCTGCTCTCGTTCCAGGGACATGGAGAGGGGTGTGGGTGGCACGGGCTGGGCTGGGCACTGGGATCCCTGTGGTGCTAAAACTAATTGTGATCCAAAGGGTGATGTTAGGAGGGGGCCTTTCCTGCCCTTCTGTTATGTTAGTTTGAATTTTAGATCTGAGCTTTGCAGTTAGTCTGTTTGCCATTATTATTATTATTATTATTATTATTATTATTGTTCTTTTTCCCCCCTGGCCAAGCCATTCCCATCTCTGGCTGCCATCACCTCAGTGCCTGATCCTCTGCTCTGCTGTAATGAACTCTTGGTAGATCCTCAGGGTTTGGGGCTGAAGCTCCTGGTGGGCCCTGGGGGTTCCCACAGCTGGGCCAGGCTCTGCCACCCCCAGGGTGGGTCCCGGGGCAGCTGCAGCAGCTCAGCCCTGAGGAAATGCCTTGGGGCAGGTAAGAAAACAAAGCAGACCTACAGGAGCAGCCAGGAGACCTTCCCAGGCGTCTCCAGAGCCTGGGGCAGAGGGGACAGAGGAATTTTGGCTGAGGAGGTGAATCCCCCCCAAGCTGGTGCTGCCTCTCAGGCTGGGCACGAGCTGGGGGTGTTAAGCCAGGCTGCAGCTCTAAGCTCTCCCTCCAGGCTCGTGTTTCAATCAATAGTTCAGTCAGTAGAGCTGGAGAGATGCTTAAAGTCTTTGAGAACAAGGCCACAAGTGACTCCAGCTGAGCTTGGGGTGGTGGGGAGGGCAGGTCAGCCCCAAACCCTCGGTCATGCTGGTTCAAGTTCCCAGTGCTGGGTCCCTCTGCCAGACACTCACCGTGGTGCAAAGCACTCTCCAGGCATTGCTGGGCACAGCCTGCCCCTGTTTCCCTGGGCAATGCTGGGCACTAACCTGGGTTGCACGGGAGGGGATGCTGAGACCGGTTGGGTGTTGGGACAGGAAGGGAGTCGAGTTCACCTCCCCCAAATAAAGCTCCAAACTAAAGCTTCCCACTGCAGGTTTCCCTTTCCTCTCCATGCCTGGAGCAGGCAGAGCTGAGCTGTGGGGAGCTCTGCCTAAACTCTGGGACATCCACAGCTCTGCCAGCCTCGCCAACCCTCCCACTCTCTGCTATTAGAGCTCTGTGCCGTCAGCAGCTGAGATTCTTTGATGTGGCACAGGTATAAATAGCTCCCTACCTGCACCAGAGCCTGCTCCATCCCCTCCCCGCTGCTGCCTTGGCAGGAATTGGTGCTGGGAGTGAGGAAAAACAAGTGGAGAGCTTTGGGAAACCGCCTGGCCAAGGCAGCCCTGGGGAGGTGTTGGGAGGGGGAGCCCTGAGCTACCAGCCTGGCTGGCACTGGGTGAGGTCTCACCAACAGCCAGAGCCTTCCTGGGGATCCCTGCACAGCACTGGGCATCTTTTCCAGCCCCACAGAGCTCCTCATCCCTCACCTTGGCCCCACTGCCCCACTGGGTGCTGGTACTGGTCATGCTGGGGAGGTGCAGCTTCCCCAGGGGGACCTTGGTGTTAAATCCCCTCCCTCCCAGGGTGAGGTGAAGGGATCCCCTGCAGTGGTGCCAGTTCTTCTGATCCTTGAAAGGCACCATCCCTGTGTCCAGCCTTCCCTCCTGCCTTTGTTACAGTGGCTTTAGGATTCAGTCCCCAAACAGTGCCAGGCTGCTCTTGTTTTTATAAAACCAAGCAGGAATCAGCACTAAGCACCTATCCCTCTTCCTCCTGCTTTATGGCTCTCTGGTGCAGGACTGACAGCTCTACAGGCTGTACAATAAATAATACATGTAATAATTTAGGATCCAGGCTGCTGGGGGGGGCTGGGTTCAGGATTTACAACTGGCTCTGGGTGGGAATTCCTCTTGTCCTCCCTGAAGTCTCGGGACAGCTCCCTTGGACACCCCTGGACCCAGCAAGGTGGCAGTGGGGCCAGGAGGGTTTGTCGTGGAGAAGAAAACATTTTGGGTTCAAGGAGATGGTTTTGGTGCAGCTTTAGAGCAGACTCTGTTTGCTCCTCTGCTGAGAGCTGTTCCTGCTCTGCAGCTCCCCAAGAACCCACAGACACCGAGCACAGGAAAAGGCAGAAAGTGTCTGGAAAGAGCCTGATACCTCCTGTCACAGCAGGTTTGAATGATGTTTCTTCCCTTCCATCCATTTTTTTGACTCTTAAAGGACTTTCCAAGGAATCTCCTCAACCCTTTCTGTGCATCTGTGTTTTTAACTCCTCTGAAAGTCCCTGCTGGGGGTTCCTGGAGCGAGGGGGGGGGTGAGCAGCAATGTGCTCCCACTGCCATCAGCCCAGCCCAAACCTCCCTGGGAACCTTTGGTTCTTATCCCTGGAAAGCAGGGCTGGGAATGCACAGCACTGAGTCAGGAAGGAGAGGGGTGGGCTGAGCAAATCCCCACGAGCCAGAGCAACCCCCGACCCTGTTCCGAGCAGGGCAGAGCTCTGTGCTGGTTATCCCAGAGACAGGAGCCCTCCCTGAGCCAGGAGCCCTCCCTGAGCCAGGAGCCATCCCAGAACCAGGAGGCATCCCAGAACCAGGAGCCCTCCCTGAGCCAGGAGCCATCCCAGAACCAGGAGCCATCCCAGAACCAGGAGCCCTCCCTGAGCCAGGAGCCATCCCAGAACCAGGAGCCATCCCTGAGCCAGGAGCCATCCCAGAACCAGGAGCCATCCCTGAGCCAGGAGCCATCCCAGAACCAGGGGCCCTCCCTGAGCCAGGAGCCATCCCAGAACCACGAGCCCTCCCTGAGCAAGGAGCCCTCCCTGAGCCAGGAGCCATCCCTGAGCCCTGATCCCAGGAATCTCTGCCTCCCCCAGCTCTGCTCTGCTGAGCAGGGAGCCCCGTGCTCCTGCCTGGAGCTGCCGGGAGTCTCCCTGGAGGTGAGATGTTTTCCAGGTGGCTGCGTGGGTTGTGTCATGCCCAGCACCTTCAAATCTCATGGATTGGTGGGACAAAGTGCTGTGGAAGACCTTGGAGCTCTTGGGGGTTCCTAGAAACACAGGGAGGTCTCTGTTTCTCATCAGAATCCAAGGAATTTCGTGTCTAGGTTGGATTTTGGGCATACACAGCACACGGTGTGGCTGCACAGCCAGGCTGGGCTCTGATGGGCTCAGCTCCACGTGCATTCCCAGCTCCATGGGCTGCTCCCTCCCTGTGCAGGTGGAGCTGCTGCGAGTGGGGGAAATGCCTCCCTAAGGACAGCCTTGGGTTCTGCTTTTTGTGATTTGCAGAGAAAACAATAACCCAGGGCATGGCACTCCCTGCAAATATCCTGAGTGACAACAGTGGCTGCTCTGGTAGGAATTGATCAGGGGACAGAGAAGAGCAATGGCATCACTTTGTCTTTATCTACCTGTGCACCAGGTGCAGCTTTTGCTTTCTGTTGTCTTTAGTTTGGGGTGATTCTGATCTACCGTGGAAAGTACAATCATTTCTAGAAAGTTTGGGACCTGCAGCTTCCCTGTATGAGCAAAGCAAGTGGTTTTTGGGGTTGTGTTGCTGCCAGTACCAACTATCTGGCCCTGAGAGGTTCATTTTTGGATGCAAACCTGCTCCTAAATCTCATGCAAGAGTCTGTGCTTGAGCTTTGTACCCTCAGAGCTTGTCATGGCCCTGTTTTGGGGTGGCCTGGGAGGAGCAGGGCTGTGCTGGGGTCTGGCTAAAGCCTTGGGCTGGGATTGCTCCCAGCCCTGGGATGCAGAGGCTGCTGCCTCCCATCCTCAAAGCAACCAGTGTTCCCTTGGAGAGATGACAACGTCCTCTGAATAGTCCCCAGTGCAGCCAGAGGGCTCATGCTGGGGCTGGTGGGAGTGGAGCAAGCCTGGAGTCAGTGGGTCAGCGTGGGTGGGCTGAGGAGGGAGCTTGGGAAGTTTAAAGACACGGGAAGAGGGAGCCCCCTGAATCACCTCCAGCCTCTGCTCCCACCCAAACACCCACCCTGTGTGAGTGGGAGAGAGCAGAGGATGCCCTGACTGACAGGTGCCCCCTCTGGGGTGGGCAATTCGTCCAGGACTTTGCACTGAGCCCCTCTGGCTTCCCCACAGCCCTGAGCCCCCCTGACCCACAGCTCGGCCACACAAACCCCTCTGTGTGCCCGGAGCACCCCCATTCCCACCCTGCCCTGGGGTCTGCCCTCCCCGGGGGGCACAGGAGGGTGGATTGGGACACCACCATCTGCTGCTGCCTCCCTGCAGAGGAAACTCTCGGGCTGCCCCGGGCTCGGCTGGCGATGCCAGAGTAGTTTTGTGCAGCGGAACCCCCCAAGCCCTCCCCGACCCCTCTCCAAGTGCCTCGAGCCACAACGCACCAGGAAAAGCATTCCAGCCGTAAATAATAATAGAAATATTCCCAGACCCTTCCCGTACGAGACATTTCTGCTGACAGCCGCGTCCGCCTCGGCCGCCCAGCCCCTGCCACAAGTGCCACAGCCGCGGCCCCCCCTTCTGCCAACTCCACCCCCGGCTCGGCTCCGGCGCGGGCACCGCCCGGCCCGAAATGCCCCAACCACCCCCTGCTCCTCCTGCCACCCCCGCCGGAGGCCACAGCGACCCGCCAGGTGCCCCCTGGCCAAAGCAAACCCAAGCACAAGTTGGCTCCGGTGGGGACGGTGCCCCGGAACGCGGAGCCTCCTTCACCCCCCGGGCTGGGGGGCGGCGGGGAGGGCGCTTACCTTGTGCGGGGCGGCTGCGTGGGCATGGGCCGGGGGGCTGCGGGGTCTCTCCGCTGCCCGGGGCTCGGCTGCGAGGAGGCAGCGCTCGGCTGGTGCCTGCCCGAGTGTGGCTGTGTGTGCCCAGAGCCACTGCAGCATCTCTGCATTAGGATGTGCTCCTCCCTCCCTCCCTCCTCGTTGCGTGCGCGCTCCTCGCTCGCTGCCAACCACGCGCCGCTCCCCGGAGAGCGCAGGTTTTTTTTTTCCTCCTGCCTTTACCTCACTTGCCACAGTCCAAGGACCAGGCAGGGAGGCAGAGCGACTTGCAGCATCATTCATAATGCATCCCCCAGCCTGCTGCTCCCCCAGCCCCCGGCACAGCCCCGTCGTCTGCTCCGAGCGCCGCCGGCTCGGCCCGTCCCTGGGGCCGGAGCAGGTGTAGGGCCTGGGGCGGGGGGGTGTTGGAGGGTCCGAGCTCCTTTTTGTGGGGTGGAAGAAGGGAAGGGATCGGCCCCAGCTGGGGGATGTGTCGGCAGGACACCCATCTCTGTGTGGTGTTTCTGTCTAAATGCACCCCCTGTGCCTAAATATGTACGTGCATTATACAATAGACCCATATATATTATACAATATCTCCAGATATGCCACATATTTGGATATCTGTACCTATTGCACCCAGCCAGGCTGCTCTTCCCGCTGAGGAAATCGCTGTATGGCAACATTTTGGGATGCTCCGGCTGCCGTGGGCGGTCCCCGACCTCCTGCGCGGGGGTTTCCTCGGAGGGGGCGGCTCGGGGGTGACACCCTGGCCACCTTCGGTTGCCTGTGTTGGCAGATCCGGAGCCTTTCCCGGGAATATTCGCAGCCACGAGGTCCTGGCTGTTTTCTGGGAGGTCTGTCCCGATGGAGTGACGCCATGGGATGAGACACGGACACTCCAGCACTTGCTCCGTGGTTCCCTGCGAGCACTGGGGTTTGGGGGGCAGATGCTGCCCATCCCATCGCTGCTGGGGTGTGAGAGGTCCCCCGGTGTGGGGGTTCTGCCGGTGGGCACGTCCCTGCCCGGCTGTGGCAAGTGGAGGATTTGGGAGCGTGTCAGGGACCACCCTGCCCCCTCCGTCCCTCCCAGCTCCAGCCCAGACCTGTTAATGATGTGAGAAGATCAATGGGCGCTGGGGCTGGCCGCAGGTTAATGATCTGCAATTACAGACGAGTAATTAAGGTATTAGTGTCTCTATTGACTGGCAAAGCTCCCTCTGTCCAGGCTCCCCCCGCACGTGAGTGCGGGCAGGAGCTGCCTGGATGGAGTGGGGTGGTTCCATCTCCCCTCCCCTTGCCCAGTTTGCTCCAGTTTCTGCTCCCCGTTGCCATTTTTGGGGTGAGAGTGGAAGAAACTGGTCACAAACCCCACCTGGGAGAGCAGCTGCTGGATAGAAGGGAAGAGCAGGTTGGAGCCTGACCCGCAGGAAAAGGATGAATGGAGTGAAATCCAGGAGAGGTGACGAGTTCCGTCCCAGTGGAGGGAGGGGGACCCGCCCTCTGCCCCCTCTCCTTTGTGTCTCTGCTCTCAGCAGCTCTCTGAGGGTCTCTCTGCAGGTGACAAGGACATCAGTGACCTTTGGGGTGTTTGTCCTGCTGTGAACATGCCTCAGGCCAGCAGTGAGAGCACTTGGGGGGGAGGCAGCTCTGTAAGGGCTCCCTTGGATATTCCCAGCGCCAAAGGGAAGGCAACAGGCTGGAGCTGCCTCTCCGAGGAGGAGGAGGAGGAGGAGGAGGGTAACGGCAGCCACTCTGCCGATATTGATCCAGTCCTGCTGCCCCCAGGCAGAGGTCAGCAAGATATCGGTGTCATTCCCGTGCCATAAAAAGCGACAAGTGCCGATGTGTCCGTGTCTGCCCCGTATCGATCCCCAGGATGGGGACAGACCCGTCATCGCTCGTTCCTGGATGATAAAAGCGCCCCTTTTCCCGTGGGAATGGTGGGAGCAGCCGCCTGCACAGCCCTGAGAGAGGCTCAGACCTTGGGCTGCTGATTCCCGTGGCGGTGGGAAGGGTGGATTTGAGGATTTGGAGCGAATTCCAGCGAGCTGGAATTTCTGCATCAAGGGCCACGTGCAGTTCCTCTGTCACCCTTCCCTGGGGCAGGACTGAGCGTGGCTGGTGCCTGCACTGCCCCAGAGAGGTCTACCCTGGGCAAAACGTCCTTTCCCCCTCACTGTTGTGCCAGTCAGTGGTGGGGAGGGGGCGGGTGAAGCCCCCCCTGCAGCAGGAAGCACTAAGACCTTCATCCTATTAGCGAGGCCACAATTCCATCTTCATCAGCCAAATAGCTCTGCTGCTCCCCCTCCCGCAGCCCCTGCTCGGCAGGGCTTTGCCCCGGGGAGCCTCTGCCAGGAGCACTTCAGAGCCTGGGGGGCAGGAAGGGCTGGGAGGGCAGGATGGACCCGAGGGGCAGCAGTGCCAGGAAAGGGGCTGGGTAAAGGCTGGAGCTGCCCCAGCTTTGCGGGGCCAAGGGGGCCTCTCCCCCAGCACATCCCGTGCTGGCCAAGGGTGTGGGGGCTGGACTGGCACTGGGAGGGTGTGGGGGCTGGACGGGGAGGGAGGGGGGGCTCAGCTGGCACTGGGGAGGGAGTGGGGGCTGCACTGGCACTGAGAGGGTGTGGGGGCTGCACTGGCACTGGGAGGGTGTGGGGGCTGCACTGGGAAAGTGTGGGGGCTGCACTGGGACAGAGTGGTGGCTGCACTGGCACTGGGAGGGTGTGGGGGCTGCACTGGCACTGGGAGGGTGTGGGGGCTGCACTGGGAGGGTGTGGTGGCTGCACTGGCACTGGGAGGGTGTGGGGGCTGCACTGGGAGGGTGTGGGGGCTGCACTGGCACTGGGAGGGCACAGAGCTGCTCTTGCCCAGCACACAAAGGTGCTGAGCTGCAGGTGATGCTTACCCAGGGTGTGTGGGGACCTGGGTGGC
This sequence comes from Pithys albifrons albifrons, assembly GCF_047495875.1. Taxonomy (NCBI): domain Eukaryota; kingdom Metazoa; phylum Chordata; class Aves; order Passeriformes; family Thamnophilidae; genus Pithys; species Pithys albifrons. The sequence continues at coordinate 5,137,519 of NC_092485.1, forward strand.
CTCGTGCCTCAGTGTCCCCCCTGGAAGGGATGTCGTTGCCTGCTCTGAGGTCCCACTGACCTTGGGCATGGGCAGGGAGGGCTCTGAGGGCAGCTCTGTGCCCCTGGGCAGGTCACTGGGGGCACCTGGGCAGGGCTCACCCATCAGGTGGGTTTGGGGGAACATCCCCCTGAGCATCCTCCCTCCTGGGGCAGGGCTGGGACACTGGGGACACTGGGGAGCGCTGGGGGACACTGGGGGACACTGGGGGACACTGGGGACACTGGGGACACTGGGGGACACTGAGGGACACTGGGGGCACTGGGGGCACTGGGGGACACTGGGGGACACTGGGGGACACTAGGGGATACTGGAGACACTGGGGGATACTGGAGACACTGGGGGACACTAGGGGACACTGGGGGCACTGGGGACACTGGAGGACACTGGGGGACACTGGGGGCACTGGGGGACACTGGGGACACTGGGGGACACTGGGGATACTGGGGGACACTGGGGGACACTGGGGGCACTGGAGGACACTGGGGGACACTGGGGGCACTGGGGACACTGGAGGACACCGGGGGACACTGGGGGACACTGGGGGACACTGGGGACACTGGGGGACACTGGGGGACACTGGGGGACACTGGGGACACTGGGGGACACTGGGGGACACTGGGGGACACTGGGGACACTGGGGGACACTGGGGACACTGGGGGACACTGGGGGACACTGGGGACACTGGGGACACTGGGGGACACTGGGGGACACTGGGGACACTGGGGACCAGTCCTGCAGACTCTGGAGCTGTGGGTGGGCAGCACCACCTGCTTGTGCCTCTTGAGACCCTCTGGGAGACAACTCGCAGGCTCAGAGTGAGTTTTGAACAATGTTTTATTATATGTTTAGTGTTCTCTATACAAAAAAATCCAGTCTTTTTTATAGTGATTCAAAAAAATGATATCTGAGTATTTTGGCCTTCTTTCACCTCTCATGCAGTCGGTTTATAAGTCCTTAAATTAAACACTTTTTTCTGTAGTCCATAAATCTCCTCGCTGTAAACTGGGAATTTTACAGCCTCAGCTTTACATTTCTCATTGGAACAAGTGGGTTAATGCAAAGGTGGTGGCTTCTTTGTTTGATTTTTTTTTTTTGCTTTAAAAAAAGGCAAAGAAATACATAGAATACTTGAGAACAACCAGGAGGTTTTACAGAGAGGACGGATGGATTGCGATATATTTACAAATTAAAGAGAAACAAAACAGTCCAATACTTTCTGTCTGATGTGAGCAGGAGGGACAGACGTGGGAAACTCGGTGCTGTGAAGGAAGGACTCTGGTCTGGGGGGTCTGACACGGCGTTCTGGGGGTCTGACATGGGAGTTTTGTGGCTTTGACACGGGTTTAGACTGTTGGACAACCAAAGCCCAATGCCCGACGTGAGGACAGAGACAGCACTGCTGGGCAAGGGCAGCTACTGATGCAGCGGGTGATTTTGTCAGGACCAGAAAAGCATCATTATTCTCGTTAATAAAACAGGTTTTAGTGCAAGAAATAGACTTTTTTCTCCCTCTCTCTCTCTCTTTTTTTTAATAAGTTTTGTTTATTGCTTAACTGAAATCGTTTGCTGCCGGTACACGCTAAGCCTGGTACGAGGGTGAGGCGTGGCAGGGTGAACTCACAGCTCTGCTGGGACCTGTGCAACCAGGAGAGGTGTTGGCGTGTGCCAGGGGAGGCGGTGGCACGGCTGGAGCTCTGTGCCATGGCTGTGGTGATGGCTGGCACTGCCCAGCCCTGCCCTCCACCCTCCTGCTCCCCCAGCAGGAGCAGCAGCTCCTCGTCCATCTCCTGGGTCAGAAGGGACTGTGACACGTGGAACTGGGGACTGTCACCTGTGAGAAGGCAACGCTGGCAGGGGGACACTGTGGGGACGTCGTGACCTGGTGTCCAGTTGGGTTTCTATGAGCAGGATTTCAGGGCTCGTACCAAAATTCCAGTTTTTCCCACTGTTTTTCTACCTCTTACTGCACCACCACTTTGGGGAGAAGAGGAGCAGCCTCAGGATCAGGGGAGCACAGCAGTGCCCCCCTCTCGGTGTCCCTGGCAGGGCAGGGCAGGGCTCCAAACCCAGCTGGGTGCCAGGGAGGGCAGGCTGGGTCCACCAAGAGAAAGGACAATTATTTCTCTAAGGGAGGTGTTTGCAATGGGCTCTGGGTGAACAGCTCTGGCATCTTCTCTCCTGTTCCCCCTCTGTGATGGGCAGTAGGAGCCACCCGGGTGCTGCCCAGCTCTGAACTGCAGGATCCACGTGCCACGAGCAGAGCGTGGCAAAGTCCCTCTCAACAACCCCCAGAGTAAAAGTATTCCTGTTAGCAGTGAACCAGCTTGAAAGCTGAAAGAGTAACTGCATTAATGCTATTGCATTCAATCCATTATGCTGACAAAAAAAAAAAACAAACAAAAAAAAACCAAACCAAAAAGTCAAAAATGCTCCTTAGGAAAAAAGAAATGAAAGGAAAATCCATCCCAACGTCCGTGGAACGGTTGGAGGAACCTCATCTCTCTCAGCGAAGGTACCTTTGGTTTCAAAAGTGCAGGAAGTGGGAGAATACACCTGGCATTGGCCACTAAACTTGGGCTAGTGTGAAACTCTACCTTCTACACGATCCATGCTGGTCCAGCCGGGAGAGCTGCGCGGGCCCCGCTCCTCCTGCCCTGGGGATGGAGGCGGCGCCTCGGGGGGCGGCGGGGAGGGGGGTCGGGTCGGGGAACTTCCCGGGACGTTCCAAGCTGTGTAAGGCATGTGGAGGAAGGAGCGCTCCTGCCCCCGGCGGCTCGGGGGGTGGCGGGGTCGCTGCGAGCACGGAGGGGTTGGGTTTGTGCCGAGGGCAGCGCGGGGGTCCCACGGGGAAGGGGCTCGCTCGGGCTGATGGATGGAGGGGGAAAGGCCACTGTCAGAAATGAGGAGGGGGGTCAGTGGGACACACTGTCCATCTGCTCACCCCGGAGCCTGGGGGGGGCTCCTGTGCTGTCCTCCTGGGCTCCTGTGCCCCCACCACGTGCCTTCCCTGTGTGCCCCTGTGCCCCTGTGTGCCAGGGGATCCTCCACCCCAGCCCGGGGGGCTCTTCCATCCTCACCATCTGGCTTTGAATTCCCTTAAAAGCCGGTGCTTTCTGGTCCCCTCATCCCATGGTAATCCTGGTCCTGCTTCCACTCTCTCTGTGCTACATAAGATTCGTGGAGTTGCCTTTAAAAGAAAGCAGGTGTGCTCTGGGCTCAGGTTCCCCCCAAATTCTCACAAAGCAAAGACTAAACCCAAATGGTTTGCCTGCAGTGCTGCTGCCCCAGGGCTCAGAGGGTGGGTGGGTGGCACCTCCCTGTCCTTCCACAAGTCCCACAAGTCTTCTGCAGCCTCCTGTCCTCCAGGATGCTCTGGGTGAGCTCCCTGTGGGCTCTCCAGGGGGAAGGGACTGCAGAGCTTCAGCATCGATGGGAGGGAGGTGGTGGGACCTGCTCTTCCCTGCAGAGGTGCTGCTTGAGCTTTGGGGAAGGAGGTTGTGGCTCTGGCTGTGTTGGGTGAGGCTCTGGCCCAGGTGCTGCTGTGAGGATGGATGGCTCAGGCAAACAGTGCCACAGTGTTGGTACCCAAAGATCCACCACTCTGCTCCTTTCACGCCTTTGTGCTGCTCTTGCTGCTCTACCCAGGCCCCTCTCACCCCTCTTGCCTTCCCCAAACTCCTTCTTTGTTTGCTTTCCCCCCTCCCCTCTTACCCACAACCTTCCTGAAAATACTAAATAGGAGAATTTTTAGCTCCCTCCTCAAAGCACAGAAAGGGCCTCGGCGAGCCTGGGTGGCCAAGCCTACCCTGCAGCCCCTCTGGGCTGGCTCTGGGCACTGGGGCAGCCCCAGAACTGGGGGGCAGCCCCCCAAGTTGGGCTTCACCTCGAGCATCTCCTGCCGCAGCCCCTCTGGCTCAGCCCAGAGCTCTGCCACAGCTCCAAGCCCTGGCGCCCCACGAGTCCTGGCCCTTGGCTTGTTTGCTAAGGATAAATGGCCTGGGCAGCCTCCTGGGCTGCTTTGCTTGCTTGGATTGGTTTCTTTTTTTTGTTTGTTTTGTTTTTTCTTTTTTTTTTTTTCTGTTTTTTTGTCCTTGGTTGGTTTCCTTCCCACGTTTCTCTCGGGGGTGGCGGCGGCGGCGGCTGCTGTGGAACCCCCACCCGCTGCAGACCCTCCGGCTGTTGGTGGTTCCCTGGCACTGGGCTATGCCAACGAGTAGATAGCATTGACTGGGGACGTGGCCTCGGAGCTCTCGTTGCCCTCGGTCTCCTCCTTGTCCTTCTTCACGGTGTACTGGCCGATGAAGGAGCCGTCCTCGTTGAACTGCCCCTCGCCGCCCTCGCCGTAGTCCACCAGGCTGTCGTCGCTCTCCTGCTGCTTGATGGTGCCGTCCAGTGACGTCTGGCTGTTGGGAAGAGGTTTGTTGTCTTCATCGCTGGGTGGCAGAGGACAGACAGACACAGTGAGGGTTGAGAGCAGGGCCTGGGACCTTCACCCGAGGTCTGGATGTTCAGAATGAATCCAGAGTGTGAAGGCACCGAGCAGAGCCCACGAACTGGGGGTGCTCTGGCTGAGGGGGGAAGGTCGTGGGGTGCCTGATGTGTGGGTGAAGGTGGGTCTGCAGCTGCCTCTGCACACCCAACCTTCACCCTTTTGCTTTATAAGAATCCCATTTGTTAACCTGGGTTACACCCAATCAACCCAACTGGATGTGCATTAGAAATATCCTTCCCTTGGCACTGCTTTGGCATTGCTTTGATTCTTTCTTTCTCTCAGTATTTCACCCACCCCCAGTGCAAACTGGCTGAGGGGTTTGGTTCCAGATTCCCTTGCAGAAAACCCAGTTTGGGGAGTTACATGCAATGGGGAGCACTCAAAGCACTGCGAGGGGGCACGAAGAGGATGCCAAGTTCTGTGCAGCTTCCAAACCTCATGGGAATTTACCTTTCCGAGCTTATTTCTGAGCATCTAAGCTTGTTTGCTCAATTCTTTGTGCTTTTCTCTTTTTTTTTCCACTAGGAAGATTAAGCCAGGTCACAGGAAAATAAATTGTTTGACCCACAGGGAAAGAACCCACCACTTTAAAGAAACCCTTTTAACAAAAAATCCAAACAGGGAAAAGTTGTTTTCCCTCTGGAGGGCAAGGGCTGGGATCTCATAAATAGAGATGATATTTTGTGGAGGATGAGAGTGGATTGTTATAAATAGATATATAAAAAATGAATTTTCATGTCATCTAGTCCTTAGTTCATATTTGATCTTATGTCCAGCACCCAAATTCTGCCCTGTTTTTGCTGGTATCACACACAGACCTGAAATATTTGTGCTCCCACCTCCAATCCTGCCTTTTTATTGTTGCTGGTTTAGCCTGGGGCTTGTCAGACTCACTCACTCTACTCTGCTCCTTTGTTTTCCTTAGAACTGGTAAAAGTCCTGGTGTTTTTCTGCACTTTGCTCAGGCCAGGGAGCAAATTGCTCTTCAGCTGGGGAAGGCATTAATTCTCCCTCATTCCATTTAATTAACGGCATCAGCTCTGGAGTGGGAGAGGAATTTGGTGTCCCACAGCACAAGCAGCTCTCTCTGTGTTTCCTCAGCTCAGCCTTTGGCAGCAGAGCAGCAACACAGACCCAGGATTTAACTTGGCATCACAATAAAACCCAACTTGTTAGCTCTGAAAGCAGCTTTTTTGGGTGGGTGGGAGAGGAAGAGTTCAGTCTGCAAGCAGGGCTGAAGGTTAGAAAGCCCCAAAAATGCCAAGTAGAGAGTGGCAAAACCCAGACTCCTTTATCTGCAATATCCTTTCCCAAGGTTTGGGGGGCAGTTAAGGCTGAATATGGGGCCAGATTCCCCCCAGGGGGGCGTTGGCAGCCCCAGCCCCCCAGCAATGCATCTCCTGGGTGTCCCCCTGGTTTTACCTCTCTCCAGGGCCAGTTTTCCCGTTAGTGCATTAGGGTGGGAGGCAGAGACTCACCAGCTCTGGATGGAACACAAGCCCTTCCCGGGCTCTGCTGAGGGTGCATTAGAGCAGCAGAGCACCAGCTGCAAACCACCTGGGGCACGTTGGCCTGAGTGCCACAAATCACTGGGAAGAGGGACAGGCTGGAGCCACAGGGAGGGTTTCCAGGCTGAGACAAAGAGTGTCTCAGGATCCAGCAGTTCTGGCTCGTGTCCCCTGTCCCCACCCCTGGGTGCTGAGGGCACCAGGGGCATCACTCTGAGGGCACCAAGGGCATCACTCCCAGGTCCAACTTTGCCACACCAGGAGGGATGAGCAGCTCGAGGGGGGGGCCTGGCTGGCTCCTGGGGGCACCCCCAGCCCACGGGGCATTTCCAAGCAAGATCCAACTGGCTCCATGTGGGGGTGCCCCCAATGCCAGCAGGAATTAGAGGGGTCTTGTTTAATGTGTTAGGTGAGGCAGGAGCACGGGAACAGGGAGGGGGAGGGATTGTTTTGGCTATAAAGAAATCAATAGGTAGAAGGAAGGAAAATAATAACAAAAAAAAAAGCTAAATGTGCCGGACTTCTGGCAGCACGTGGTCCTACCTTTCAAGAGACCTTCATGGTCCATGTGGATAGACCAGGTGAAAAGGAGAAGAAAGAATGGGAATAAAACAGAGAGAAGCAGAAAGAGCCTGATCAGAGAGAGATATGATGAGCTCTGCATTTACAGGGGCAGTGCTAAAACCAAAGAAGAAACGCCCGCATTCCTCACGGAGCCGATTGCCTCGTTATACCAAATGGAGCCAGGAAAACTCTGGGGTGAGCCTGGATGGCACAGGGGGCTGTGCAAGAAGGGCTGGGGGGGGAGTCCATCAGGGAGCAGCTTTAGGGGACAGTGGTGGCTCTGGGGACCGACATGCAGCAGGACAAGGGAAAGGGTTGCTTGGTTCCCCCTCCAGCTTTCTGCTGGATTTCCATGACGTGGCCACACACACGGATCACGTTCCCTATTGCCAAACCTACACCTGCCCAGGCTGCCCCTCCAGAGCTGAGCTCCCCTCACCAGGCTCCCAGCACAGTCCTGTGTCCTCCTGCCTTGGTGGCTGCTGAGATGGCAAGCTGGCACTGCCTGCAGTGTGGCACCTCTGCCACAGGACACTATCCTGAACCTCAGCTGGAATCCAGAAGCTCAACCCACTGCACTTTGCCTTCCCAGCATCCGAGGTTTCCAGTGGACTCCCCCACACGCAGCATTGGACATTTGGTATAATGAGGCACAGTCACTGGCACAGAACATTGTCCAAGGATAATGGTCTCCTGCGTGGAAAACAAGCTTTTCAGCTTAGCCTCTGCTCAGGAAAACCATTATTCGAGAGTGCAACACAAAGATGTGACAGTATCTCTTAATTATGGGCTGCAGTGATCTGAAAGTTGCATGCACAGGGCATTGAGGACGTGAGGGATGATGAGAGCACATCAGACATGCCATGTGGAGGTGGGAGGGGAGCCAATGAAGAGCTCACGTCAGCTCAATTCCTGTCCTTGCTTGAAACACTAATTGCTGCCCTCCTTGAGCCCAACATCGCAATCAACTCCAATCTTAATCAGCCAACAGCATTTCATATCAATCCTTCAGGTTCACCTCTCTTTCTGCCTCCTTGAGGGGAAGCCTCCTATTACTTCTCCCAGGAAACCTGTTGTTCCTGAGGAGGGGGCAAAGTTTATGGGTTGTTGGGGGTTTATGGTTGTTCTTTTTTGATTGGGGCTTTTTTTCCCCTGTTTAGTCCACAGGATGATGTGATTGAAAACCTTGGGAGTATTTTGGAGCTTGGTTGTTGTCCTCCTACTGACCCGTGTCTTTGGCTTGCAAACCTCTGGGAATGGGGCTGTCAATAAAAGATTGACCTTCAGCTAAGCAGGATGAAGGGTTTGCCCCATCCCTTCCCCTTGCCTGGAATTCAATGTCCCTTGGATGGTGCTGGGGCAGTGAATGCTGCCAGCCATGCCAAGGGTTTGGATTTCCTTGTGGGCGAGGCAAGTGGGCCCTGGCAATGGATTTGCCTCGGATGGATGGGCTGGGACCAGCTTGGTGGCCCCTGGAGAAGCAGAGCTGTGCAATGGGTGGTACTGCCAGAAGGTTGGTGGGCAGCCTGGGCTGAGCTCCTGGGGTGGGGCTGAGCCTGGGGTCATGTGGGGGACCCCTGGGGCATGAGGGGCTCCAGGCTTCCTCCATGGAATTCCCACCATCCCACAAATCTGGGAGCCAAGAGGTTCCCTGTCATGACTGAGAGCACTGAGGGGGTTTGTCCTGCCCCAGGTGTGGCCCTGGCTGTGCCCACACAGCTGTTATGGCTCTGACCTGTGCCAAGAGCACCAAACCATGCCTGGGGAGGGATGTGTTTGATCCTGGGCAAGGCCTGCAATGGGACCAGGCTGAGCTCCTTCCTTCTCTGCTGTTCCCCATACCCAGCCAGGAATCTGAAGGGAACAACCCCAGACATTTCCATGGGACTTCCTGCCCTGCCTTCACCTGCCACCCCTCCAAGTGCTGGGCAGCTCCCAGGGCATGATGAGGAAGGTGTTGCCCAGGGCCATAAGGATTATCAGCCTTTCCCTACATGGTGGTGCTTCCTCTGGGTCCTGCTGGGTGTGTTTGTGTCCTGTGTGGTGCTCTCAGAGGACTGGGGGGCTTTGGGCTTAGTGACTTCCTTTGGAGAGGAGGAGTCGCTGCTGGAACAGTTCCTGTGTCACTGACAACACAAACGTGGTCCCAGCAAGAGCTGCTCTTGTTCTGCTTCCATTTCTGAGTTGGGTGCAGGCAGATTTGTTTTGCCTCCTCTGAAGCCTTTGGCAGAACACCCGTGTCATGCTCCATCCCTCCTGAATCCCAAACAAATCCTACCCATCTTTTCCCCCTCACTTTGGAACTCTGGGAGTATCTGGAATGACGTGGGGTGGAATTAACCCCTGTTTTAATTCAGGAGAAAAATTCCTGCTGGCCTAATTGGGCCTTGGATCGGGCTCAGATGGGAAAGTGCCTTTTAGTTCCTTGAAGAAAAGCCAAGCCCAGTGGAGGTGCTGAGTGTGCTGGGAAACATCCCCTCACCTGTCAGGTGTGGGCAATGCAATGAGACCTGACAGCAGGACCTGCTGCTGCTCCAGGGGCAGCCACGGAGAGCAGGGAAGGCTTGGGAGAGTGTCTGTCCCTTCCTGACACATCCTGGGAGTTTTCCCGGGGTGGAAAAGGGCACTGCTGCTCTTTAGGGGGTGACATTTGCGTGCAAGAGTGGAGTGGAGCGTGGGAAGCCAGAGAGGTTTCTGCTGAACCCCTGCTGGGCTGAGCTGAGCCCTCACAGGGGGGTTTGGTGGGGCCACCTGGGGACCCCACAGAAAATTCTGTGTTTGGAATGCAGGCAGACCCCCAAATGGGTCCCCCTGTGTGCATTCAGGGCTGATCCAAACAGAACTTTGGGCATTACTCCCCTGTGGGTAGGAGAGAGGCTGAGCTGCAGGTGATACCCCAGAAACACCCTCAGGCTGCTACAGAGTTTGGGGTCTGGGGGGCTGTTGTGTGTGAAGGGGATTTTGTGTTAGGAGTGTCACCAAGGTTGGGCTGCTCCTGGTGAGAGCTGGTGCAGGTTACTGATCCCAGAGTGCCAGCTCTGCCCAGACTGGTCATCCCAGACTGGGAGAGGGAACAGAGGAGCCCTGAGCAGCATCTCCCACCCTGGTCCCTCAGGAAGTGCTTCCCTTGGCAGGGGACTGGCAGAGGGCAGGAGGCAGGAGGAGGAAGGTGGGAGGGCTCATTCCCAGGCTGTGTGGCCCGTGGGGCTGCGGGTCTGGAGGGAGAGCAGTGAGGGCTGTGATGGTGGGACAGGGGCTGATGGGGCCAGGGGGCCACATGCCTTGGGAACGTACCTGTAGTCAAAGGAACCATCTTCCACATTCTTGTCCTCGGGGTTGAGATGCTCGTCTTTGTTGTCTCGGACTGGAAACAAGAACAGCCCCACCATTGTCATTAAAATCAGTGCAGGAAATAGAGACGGCACCAGCAGTGGGGTGGGGGCGGCCGGGACTCCCCCTGGGGCGAAGGGGCAGGTAAAAAACTGCACCTGGGAGTGTTTGCAAAGGGTTTGCAAAGGGTTTGCAAAGGGTTTGCAGAGGGTTTGGAAAGGGTTTATAAAGGGTTTGTAAAGGGTTTGCAAAGGGTTTGTAAAGGGTTTGCACAGGGTGCTGCTGTGGGGCACCACAAGCACTCCAGACAGTGACAGGGTGTATTAATTGCACGATTTCTTTAAGTCTTCTGTTTGCTTTGCACAAATTTAATGACATTTTTGCCTGAAAAGATCTTTTTCTGACCCAGGACAAGCAGATGTGCAGAGCAGAGACTGTGCATAGCAGGAGTGTCCAGCCCTAAACCTGCACAGAGCCCCTGGCCTTTAATTAACTGAAATGCTTCCTGCTAATAACAGCTCCCACTCCGGGGCAATCCCAGATATCCCAGAGCAACACAACTTGATTCTCCCCTCAGAGCCTGCAGATGTTCAGGCCACTTGCCCCCCTCCCCTGGGTATTTGCCCCCTCCCCTGGGTACCTGCCCCCCTCCCCTGGGTACCTGCTCCCCTCACCTGGGTACCTGTTCCCCTCACCTGGGTACCTGTTCCCCTCACCTGGGTACTTCCCCCTCAGCTCGGTACTTGCCCCCCCCCCCACCTGGGCACTTGCCCCCTCACCTGGGTACTTTCCCCCTCTCCTGGGTACTTCCCCCCTCACCTGGGTACCTGCCCCCCCTTCCCTGGGTACCTGTGCCCCTTCCCTGGGTACCTGCCCCCCTCCCCTGGGTACCTGCCCCCCTCACCTGGATACTTCCCCCCTCCCCTGGGTACCTTTCCCCTCCCCTGGGTACTTGCCTCCCTCCCCTGGGTACCTGCCCCCTCCCCTGGGTACCTGTGCCCCTCCCCTGGGTACTTGCCCCCTTCCCTGGGTACCTGCCCCCCTCCCCTGGGTACCTGCCCCCTCACCTGGGTACCTGTCCCCCTCACCTGGGTACTTGCCCCCTCTGCTCCTCTTGATGAAGCAGACGATGAGCAGGATGAGCACGAGCAGGGCGATGGCGCACATGAGCCCGATGAACCAGCCCTGCGTGGCGATGTCCACCTGGTTCTTGGTGTAGGCTGGGGGGGCAGAGGAAACACAGAACCAGCTGTGAAGGACAGAGCAGGAGCACAGAGGGAACAGCTGAGGAACAGGACAGGTCACTGGGTTGGGAACTGTGCCTTTGGCTGCCTCTGTGTGTGCTGACCAAGGTTCTGAGGCTGCAGCACAAAGATCGGGGGATTTGGTTGGGGTTTTTTTTCCCTTTTGTGGTGGTTGAACAACTCAACATTCCACCAGGAGCTACAAACAGCAAAGGGGCACAACACAAAGTGAAACCTGGCACAGAGCAGGGGCAAAGGGGCAAATCGTGGCAGAAGAAGCTGGATAACAGATTTGAGCTTTTGTTTTCTGGGTCTGAAAGCTGCCCTGGGAGTGAGAAGGTCTGAGCCAAACGTGGCCAAGAGGATCCAGTCCCTGGGGTCTGATCCAGGGCACTGCTGAGCCCTGAGTGCTCCTTGAACTGGGATAAACTGGACTCCTGCACTGCAAAGGGGATGGGCAGTGGCTCTGCTGCCTTTGGGAGGCCACAGAGAGTCTCCAGGGCTGGGAGGGGACCTGTGAGAGCCCCCCAAGCCTTGGCTGATGCACGAGAGGGGGTGCAGCAGTTGGAACAGCTCTGGGCAATGACATCTGGGGGCCAGGGAGCTGAGAGGTGGTTTGAGAGCACAGGAAGGTGTTTTCTCCTGGGGGAAACTCCTTCTACTGCTGCTTCCAGCACCCTCAGAAGGCTGATGACTACTGAGAAGAGTCATCCCAAGCAAGGAGGAGTCTCGTGCCCCAAAGAGCTCCTGACTGCTGTGTCCTGCCTGACGTACTCTGACTTCTTGTTTGCAGCTCTCCTGCACGGTCAGACAGACAAATCTGAGTCCTATAAATAGCACCACGCTGCCATTTTCTGGCTCTCATTGACATGCACTTGGTATTCAGCAAGACAGAGCAGAGGAGAAAATAACCTTCAGCTCTGCAGGGGGGCTGAATTTAACCAGCCTGCAGGAAAACAGAGAGGTATTCCTGGGAGGGAGAGCTGGGCTGGTTGGGATCAAACCGGGAATGGAGACAGGAGAGAGCAGGGAACAGGCTTTTGTCATGACAATCTGACAAGAAGCAAGAGGGTGTAAAGAAAGCATGAAACAGCCCTCCCTGAAGGTGTTCTGAATGAAAAGCTCCTGTAAGAGAAACAGCAGATTCCAAAAGGGGTTGAGCTGGTAAAGTTTCCCAACCCAGAGTGTTTCAGGGCTTAAGCTGTGCTCATTCCATCAGAATTGGACCCAAGAGGAGGAATTTTCTTTAGGATGAAACCTAAGCCAGGAGGGAACTGCAGACAAACCACGACAAGGACGTTCAGATAAAAGATGAGAATGACAAGAAGGAAAACCATTTGGTAAAGAAATGATGGCAAGCCCTGAACATTTTGTTTGTGAGGAGCACTGACTCCTGGGCTCAGCCAGGGAGGAAGGAGCTGCCTCCTGGTGCCTGGGCTGCTTTTTGCCTAATGCTGCCAAATTCCACATTTACCTTTAGCACAGCCTGAGCTTTGTGGTCCTCGAGGATGTGCTTTTAACTGGAGAGAATGAGATTATAACAGAGTGGAGCTGAGAACTGGATTCAATTAGCTGAGTGCTCGGGGAGGGAAGGGCAAGGAAGCTTTGCTGGAAAGCTTTGAGATGGAAGGGAAGATTTTGTTAACAGTGATGGGACTTTTACAGGGAGAAACAAGGGGGTCTTCAAAGGATCAAATGCCAGAGAAGCCTGAGAGGGGGTTGGAGCTGAGTTTTCCAGGGAGGGAGGGTTTGGAGCCCCAAGGAGATCCTGCAGTAGGATGGTGGCACTGCCTGTCACTGAGGTAGGGGCATAATTGCCATCCTTCCCAAAAAAGCAACATTTGATGACCAAATTATAGTCCCAGCAATGGTGTCTTTGGAGCAAACGAGTGACTGTCATTGCAGCATTGGGGAAGGGAAGAGAAGGACGTGGCTGTCAGAGGGGATGGTGTGATTGCTTTAATATAAGGCCAACATCAAGGGGAAAGCAGCCCTGTGATCCCACAGGTCCTGATTGCAAATGCAACTGCAGTGCCTTCTGAAAAAAATTAATTATAACCTCATGGCAGCAAACACCTTACCCAAGAGTCACCATCTCTGTGCCAAGAGCAGAGCTGGGCTCCACCAGCAGAACAGCAGCAGAGTTTTTGGCTTTGCTTGTAAAGGACACCACTGGGAATGTAAAGTCCCCCTCCCTCCAGCCTTGTGTGATCCTCTTCCCAGAATCCCAGAGTCATTTAGGTTGGAAAAGACCTCCAAGGTCATCAAGTCCAACCTGTGATCCATCCCCACCTTGTCCCCCAGCCCAGAGCTCTGAGTGCCACATCCAGTCCTTCCAGGGGTGGGGACTCCAAACCTCCCTGGGCAGCCCCTTCCAAAGCCTGACCACCCTTTCCATGGAGAAATTCCCCCTGTTGTCCCACCTGCCCCTCCCCTGGCACTCCCTGAGGCCGTGCCCTCTCCTGTCCCTGTGCCCTGGGGCAGAGCCTGAGCCCCCCAGCTCCCCCCTCCTGGCAGGGATTGCAGAGAGTGAGAAGGTCCCCCCTGAGCCTCCTTTTCTCCAGGCTGAGCCCCCCCAGCTCCCTCAGCCCCTCCTGCTGCTCCAGCCCCTTCCCAGCTCCACTCCCTGCCCTGGACACTCTTCCCAGTGTTTGTACAGGCTGAGGAACTTATTTATTTTAAATTTAGAAGTCCTCCTTATATGAAGCTATTTCTGTCACTTCACAGTGTCCTTTGCTCCTGGGAGGGGACACTGTTGGGTTATTGAGCTGCCACTTAATCAGAGGCAAAGCCAGAGGGCCGTGTCCTGCAGCCTCAGTGCAGGTGGAACATTCCTTCCTTCTCTGCCCTCAAACTGAAGGAACCTTTGGAACAGCTTTTTGTAAAACACAAAAAACCCACCCCCCACCCCCCCAAAATGAACAGTGACTTCTTGTCCAGAGCATTCCTGATGGCATAAGATTGTCAGCGGGGGCCGAGCTCTTGTGTCAGCAGATCAGCCAGCAGAGAAATGGATGTGCATTTATTCATGCACATCCCACAGTGCCAGGGCTCAGGTCACCACCAGCCTCCAGCACAGGGATAAAGGTGGCCCCATCCTTTAGTCTCCAGGAAAACATCAGTAGGAACCTCTCAATTATGGAAAATATATGCAGAGTCTCCCAGCATGAATCAGCCAAGGATATTGCTTTTTTCCCCCCTTTCTAATGATTCCTGGCCCCTTGCTGGCCCCTCACTCCCCCCACAGATCCCAAAATGGGGGAGGAGAAGGGGAGGAAAGGAAAGAGGCGGGTCCAGGTTGGGAAGAGTTTTCCAGAAGGATAAGTCTCATGGTGGGTGGGGATCTCGGAGTCAGGGGAGGGTCCAGAAGGAGAAACAAAACTGGGGAGGTAACAAAGCAACTGGAGCTGTGCTGGAGCTGAACCTCCAGTGTGGGGTCAGGACGTTCCAGGGGCTGCTGTGCCATGGGTTGGTCCCATCCCAGGGCGAGGGAGCAGTTTGGGGAGGCACATCAGAGCTCAGAGCCGGGCACAGCCAAGGGCAGCACTCACTGGGTGTTGGTGCTGGGCTGCATTTGCCATTTAAAACCCACATCGATGTGGCACTTGGGGACAAGGGTTAGTGGTGGCCTTGGCAGTGCTGGGTTAATGGACAGACTCGATGATCTTAGAGGTCTTTTCCAGCCTTAATGATTCCATGAAACACCAGCAGCTGCCATCTGTCCCTGTGTCATCTTAGCACATCAGGAAATTACTCAGGCTCACCAAATTTTGGGATGTCAAACAGGATGTGCCTGGGGGTGTGTGGGGAGCTGCTCCCCCTCCCCACAGCTCTGCCTTGCTGGGAATCACATTTTCCTTTTGCCCTTCTCAGCAGAGCCCGGTAAGTGCTGGAGTTTTCCATCACTCGGCTGGATCTAAGAATCATTCCAGCTCCTTGAAAATCCCCCCTCTGCCTCCTACACCAGCCAGGGGGCTGCTCCAGGGCTTCCTGCTCTCCCTGGTTTCCAGCTGAGTGTCAGAGCCTTGCTCTGACAGGGTCCTACACAAATCCCTACGAAATCCCGGGGGAACACAAAGGGAGTTACTATTGCTTGGATTTACTCAAAGTTCTCAAGTGTGAACAGGGAAGTTTTATCAAAAAGCCCCACTCAGTGCCAGTGGGAGTCAATAAGGGTGTGGTGGTGAGTGGGTAGTGAAGGAACCCCATAACTGGGGAGCTGCAAAAACCACTGGAAAATCGCTCCTGCAATTAAACTCGGTGCCAGAGAAAACGTGCCTGGAGGCTGAAAACCCCGAGGGAGATGCCACGACCCTGCTCCCACTCCCAGTCCTGCATTCCATGAGGGATTCCTCCCCTCCAGCCCCTCTGGCACAGCCTGGGGGCAGCCACGTGCCAGGACCGTCCCCGCGGGTACCACCGAGGGGGCGCAGACACAGCTCGGGCAGCGCCACCGACAACACGCGCGGGTTCTGCCCCCTCCTGAGCCCCCCTTTCCTTCTCAGTGCCCCCCAGCCCTTGCCCAGGGCGCTGCCGGGGTGGCCCCGGGCCAGGCGGAGTTGCAGGAGGGTTTTCCATGCAGGTCCGACCGCCTCCCGCCACCACGCGATGTCGCGATGGTGCGACATGCGTGGGACGCGCCCCCCGCGCCGGGGCTGCCCCCTCTCACCTGAGCTGGTGGTAAAGGTTATGTACGAGTGCTCGCTGGGGCTAGACCATTTGGGGAACACCCACAGCTTGTACATCATCCCCGGCGTCAGATCCGCCAGCTGCACAGAGGAAGGGGTCTGAGCTTTAATAGAGATAGATCTCTCTGTGTTGTTACCTGAGAAACAGAAACCGCACATCAAACGCAGCCGCGGGAGGCTCCGCGATCCCCGTGTTGGCACAGCGGGCTCCGAGCAGCAAGAACGCGGCTCGGGGTCAGGTTCGTGAGCGCTCACCGAGGACAGGGCGAGATCAGGGATGCAGGAACTCGGGTGTGCTGCATCCCTGCATGCCACGCCGGGGAAAAAAATACTTGGAGCTACTCAGATCTCTCCCTGCTTTTACGACCTGGGAGGTTCTTTACGTGCCCAGTCTCAGGTCCGGATATTTGGGGTTTTAGCACAGAATAAGGTAATATTTGCCTGGTCATTCTCAGCTGGATGAAGGGGGGACAGCACTTGGTAAAGGAGCTGGTTCTTGTGCTGTTGGGAGTGGTACCAGGTGTGCTGGTGGGTTAAGGAGGGTCTGGATGAGCAGGATGATGCATTAAACTGTGGCACTGCTCACCCTGCTGGCACGGTGGTGCTTTTGGGGGGAGGAGTGTAGCCCTTTGACTCAAGGATGGTCATGGGCTGGTTGCTCCCAGTTCCTTTCCAAGAACAACCTGTTCTTTGCATTGTGCTGGGAATCATTTGCTGATGGGCTTAATTAAAAGCATTATCCATGGAATTCTAGTGAGCCTGCAGAGGGGGCTTGGAGTTGTGGTTCTGGAGGTGGCACCTTCAGCGGTGCTGCAGGGAAGGAGAAATGTGGCTTGGAGGATTTTGTTGCTTCAAATGCCACCCCTGACTGTCCAGGAAGGGCTGAAGTCTCCAAGGTTTCCTCCCTCAGCTAGAGCCTGGTGAGGAAATCCCAAGGGAATGCTGCAGCCCAGCCTGGGCACAGCTCAGCACAAGGGCACTGGAGGGGCATTGCCTGTGCTTTGTGCTCCCAGTGATGGGGCAAAAACAGGGCTGGGAAAAAACACATGGGTGGTTTGGGAGCTGGGATAGTTGGCATTTAGGGCTTGGCAAGCTGATGTGGGTCCTGAATTATGGAAATGGTGCCCTGCTGGAGCCCTGGGGGCTGCAGAGAAAGACCAGGCACAGGCTCTGCACGGGGAGTTGTTCCAAAGAGAATTCAAGGTCATCACTTAAGGGATGTTCTAAATGGCCAGAAGGGATTTCCTGCTGATGGTTACAACTAACTGGTGTATTTGAAATGCCCATTTCAGGCTGGCACAGCAGCAGAGGTGAGGGCTGGGATGGCTGGGAAGTAAAGGTGGAGATAAGCAGTGCCTGTCTGTAACAGCCCAAAACCACCAGCAACACAGAAATATCTTTCTAAAGAAGAGCTAAGACCAGAGATACTGAGTTTCCAGACCAAGTACGAGCCTTGCAATGTTAAGAGACAATGATATCCAATATGACAGGAGGTTTGGGATCATAGATGATTCTGCCAACTCCAGGTTCAAGAAGGCATTTAAAACTGCTCTCCAATTGCCACAGATTTCACATTTATAGGTAGTTTTAAGACTCTTTGTGTTGACCACAGGCAGCCCAGCTCAATGCACAGTTCACAGAGGAACAGCCTCGTTCATCTACATCTCACAAACACCTCACAGCAGTCGGTGCAAGGAGGGGGAATCACATGGGAATCACCAGGATTAGCTCTGGTCTATCTGAACAGCCAGGACCAGGATCTTCTCCTCTCCCATCCTCCACCTGGCCATGGAGCATCACTCCACACACAGTGGTTAGGGAATGGTCTGCAACCATGGGAGCTGGCAGGATCTCTGATGGCACCACCACCCTGTAGAGTCCCCACGCGATCTGATGCTTACTGGTGATATACTTAACCACAAAGTCAGTTCCTGCAGAGTAATTGTGGCTCCAGGTGATGTTTGCCCAGTTACTATTAGCCATAGCTCTTATGTCCCATATGGACGATCCATTGGTGGCTGGTGGACAGGTTAGAACAGGAGTTGTTAGTATTTTGGATTATAATGAGACCTCATCTAGCAGCTGGTGCTGGTAAAACCTTACGAGATAAGTCCTGAAGTCAGAGCTTTGATCTCAGCCTAAGGGTACCTTGTCTTTGCAAGAGTCTCAACTCTTTTTGGGGGGGAATTTTGGGAGCAGAAGCTCTTTGGGAATTCTTGAGTCCAACTGTACTCAGCTTATCTCAGGAGTCTGAAGACTCGTGTGGCACATCCCTGAGGATCTCGGTGGGCAGGGAAATGGGACTAAACTCGTGCCCAGGTGGATGTGACAGACACGTGCATGAATGCACTCAGCCTCCCTGGCACAGCCAGGAGCAAAGGCTGGGGGAGAGCCCTGTCATCTGACTGGGGCTGGAGGCAGCCAGTGGGGCAATGAAGTCACTCGTTTCTGATGTTGAAGTTAAGGGTTGTTGACGTTGCTTTGGAGAGCGGATGAAGTTCATTTCTGGGGAAGTGGAGCAAATCCTCCACTTCAGTGTGTGTGTTCTGGTGGTGCTGGGTAAGTTACACCTCAGGGGGGGTTTATTATTATCATAATAATTATTATTCAGGGCATGGCTCATGTTTTGATTTGACAAAACACAGATCAATAACTGCAGTCCCTGGGATGAGGCCAACCATGTGTGGCTTTCAGGGCACTGCGAGGACCTGGCGCTGTGGGGTGACCTCAGATCCCTCTCACACACTGTGCTGCCCCCCCACATCAGGGCTCAGCCTCTGCCCTCGTGTCCCCAGGCTGGGTGGGGACACACACAGTTCCTCCTGCTCTCCCATCTCCCTGCTCTGTGCCTCACCACTTCATTACCTGTATTCAGTTATGTTTCCCCACGTAGTCACTTGACAGTGACCTGTTGTGGTGGGGCTTTGATGCTAAAACTGGGGTGTCAGGTGGAGGAAGGACCTCCCAGCACAAGGTTTTGCTGGGTTTTCACAGTTCTGAGCTAATCTTAGGCAAGAATATAAAGAAATGGGTCTGAACTGAGTAATAGAATCATCTCAGATCGGTTTGGGTTGAAGGGACCTTTAAGTTCATCTGGTTCCACCCCCTGCCATGGGCATGGACACCTTCCACTGGCCCAGGTTGCTCCAAATCCCATCCAACCTTTAGATTTTGGTTGCATTCCTGGCTCGATTCACTTTTTAATAACTAAATATAACTAACCAGAATTATTTATTAACTGTAGACACCATTATAGCAGCGTGTTAAAAACAAGGCTCAGGGAGATCCATCTCTGGATCTGCTGATACAACACACTAGTTGGGAATATGCCCCATCAAAGTACAGTTTGATCATCCTGCTCTGGCTGATTGCTTGGGAAGTCTACCCTGACCTGGCCAAGCCCTGGCTCCCACCCAGGTGCTGTAACTCCCCCCCCCCCCCCCCCAGCTCTCCTGTGGGCTGGGGCACTGCAGAGAGCAGGAGCACAAACCCAGAGACTCCTATAAATGCTGACAGGTCTCGGAGCCAACAGCTGAGGTGCTAAATTTGAAGTGACATCTCCTACAGCAGTACCAGAACCCCCTTTTAACGGCACTGAGATACAAGATAACACTTGGGAGAGCTTTGTGGGGTTTTCCACCTCCTTCCCAAACACTCACCCAGCATCACAACACCCCAGGGAGGGCTGTGTGTTACCCCTGAGACCAGGAGGGTGGCACTCAGTTCCCAGGAGCCACTTATGCCCCCAGATTGCTGAGCCTGTGCCACCTCCAGCTCCTCACAAAGCCACCCCCAGAGCGTGGGATGCCTCAGGTTTGCCCTGTGCCCACATTGCTCTGAGTGGGATGTGGGGAAGGTGCCAGCTGGGTTAGAGGGGTTAGAGGAAAAGGAAAGCTCAGTACCCAACTCCTGCTTTGTGGTGGCTGCTGGAGCCCTCTCTGCAGCTGCCGTGGTGCTGCCGGCGGTGCTGGCGGCCGTGGTGGTGGTGGTGGTGGTGGTGGTGGTGGTAGTTGTGGTGGTAGTAGTCGTGTCAGTGGTAGATGGGGCAGTAGTAGTGTCGGTGGTGGTGGTAGTGGTGTCGGTGGTGGTGGTAGTTGGGGTGGCTGTAGTACTGGTTAGCTCCACTGGTGGAGTTGGAGGCGTCCCAGTTGCAGCTGGGAGAGGGAAACACTGACTTTTGATGTCTCCTCGGGGCTGCCCTCGCCCTCCCCGGCACTGCCCACGCAGGCACATGAGGGGAGCAGGGTGGCACAGCACGGGTGGGCACATGGGATGGGAGGGAGGCAGCAAATCCCGCTGGGAACACAAGGCTGAGCTGCCTTTCCCATCCCTGTCCCCATGCAGGGATGGCCATGCACCAGCTGAGGGGCTGGGGGGCAGGAGGGGGCAGCAGGAGGGGGGTATCCCCAGAAAGCTGATACCCCCAGACAGCTGCTCCTGTGCCCCCAGTCTGATGCCCACCCAGGGCTGAACGACCTGCTCCTCCTCTGCCTTTGCTCTGCCCCAGTACCCCCTCACCATCCCGGGCTTAAATCCCACCCTGTGGGAAGGTGAGGGGTGTTTGGGGAGGCACAGCCTGTCCTCACCCCCCATTCCCCAGCAGGACCAGGCTGGGAGCGCTCAGGGCTCCCTGGAAAATGAAATGGGATTTAGCTCTTAAGGAAATACACTAATCCCATTTGTCGTGGGCCAGGCAAGCCACAATTACATTAATTCAGCTGCCCCTGGACAACACCTCCAGCATTTTTGAGCTGCCAGTTCAGCCTGAAGCTTTCCAGCTCCTTCCACCCTGGCTGGGCTCTGTGCTAATGCTGCTGGTGATGGAGCAGCTTTAGCATTAAGGTGGATTTTAGCTCGTGGGCGAGTGATGGATGGTGCTTTGCCATCACTGCCCCTCAATATTTACATTTAAATGAAGATCCAGGGGTTGCTACACCTCTCGCTGTCCAGGGGGAAAGTCTGAGCAATTTGCTCACTAAACAGCCCCCTGTCCATGCCCCACCTGGGCTGTGTTTCCAAGGGAAGGGGTAAATGTGCCCTTTTAATCCCTACCCCCGAGTGTGGGTGAGGGTCCCACTGAAGGGGAGGCTTTGCCTTGGACCTGAAAAGCTGCCAGTGGGAAAAGCAGCTGAAATGTTACTTCAAATACCAAAGGTTACTGAGAGGAGACCTGCCCCAGGACGCTCACATGAAATTGTATTTACTTACTCTTTCTGCAGATCAAGGGATTACAAATCCCTCTTTTAGGCAAATGAAACCAGCTATTATAAATATCACCCACAAACAAGAATAGCTCTAGGAAAGTACTTTAAAAGGAGTCCCAGAACCAAGCCAGGGCTTGCTTTCTCACCAAGCCCATCCCCGAGGAGACCAAACCCCTAAAACCTCAGCCCTGCCAGGCATCCAAAAGCAGAGAAGAGCAGGAGGTCGCTCAGTCCATCTCCCCACTGCCCACAGCTGCAATAGAACCACAGTTACAGCATGTCCAAAACCCCAGCCCAGCCCAAGGGATGCACCAGCAGCAGCCACAGCCCCCCCAAAACCTGAGCCCAGCCCCAGGTGAACCCCAAGAGCAGCCACAGTGATCCAGCCCAGCATCCTCCCCAGTGTGGTACCCACAGCAGCCCCCCCAGCCTCATGCAGCCCCCCAGGAAAGCCCCCCATGCACAGCCCAGCCCTGCCCCAGACCAGAGGACGTGCTGGGGACAGGGAGGGGACACAGCCTGGGTGGGACATGGCCCAGCTTTGGCCTGGGGAGTAGCAAACAGGGCGTTTGCTGGGCTCGGTTCCTTCCCCCTCAGTTGCTGGTGAAGGACTTTGCAGTGCTCTGAGGCTGCTTTGAGAAGTGCCAACATCCATCTCTGGTGATGCACAGAGGGTTTGGGGAGGTTAAGAGATTGGTGTCACTGGGTTAATGTCCCCATTAACGTGATTGAGCTGCACCTCCTCGAATGCTTGGCCGGGTACACAATCAAACAGCGCCGGAGACACGGCTTATTATCAGCTAATGCAGTCTCAGCACTCCCCTGTGAATCCCTGGCTCCTCTGGAAGGAAAAGAAGACCCCAAAAGGCCCCCAAGTAACTTTCTGAAAGGCAGGAGCTGCTGGAAAACCTGGTACAACCTTCCAGCTTCCAGTCTCCTCATCCTTCCTCTGCTACACAGCCCCTCCCAGGCCTGTCTGCATCGCCCAGCACTGCTGGAATGGCTTTGGCAGAAGGAGAGATTCAGACTTAATGCTCCTCTAGAGCTCAGATGGGAAAAGATTATCTGGGATAAGCCCCAGCCTCGCTATCCCTGCACAGGGGATCATCTTGAGTGTTGTGTTCAGTTCTGGGTCCCTCAGTCCAGGAAAGAGATTGAGGGGCTGGAGCGGGGCCAGAGAAGAGCAACGAGGCTGGAGAAGGGACTGGATGTGGCACTGAGTGTCCTCTGAAACACCTCCAGAGACAGAGAATCCACCACTTCTCGATCCAACCCCATTGTGATGACCAGCCCAGGGCACAGAGTGCCCTGAGCTGGTCATCACAGTGGGGTTGGATCAAGGGTTGGACTTGATGATCTCAGAGGTCTCTTCCAACCCAACTGAGAAGAGAAGAGCAACGAGGCTGGAGAAGGGACTGGAGCACAAGTGCTGTGGGGAGAGGCTGAGGGAGCTGGGGGTGTTCAGCCTGGAGAAGAGGAGGCTCAGAGGTGACCTCAGCACTGTCTGGAACTGCCTGAAGGGAAGTTCTGGTCAGGTGGGGGTTGGTCTCTTCTCCCAGGCACTCAGCAATAGGACAAGGGGGCACGATGGGCTCAAGCTCTGCCAGGGGAAATTGAAGTTGGATATCAGAAAAAAATTCTTTACAGAGAGAGTGCTCAGGGATTGGAATGGGCTGCCCAGAGAGGGGGTGGATTCCCCATCCCTGGAGGTTTTTCAGCTGAGCTTGGCCGTGGCACTGAGTGCCATGATCTGATAAAGGGACTGGAGTTGGACCAAGGGTTGGACTTGATGATCTCAAAGATCTTTTCCAACCCAACCCATTCTCTGACTCTGTGATTCTGTGTATTCCATGCAGCCCCACACGTGGGCAGATGAAGCTGCAGCACCAGCAGTGTCCTGGATGCTGCCCTGAGTGGAGGGGTTGGCACCAGGTTGACTGGCAGGGACTCTGGGCAGGATGTGCCCACCCTGCCCCAGCTCTGCAGTGGCTCTGGGGGAAGTGTCCCCAAGAGCAGAACTGTCACATCCCATCAGGACAACACCAGCTCACTCCTGAGTCCCTGCGTGACATCAGGGAGGGGCTGTTGGCACTGGGGATAAAAATCATCTTGGCAGGCCCAGGACCAGGTGAAGAGTGGGACTGGGTGAGCTGGAGAGCAGGATCTGAGAGCGGGGAGGATGGGAAGGCACTGCAGCCGAGCAGGGCTCCCACAGTCGGGGAGGGGGATTTAGTCCCTAAGCTGCCCCGGGATGCAAAGCTACGGCCTCATTAGTGTTTAAATATGAAATGGATGCGGCAGAAAAGCTCAGCTGGGAGATTTGGGGCAGAGAAGATAAGGGGCATTTGCTGGGCTTTGAAATGCATCCCCTAATGAGAGCTGGTTTCGGCGTGGGGGGAGATCAAGGCGGGCTTTGACAGAGATCAGAGCGCTCCGGAGCGCCCCGAAGGAAAGGGGGGAGACCCTTCCCGGGGCTCCCGGGGGTCCCCCAGCCCTGCCCACCACGGCAGGGCTGCTTAGGGAGTGCCAGCTCCCTGCTCCCAAGGGGCAGGGGGAGCTGGAGGGCCAGGCTGGCATTCCCAGCACCGCTCCTTTGGAATCACAGCCACCCTCCCAGTCCTGCTGCAGCAGCCGGAACATTCCCGGGCTCTGCAGAGCAGCTGGAATTGTTCTCCTGCATCCTCACTCGGGGGCTTTGGCAGCAGCTGCCTCAAGGTTAGGAACAGGACCGAGCATTTGGAATTCGTGGGCTGGGGAAGGGTCGCTGAAAGCAGGGAATGCCACTCTCCCATCCAGGGGCAGAGCAGCACCTGGAAACCAGCGATGGAGCAGCTTTATCCCAGTCCAGCAGAGCAAAACCAGCAATTCCCAGCCCTGCTCCCCCCCCGGCCCAGCCCATCTTCCTGGAAACTCCAAACCCACCACTCAGCCCAGTAATTGCCCCTCTCTGCCAGGCAGAGATGCTTTTTCTGCCAGGCAAGATGCATTATTTCCTCTCGGGGGCTGCAGGGCAGGACGGGAGGGGGAGATGGGCTGGGCTGGGGACAGGGACGCAGCAATTAAGAGTTTCAGTAATGAGAGATGCTGAGCTCTTTGCTGCTGCTTTGCTCCCGTGACTGCACCAGGAAAAAGGAGCTCAAACCTGACACAGAAAAACCTGTTTGAAGCTCAGATTAGAAAAAAAAAAGCAAAAACCAGAGAGGGAGAATCATAAAAGGGGGTATTTAAAGAGGGAGGCTCTGAGGAGAGGACTCGACTCCTGCAGTAGTTCAGTGAGTAGCTCCATTTTTTTTAACAAACTGCAGGAAAGAACCCACATCTATGTTGCTCTTTAATTATTTAAAGTGCTTTTAATGTGTTGTTACACTGTAGTGATGACTTTCCCTTGGGTGTGTCTACAAAATAATTAGGCTTGGAGAAATTGGATTAATTTTTCATGATTTTTGATGATTGGTCAAATACGTTTTCAGGGATTTATTTTTTGCTTCTGGCCCGCTCAGTTTTGAACAACGGGAGGAAATTGTGAAGTCTTTGCCATAAAGTGCCACAAATCTGATGTGAAAAGATAAAGAGACTCAAGAATAGAAAGGGGTGATTGAGCAGCCTCCAAAAGAGAGGGGTCAGCAGTTCTCTCTGTTCCTAAAATGAACAATGGGATCTTTCTCCTCCAATTCCTAATTATGGAACAACATGAAGAGAACAGAGAAAAGTCATTTTTTTCTCTTCAACTCCAAAACCAATACTCTTCATGGTCCCTGATGATGTTTTCCCACACACACGGGTGGGAGAGGAACCAGTTTTGATTTTTTGTCACTCAGAGCATAAATAAGAGCCTTTCTGGATGTCTTTTCTTTACCCTTTGTTGGGTCTGGGTTAGGAAGGGTAAAGCCTTTCCTAAGTGGAAGTCCCAGCACTTCACTTTGATTTCATCAGCCTGGTCCAGTTTCCTGCCCACACAGACCAGCCCTGACCCTGCCTGTGCAAGGCTACCCCTGAAAAAAGACCTTTTTATTCTCTTTTAGTGCCAGCAGCCCATGGCAAAGAGCATTTTAGAGCAATTTAAGACAACTTTCAGTGTGAATCCATAAAAATCCACCAAATCTAGGTCAGTGAGCAGAGCTGGGAAAGGTCAAGCAGCGTCTCACTGCAAGCAGGACTTGTTAGGAAGAGAAGCAGCTCTGGAGCCAAACACTGCTCAGATTGTGCAGCAGCTCCTGTGCTGTGGCCTGAGGAGAAATGACATCCAGCAAAGAGCAGGACAGGGATGGGAAAAGGATCTTCCCGTGGTGATTCTGCCCCAATTCCCTGTGCTGGAGGATGCTGAGAGGGCTGAGGCAGCTCTGAGTGACCTACTGCTCCCCTTGCTGTTCTCAGGCCACTCTCAGCTCTGCCCCATCTTTCCAATTTACTGTTTCTCCCACTGGAAGGTGAAAAATAGAGGGGTGGGCTCTGTACTTGGAGAATTCTCTTTAAATAGCAACTGATTCATGTGGCTTCTGGTGGGGTAAGAAATGAAGCCTGAACTGAAAGGATGCTGAGGGATAAAGAGATCACTCCCTGTTTCCAAAGTCCAGCAATATCCAGTGCAGGCAGAAAAGCACTTTAGAAGGTGATCCTGATCCACAAAGGAAATCTGGATTCTTGTGGATGAGCTAAACCCTGGGTGAAATAGAAGCTGTGGCAGCAGAACAGCCCTCCAGGACTTGGAAGACAGAGATCCTCTAAGCCAAAAGGTTCTTTGTGTCCATTTTCAGGTTCCCACCACCCAAAACAGACCAATCTGTTACCCCCTTTTCTTTTTTGTTTGGAAAAGAGAAAAAGACAGAAGAGGAAAAGAGGAAAATATTGACATCTCTTCAGAATGGAAAAAAAATGCAAAATAATACTGGGTGGAGACATCACTGCAACAAAATGAAAGGAGGAGAAACACCTTTGAGGCAGGAAAGCAAAACCTACAGGTGCAGAGAGCAGGTCCTGCACTTGTATCCCTCGGGAAGAGCCTTCCCTGGGCAGCTGTTCCTCCTTGGGCAGCTCCAGGGCTGTGCCCAGCAAAGGCAAAGCAGGACCTCTTGGAGAGCCCTCAGTGCAGGGAAACCAGGGCTGGGGCTCCACACACAGCAGGAGCTCTGGGGGTGTTGGGGGTGGCTGCACCCCCTGGCAGTGCCACCCACCCCTCTGAGCTGGGAGCAGGCGGTGCCACTGCTGGAACAGCACTCAGAGGGCATGGGGTGTGTGCAAAGTCCCCTCTGCAGCGTTGGGACGGGGTGGAAATCCTTCTCTGGGCACCAGGAGTGGCACTCTGGGCTTTGCAGGGTGGCACTGGGGGGTTGGTTTCTATGGGAACAGGAGGAGGGGCTGCCCCCCTCACTGGGAAAGGTTTCTCTCTGCTTCTTTACCACTGCAGGGAGAGCAAGGAGGGCCAAGCCAGCAATAGCCTCCATGCAGACATGCACAGCTGTGGCACAAACATCATCCTTAACCCTTTCAATGGGCACCTGGCAGCAAAAGGATGCTCCTGGCACAGCCCTGGCACAGCCCTGGGGAGGTGAGTGGCTGGTGGTGCCCGTGCATCATGAACAGCCCTGTGTGCCCAGGGCTGGCAGCTGCTCCACTGCAGATTCCTGGGGGGAAAAATCCACCTTGAATCCCACAGGGCAGAGCTCAAGGGCTGGATGGGCACCACCAAGCCAGGGCTGGCTGCAAATATTCTGCATTTTGCAGGGTGGGGATGTCAAGGCTTCAAAAGGGAGAGGGTTTTGTGAAGAGCTGGGATTAAAAACCTCTTCAACAGGGCAAAAAAAAGCCCTCTTTAACAGAGCAAAAAATCTTCTTAATAGAGCAAACCCCCTTCTTTAATAGGGGGAAAACCCTCTTTAATGGGCACCTTGACTCTCCTTTGGGCTTGTCCAGTGTGTGGCCACTGCAGTGTTGGTGGCTTTGGCCATCATTAGGAGGCTCCTCAGCCCCTCTCAGGGGGGTTTGATCTCTGCAGACCCCGCTGTGGGACCTGCCCTGTCCCTCCTGCCTGGGGGGGTTTGTGTTCCCCTGCCAGCATCTCACGTGCCCAGTTTGGCCTCCTGAGGCTTCGCTTTGCCATTGAAAGGGTTAATGGAGCTCATGCTTAATTGGCAGCACAGAAAGCACCTCGCCCCATGCCTGTTACCTCCGGGTACGGTACCTGGGGTTGGTGTGGCTTCGAGGGCAGCGCCCGGGGCAGAGAGGGGGGACGAGAGAGCAGGGAAGAGAAAACACAGGCAGAGATAAAACAACCAGAACACACCAACAGGACACTGGGGACACTCAGCACAGTCACCAGAGAGCTGAGAGAGGGGAGTGAGGGCATCAAACACAACCTGGCACCCTCCTGCACGTCGGAGCTGCTGGCACAGGGCACAGGGCAGGGATGCCCCCTTGGAGACCATGAATAAACCACACCAGGTAACACAGCCCAGGTCAAGCCCCCACCAGCCTGGGGGTCATTAAGCCAATGCTTGAGCAGGAGCTTCGATCCAAGCCCAGCAAGGACGGGTCCTGGTGCTGAATTTCACCCTGGTTTTCCCCATTGTAGCTCTCCCATCACCTGCTCCTCCTGTCCCGTGAGGGTGTTTGATTTAAACTGCTCCAGGGAAGGAGTGTGGCAAGCAGAAAACAACCTCTGGAAGCATTAATGGCTTTAATGTTCTTCATCTGCTTATTTTCTTTAAATTCCAACCTCATTCTTGGCATAGCTTTGCAGCAGGTGCCTCCCCATCACAGCGGGCACTCCGAGCTGCTCATGGTACCCACGTGCCTGGCATGAGTAAAACTCACCCCTGTCATGTTATACCTCGTGTTTTGATGGCAAATTTTGCCACATTTCTGTAACTTGGCTGTAAATAATTTTTCTTGCTGCTTGGTGGCCAATGCTTTGTCCAGCAGGGGAGCATCAGGTGCCACACGTGCACCCCAAACCCTGCAGAGAGGGTACCTGACCTTGCCACCCAGGTGTAGGCACCACCTGCTCTTTCCTGACACAAATCAATTAAGCTTTACCCACCCCAGGAGTTGGTTCTGGCTGTTCTTTCACTGCTCACTGCCAACAGTGCACAGAAACAAGCCCAGCAAAGAAACAACAAGAAATATTGACTATCACCTTCAATCCAACTCCTGTGCTCAGCAAAGCTCCTCTTTAAAGCCCCTCTCATGATTTCCAGGGTTCATCTTGGCTGGTTTCCCCCCCCCCAGCCCCATCTCCCACTCTGCTGCATCAATTAGTGCTGCTGGAACCCACCTAAGAGGTGTTGGGAAGTGCTTCATTTCCACTGGGTCGGAGCAGGAATTACTCTTCCTACTCAGAGCCATTAGTTGGGGAGGGGGAGATGGAGGAGAGGAGACAAAGCCCCCATTAAATCAGAGCACTAACCCAATCATGGGGCTGTTAGAGAAGGATGAAGAGAGGAAAGAGCCGCCTTTTGTCTCCCCACGTTCCCTCAGGGCTCCTGAACTTTCACTTAGTTTGATGAATGTTCCACAATGGGCATTTTATCTGGTTATGAGTCTGAGAGTTGGGGCTTCACTTTGAAGGGCCAGGGCAGCTGGTGCTGAGGGGGTGACTGGGAGGTGGCAGCTGCTTCACCCCCTCTGAGCCACCTAAAAGCCCCCCACATCTGCCCCGTATTTACTGAGACAGCAGAGGGGCAAATTAAATCACCTTCAGCAGGGGCAGAGCAAGATCACAGAAGCCCAGAATGGTTTGGGATGGTTGTGATCTTAAAGACTATCCTGTCCCACCCCTTCCCATGGTCAGAGACACCTTCCACCAGGCCAGGTTGCTCCAAGCTCCATCCATCCTGGCCCTGGACACTTCCAAGGGCAGCCACAGCTTCTCTGGGCACCTGTGCCAGTGTTTCAAACCCCTCTGAGTAAAGAACTTCTCCCCAGTATCTGACCAAACCCTGCCCTCTGGAAGCATAAACCCACGATGCCCTCCTGCTCTAGGGCATGTGAGGAACTCTCACTGCTTGGGGGGCACCACGGTGACCTCCTGGAGTCCCCCAGTCCCTTTGTAGTGTTTGTGCTGCAGCACTTGGCCCTCACCAGCCCCACCTCTGCAGCTGAGCAGCTGCACGGCAGCCACTGCCTCGCTCTGTGCCCCACGGGCTCCCCTGCCCAGCCTGTTTGGCTCTCCCGTGCCCCCCGGCCCCCCAGGCCCTGGCACAGGCACATACCTTCATTCAGCAGGGCTGGGGACTCCTCCACCAGGGGCTCTCCCTCGCCCACCTGGGTGCGGGCGCGCAGCACGAAGCGGTACCGCGAGATGGGGTCTGATCTCTGCAGCGTGAACCGCGTCTGGTTGGGAGAGAAGTTCTCCACCACGGTCCGGCCCGTCTTGGTCCCGTTAACTGGGGAGGAAAGGCAGGGCAGGGGGGTTTGGGCTGGGCTCAGGAGTGCTCTGTGCTCCCCAGCTCATCTCCTCACCCCAGGACCACCCTGCACCCCCGTGTGTGCTCAGAGCTGTTGTTGCTGTTAAACACTCCTGGTCTGGGACATCCTGGAGCTGCTGGTGGGCACATCCAGGTGGGCAGAGAAGGCTCTACTGCCTCAGGTATCATGTGGGCTCTGGGACCATCTTCCACAGCAGGAGCTTTGGGTGAGCACAGAAACTGCTCAGACTGTGCTTAAGGGTCTCCCTAAATCAGAGATGGAACTTCCTTCCCTTCCATAACCAAGGCTGGAGAACTGCTGGGCACCCCCCACCTTCCCTGGGCAGCTCCATGTGCCCAACCCTGTGCCAAGACCCCTCTCAACACCACCAGTTTGTCTCATCTTGGAAATCTCCAGCTCCACTGGAGAGATTCCTGTGCTGGGTGAGGAGGGAATTAACAGCGAGGCAAACACTGAAGGACTAAATCATTACCACTAAGAGGGTACCATGTGGAACGTACAGGGCTGGTATCTAAGGCTGTATCCTGTGAGGACTCCATTGGGATGCTCTGGGTGATCCCACTCCAGGTTGATGATTTCCAGGTTTGGCTGCCGGATTCTTAAGTACCTGGGGGCACTGGGCACTTGGGAGGAGGAGGGAGCAGGGAGAGAGGGGGAGAAGAGAAAGCACAGGAGAAAACAACTGGTGAACACCTGCCAGGCTGACCCACACCCTGGGACACTCTGTGACACCCACACAGACAGAGCAGGGGGCAGGAATGGGCTGAGAGGGAACCTGTGCCAGAGCCCAAGTGCCAGCCTGGGGTTCCCAGCAGAGTGTGAGCAGGAGCAGGACCCAGAGCAGCTCTGCATGCAGCCCCTCCCCACGAGCTGGGCCATGCTGGGCACCCCCAGGGATGCCACAGAAGGTGCTGCAGCTGAAGCAGAGCTGAGACACAGTTCAAGCCCCTCTGCTCTATGTTGTACACAGAGTTTTTTACATCCCCCACCCAGCCCAAGGTTTTCATCTCATCCATTTCTCTCTCAAAAGCACAAAAAGCAGCTTCTCTTATCACAAAGTGCTGTCTAGAGCTCTGCCCAGGGAGCTGCTGCTCCTCTCCAGGGGTCCTCACCCTGAGGAATGGCTGGGTTATCACTGCTTGTTCAGAGCTAGCAAAGGAAGGAAAGAATTATACAGTCTTGAATTCAATTATTCTCCTGGTTGACTCATAATTGCGGTGTCTTAATTGGGGAAAGAGCTTGGCTTGCTGATCTGAGAGATTAGGGATGTATTTATTTTTAACCAGCAGTTGTGTCATTCAGTCTCCTAAATGTCAATGTGTAGTCAATAAAAAAGCTCAGTGGTACAGGAAAACCAGAAATCAACATTTTCCTCGTGACAAGGGTACAATCTGCTGTAATTGTTTCAATTAATGCCACCCACAGAAGTTTAAAGCCACCCCAAATATCTGCAGCCACCCCAAATCCTGGGTCTTCAGCACACACAACTCTCACAATGCCCCTGACTGCAAACCCAGAGGAAATGAGTCCTTCCTTTGGAAACAAGCTTTGTTAGGGCTGATCAATAGAAAATCCTTAGAACATGGAGACAGCACCCAAGGAAATGTGGAGGAAGAGGCAGGGCTGGGAGGTGCTGCCCTTGTGCAGCAGGGATAGGATGGAGAGGGAGATAAAGGGGAACATCCCACTGTATTTTGAGAGGACATTTGTTTCTAGCAAAAGATTTGCTTCTAGCAAATCTGCCCTCGTGTTTTTGCAGCATTCTGTGCCAAACTCTCCCTGTGCTGTTGGGAGAGTCACTGCCAGGCTCTGAAAGTGCAGCTCCAACACAAAATTATCAGCGTGGCTATAAATAGCCCCTGTGACAGCAGGGAAATGAAAGCCTCGGGTTCATCCTTGCCACGAGCTCCTCCAACAGAACAACGAGGTGCTCCTGCCTTGAAAAGCTCCACGGAGGTTTTGGGGATGTCCTTCCAGAACAAAAGAATTCAGCTTTATTTTCCTGCCTTTTCCAGAGCAGGAGGAATCCACTCACTGCCCTGTCCCCAGCCCACGGCACGGGGACATCATGGGGACAATCGAGGACACAGAGCTGTGACTCCAGAGGGGATTTGCAAACACTCCTCTTGCTCAGCCTAAAATCTACTTGCTGATGTGTGCCAAGGGGTTTATTTGGCTGGTGAGAGCACCAATAGCCAGCTCTGGGTGTAGCTCAGAGGTGTCCCCTGCCCACTGCTCAGAATTGGTACTGAAAAGTTGTATTTCCTTAAAGAGGAGTCTCTGCAGCAGTGGGAGAAAATCCTGGGATTTAATCCACAAGAGGAGAGATTCAATCTGTGAAACAGCTCTGGGTGATGCCCTTGGGTTGGAAAACCAAATTAAAGTTCAGGGCTTGGCATGTTTTGGTGCTCTCAGACCTGGGGGAGGAAGTGAACAAAGGCTGGGAGAGGGAAATATTGCTGAGAGCTGAGACCAGGAATGCAGAATTCCGAGAGCACGAGGACATCTGGCAGGAACCAGGAGTGAAGAAGAAACTGTGCAAGACAATCCAGCATTTGTGCTGAAACTCTGCCTATCTGGCATAGTAAAAAGAGTGCAAATGTGGAGGACTAATGAGCATGAGAAGCAAGAAATCATTAACCAGTTGAAGATAGAATACTAATTAATAAGAAAACCAGGTAACTTGTAGGCAACAAACACTAATTCCTTTGGGGTTTGTGTATATTTATATGTATAAATATTTCCTGTTTCACAGAATCACAGACTGTTCTGAGCTGGAAGGGACCCACGAGGATCATCGAGTCCAACTCTTAGTCAATGGCCCACCCAGGGGATTGAACCCCTGACCTTGGTGTTATTACAGCCAAGTTTTAACCAAGTTAATCTCACATTTCTCTCTATTCTCTCTTTCCATAGTGTTTCTATGCATAAATATTGAAAAGTTTGGATGATTGCTGTGCATACAGGTGGAGTTACCTCAGGCTGAACCAGGTGCTGTCAACTTTCCAACCCAACAACCAGGAGTTCATTCCCTGCTTTTCCATGACAGACAAACTCAAACTTCTCCCTGAAATCCTCGTCGTGGGAGCCCCCAGAGCATTCCCAGCAGGACTTTGCCAAGCCCCTGGGAACGTACCTCCTTCAGGGGTGGGGAACTCCTTGAGCTCACTGCGGGGCCCATCTCCTCGGCCGTTGGTCACCACCATCTCCAGTTTGTAGTTGCTGAAAGGGAACAGCCGGGACACAATGCCCCGGTTTCTGTCTCCAGGAAAACTCACATACTGCCGTTTCTTGGAGACCCACAGGTTCTTCAGCAAACTACTGTCTCTCCAGAAATAGGCCTTCAAGAAACATGCATGGCAAGTGAAGCTTTTCCCATGGAAATGCAAATTTTTATATATATATATATAAACAAAGAGCAGCACTTTGCCTTTCCAAAGAGCAGCTCAGAAGCTTTTTTAGAGCAATTAGTGAAGCTCCAGGTCCCACCAGGTCAGGGTGAGACCCGAGGAAGAGGCTGAGCAGGGGGTTAAGTGCTTACCAAAGGACACAGAGCAAAACCACTAAGCTCAGACCTAGAGCTGCCTCTGGTTCCCAAGCATCAAACATCAAGTGATTCTCCCTTTCCACCCGGAGCACAAGGAAAGGTGGGACACATCCAGGCACAAAGGAAAGCCTGGATTTGGGAAGCCTCCCATTCAAAGCCCTGACTGCAAATCTTATTTCATGCAGAAATAAGATTCATTCAGAAAATAGACCAGAATAAGAGCAGAGGCAGAAAAATGAGAGCAGT
Source organism: Pithys albifrons albifrons (assembly GCF_047495875.1). Classification (NCBI taxonomy): domain Eukaryota; kingdom Metazoa; phylum Chordata; class Aves; order Passeriformes; family Thamnophilidae; genus Pithys; species Pithys albifrons. Next base: position 5,170,809 of record NC_092485.1, read on the forward strand.
GCCCAGAGGATTATTGGATTTGAGGTGTTTGCAAGACATGTGGTTTTGTCTGAAATGCTGATAGAAGGGCCCTGCTCAGACTTTTGCCTGTTCTGAACAGGGCCCACCCTCTGTACATAAATATTAGTACTTTACCACAGCAGAAAGTATTAGATATTAACAGAAACCCCAAAGCACAGCAGGATCCAGACTGTCCTTAGTGGCCAGTTAGTACAACTCGCTGGGTTTAGGCTTTGCAAGGGTTGATGTCCATTAAAAGACGATGTAGGAACTTTGGGGATGACACAACAACGACCTTGTTTGAGGTCACTCCCCCCAGAGCCACCTTCCTGCGGGGGTAGGACCCCCCAGCCCCACTCTGGGTGCACAAGGGCAGCCCTGTTTGCTTTGAGCACCCCAGATCCTGCAGGGAGACTCTGGGAAGGGCCATCCCAGCCCTGGGGCAGCAAACAGGAGATGTCCCAGTCCCATCCAGGCCCCACAAAGGGCAAACCAACCCTTCCTTGCTGGTGCTGCTCCAGAACAGAGCTCAGCCCCTCTGCTCTGCACCCAGAGCAGCCAAAGTGTCCTGGTGGCCAGAGCAGAGTTTTCATCATCCCCATCTCTGGCAGCTCCTTCAGGGAATTTTAGAAGGTTAGATGTGTTACAGGTCAGTGCCCACGAGGTTTGGGGTTGCTCACTCTGTACTCCTTGAGCTGTCCCTGGATGGTGTCCAGGTGCACTCGTGTCCAGGTCAGAGCAATGGCTGTGCTGTTCAAAACTCTGATCCTGACGTCGGTGGGCGCAGCCTTGGGGTCTGGGTGGGCACGGACAGGGCAGAGAGGTCAGGGCAGAGAGGTCACTGGGTGGGCAGGGACAGGGCAGAGTGATTGGGTGGGCAGGGACAGGGCAGAGAGATCACTGGGTGAGCAGGGACAGGGCAGAGAGATCACTGGGTGGGGAGGGACAGGACAGAGTGTTTGGGTGGGCAGGGACAGGGCAGAGAGATTGGGTGAGCAGGGACAGGGCAGAGAGGTCACTGGGTGGGCAGGGACAGGGCAGAGAGATCACTGGGTGGGCAGGGACAGGGCAGAGAGATTGGGTGAGCAGGGACAGGGCAGAGAGGTCACTGGGTGGGCAGGGACAGGGCAGAGAGGTGACTGGGTGGGCATGGACAGGGCAGAGAGATCACTGGCTGGGCATGGACAGGGCAGAGAGGTGACTGTGCCCTGCAGGACCTGGGGGTCAGCCAGAGGACACACAGACACCCCTCTGCCCTTGCCAGGGTGATGCAGGTGACAGCTCTGCCTCCTATGGGGAGGGAGAAGATTTAAATCCTATTTCACCCACTCAGCCATCATAAGGATGGTGTTTCACTCCTCCAAGCACTGTGATGCAGTTCCTACCAGGGCTTCCTGCTGCCAGGAAGGGTCTGGCTCCCCACCCTGTCCCAGGGAAGGGTCTGGCACATCCAGCCCCCTCCTGCCTCACCCAGCCACTGGCAGACCCCAGAGGTCCCAAACTCCCTTATTTCACAGCCATGGATCTGAATTTGATCCAGTTGTGTTTTACCTCCTGTTCCAGCTCACCTGCAGTGTGTAGAAATCTGCAGTTATTTGTGAAGTAACTCAGACATCACAGGGCAGAGACTATTTTATAAGGGATTTTTTTGTGTGTTTTTAACCTGTCCCAGCCCTCAGGTACAGGCAGAACACGTTTGTGTCTGGGCTGTGCTACAAGAGCTTTGTCTCCCTGATTTAACACACATATGGAGGCTTATCCAGATCCCCCAAAAACTCTAAATTATTACATAAATTTTTAAGAGAAACTAGAAAAAATATCCTTGTAGTGCACAGAGATGGCAGAGCCATGAGCTTGCAGAGCTTTCCCAGTAACAACCTCTCAGCTGGACCCAGCTTTGCTCCAGCTCTTTCCCTGATTCCCACCTTTTCTACCCATTTTCCTTCCCCTTGCCCTGTTTCTCCAGGAGATGCCCAGCTGGAGGATGTGTTGTCTGTGCCATCCCAGCCCCAAAATTGCAGCTTTGCTTCAAATTTCTGTGCCCTGTTTGTGCCCCTTCAAGCCTGGATTTGTGGGTTCTCACCTGGTTTATCCACCTTCCTGCCTGGTAATCCTGAAGTCACACACAAAGGGACCCCAAACCACAAACTAATATATTTCTATAAAAACAAAGCAGTTGGCAGCAAACCACGTTCTCCCAACAGGAGAAGGATAATGGGAGCTGAGGGCCTCAGATGCTGCAAGCACAGGAGGTGATTCCCAGCAGCCCAGGAAAAGGTGAAAAGAGAATTCAACAATCTGGTTGCTGCTCTGTGTGACCAAGGCAGAGCTTTAAAGGATGATAAGCTGAGCCAAAACAGGAGCCCAAGCTGGGGCTTAGCTGAGGCTTTATCAGAGAGGCACAAGAATCCAGTGCAGGGTGAACTAAGGACCTTTTGGCCATTCATAAAACCTCTGATCTGAGATGAACTTGGTGCTCTGCAGATGTCGGGGCAGAAAATTCAATGCCACTGATTGGAACAGAGCCAGAGTCCATCTGAAGTGAAATCCTGCAGGTTTCCCCACTCCAGAGTCCATCTGAAGTGAAATCCTGCAGGTTTCCCCACTCCAGAGTCCATCTGAAGTGAAATCCTGCAGGTTTCCCCACTCCAGAGTCCATCTGAAGTGAAACCCTGCAGTTTCCCCACTCCAGAGTCCATCTGAAGTGAAACCCTGCAGGTTTCCCCACTCCATGTGCTGTTGGGGTATCACAGAGGGCGAGGGACAGGGTGGGTCACTTGGGTCACACTGGCAGAGCCCAGAACAGCATCGAGGCCAAACCTTCCCTCCAGTCATGGAATGGTTTGGGTTGGGAGGGACCCTGAAGCTCATCCTGTCCCACCCCCTGTCATGGGCAGGGCCACCTTCCACAAGCCCGGGTTGCTCCAAGCCCTGTCCAACCTGGAACTGGATTTTTGTGCCAAATCAAGCTCTGCCCATGCCCTGGGCACTGCCCCAGGTGGAATCCTGCCCTGGGCACTCACAGCCCTGGTACTCACAGTCCTCCCCAGAGTAGCCAATGTAGGTGTCGGGCTCGGGGGCTCTGCCAAAGTCGTTCTCTGCCTGCACCTTGATCTCGTAGGGGACGTAGATGGGCGTGTTCCACACCACGTGCCGCGGTGCCTTCACCGTCTCGTTGTGCCAACTGCCCCGGGGGTCGCGGCGCCGCCAGCGCACGATGTACCTCAGGTTGGGCCCGTAGGCTTGGGTGGCGTTCAGGGGCTTCAGGGACCGAAACAGAGAGAGACAGTGAGAGCAGGGAGAAAAAACAACTGCGCTTCTCTCCAAGGGGCTCCAAAAGGTCCCGCTCAGCCGCCGGGTCTCATCTCATGTTCAGGCAGCAAATCTCAAAGGAGGTCAGGACTTGTGTTCCCAGGGAGAGACAGACCTGCTTCTTGTCCTCTGGAGCCAAGGCAGGACCAAGAACTCCCAGAATCCTAAAATCCTGGAATGGCTGGTGCTGGAAGGGACCTTAAAACTGATCTTGTTCCAACCCTCTGCCATCGGCAGGGACACCTTCCACTAGCCCAGGTTGCTTAAATATATTATATTATTTTATATTATATATAATAAATCAAATATGTACATCATTTAGACTGCACACAATGTATATTCCACATGTATTCTCCTTGCATTCCAGTCTACATTCCCACTGCAGTTTCAGCCCTCCTGGCAGCTCGTGCCTTATTTGTGGATGACACCTGCTGGTACAAACAGAAAGCAAGAGCTGCTCTGCAAACCCTCCACACCACGTAAGGAGCCCATCCCTGTGATGACCCTTCCTGACTTCTGTTATCCAACACTTTTTATTTGATTTACATCACTGCAAATTTGGGGTTTTAATCACAAACCTCTTCTAGGCACTAACATTGGCCTCTCATGTATCTTCTGCTTTTTATTTCATCAGAAAATGGCCTGGGTTGGGAAGGAACTTAAATATCATCTGTTCCCACCCCCTGCCATGGGCAGGGACACCTCCCACCAGCCCAGGGTGCTCCAAGCCCTTTCCAAACTGGCCTTGGACACCTCCAGGAATGGGGCAGCCACAGCTTCTCTGGGCACCTGTGCCAGGGCCTGCCCACCCTCCCAGCCAAGAATTCCCTCCCACTATCCCATTCAACCTGCCCTCTGGGAACCCTTTCCCTTGTCCTGCCACTCCAGGTCCAAAAGGCCTCAGAGAAGAACTCACCGTCCAGGTGATCTCCATGTTGTTTTTCTGGGTCCCTGCACCTTGAACTCCCGTTGGGTTGATTTCAGGGCCTGAAATTCACATTGTCAAAATAAAATAGGTATTTTATAATGTTGAAAATGACCCTCTGAGTGGTTAAAAACCCTTTCTCCGTGCAAGCCAGAAGTACTTCCGAGACAGAAGTTAATGGCCTGATTTTTCCAGAAGTTCCCATTCAGGTTAATGGAACATGAGACTCTCAGCACTCTTGAAAACCAGGCCATTTATTTAGGAGGCTCTTTTTTTTTTCCCCAAATGTCCTAAATCTTTGAAAGGCAGCCATTGAGAAGCTGCCCCAGGAGTCGAGTCTGCCACTCAGAGCCCTGAACCACGACCAGCAATGTTGGGAGCCAACACTAGATGCCAGCAGATGCTGCAGAAATCTCTGGGCAATGGGTAAATGAAGAAGTGCAGCAGAACTCCTGAGCTTCCTGTGAATGCCCTACGTGAGTTTTCCCGAGGATTCTCCAGCAAACAAAGCACTGGGCAGAAAAACTGAAGACCTGAGTCCTGGATGTGGATTGGAGCCTGTTTCCTTCTGCATCACAGACGGGTTTGGGTTGAAGGGACCTTAAAGGCCATTCAGTGCCCCCCCTGCCATGGGCAGGGACACCTCCCACCAGCCCAGGTTGCTCCAAGCCCTGTCCAGCCTGGCCTTGGACACTTCCAGGGATGGGGCAGCCACAGCTTTTGGTCAGCTTTGAAAGTGGACGATGAATGGCAATTTGGGGACAAAGTGCCTTTTACTAGTGGTTGGTTTGCACTTGAGCCTAATTTTCCAACAGACTCCTGAGCTTCCTGTGGTCAGAAAGGATGAAAAACTTTCTTTAGAAAGCTCCTCTTGTGAAACCAGAGTTTTCCTTCCAACAGATTCTCCTGGAGCGACCTTGGCACGACTCTTTCCGTTGGAGTTTTGCTGCTTTGCAGTTCATCAGCCACAGGCTCGGGGGGTTGATACAGAAAATCACCCTCCAGCTCATTCCCTCAACTGTGTGTCACAGACTCAACCAGGTTGGGAAAGACCTCCGAGATCATCAAGTCCAACCTTCTGACCCACCTTGTCAAACAGACCAGGGCACTCAGTGCCACATCCAGTCCCTTCTTGGACTCCTCCAGGGATGGCGACTCCCCCACCTCCCTGGGCAGCCCCTTCCAATGCCCAGTCCCTGTCTCTGTAAAGAAACTGTCCCTAATGAGTAACCTAAACCTGTTTCTGGGGTCACACACCACGAGGGCAGGGCGAGGGGGGTGCCAGGGTGTACTCACGTGCCCCGTTGGTCTGGTAGCGCTCAGAGGGCACGCTGGGCGAGCTGCTGCCCACGTCGTTCACCGCAATCACCCGGAACTGGTAGTTGACATAAGGAGAGAGGCTGAGCACGGCCGAGTTGACGCTCCCCGGGTACCTGGAGTGGTCGTGCCATATTCCTGGCTGCAGACGGTCCTCCTCGAACTGCACGATGTAGTCTGGGGGAGAGGGCGCTGGGTGAAGGGGTGGGCTCGCAGGGGGATCCCCTCCCTGGGCAGGGGGTGGGTGGTGCTGAGGCCACACCTGTGATGGGGCTGTTGTTGTCATCGCCAGGGATCCAGGTGAGCTTCACACTGCGCTCCTCCAGGTCCGACAGCTCCAGGTCCCGCGGCCGGTCCGGCCGTTCTGTTGGCCGAGGAATGACACAAATTGGGCTGGGATTGTCCCAGGAGCTGAGAGTCCCAGTCCCCATCGCTGCTCCCTGGCTGTCTGCACCCCACCCCTGGCAGGGCAAGGGCTCTGGGGCACAATCCATGCCCTGCAGCTCCTGGTGGACCTGTGCTAATTGTCCTTGGAACCCTCCCTGTCCCTCAGCACTGGTGGGGGCAGCACCAGTAGGGGCTCAGCATGGGGACATCTGGCCTGACACTGTGCAAAGAAATAGGATAGAAAGGGCATAAAACCTCAGTGGAAACACAGACTTGTTGGAAATTCCCTGGACACAATTCTGGTGTCTTTGTCTGCTCACAAGAACCACTTTGTGCAATAACAGGAATAAATTGTTTCCAGGTAAAGGTCAGGGGATTCAACAGGATTTTTTCCTCCCATCAGGGCTCATAGTATTCAGGTAGAGGTGAAGTGATTCTTGCACTCAGGAATTGGCAGTTTGGGACAGAAAATGTTGTGGCACAGAATCTTTCTACCCACGGCCATCTGGCTGGGTTTTGAAGGACAACTTGGAGAGGACTTGGAAGCATCAGCTCCCAGGTTTTTCAGCTGCTGGACTTCTCTGCTGGTGTTACTGGTGAGGCAAACCAAAATCAACTCAGCAAATCAAACAAAGGCAAGAAATTAGTGCTGATTACCTTTGGGTAACTCTGTGGTACGGTTAGCAGAGAGGGCTGCAAGGTAAGACAGTGGTTGTTAACAGGGTTAGTTCAGTCATTAGGCTTGGGGGGGCCAAAGGAGCACCTGGCAAATACAAAGTTACACACACACAGTTACAGATTTGGGAAGGAATCGATCCTGTCTGGGGAGCAGAGCAGGCACATCCTTCCCCCAGAGACCTCCAGCTCTGATCATGGTTGGAACACACAGCCAAGGGGAACATCAACCTGATATGGAGTTAATGAGGTATTACAGGGAGAGGAAAGGATATAAATCAAGCCCAGTGGAATTATTATTAGGGATCTGGGATTCATGGTGCACTCCAGCTGGTGGAGGGTATTGTGGTGGCACTGCCAGGAGTCTGAGGTGACCAAGGGCAGGGGATGATAAATCTGTGTTTTCCAGGGAAATCTCACAGTGAGCACAAGTGGGGAATGGGCTTGGCCTGTCCCTCCCTGTGCTGCAGAGGGACACGCAGGGCTGGGGGCAGATGGGTCACCCCCAGAGTTGCTCAGTACCCCAACACCCCCTTCATTCACTGCCAAATTTAGGACTGTTCTTCCACAGGGGGATATTTTTGGATGTATGTAATAACTACTTCTATTTTTTTGCTCTCAAACACAAGTTTTTTTTGACTCCAATTCAGCGCCTGTGCCTGAGATGAGGCAGCGCGTCCTTGCCGAGTCCTGCAAGGGAACAACTGCTCTGCCAGCACCTCCCTGGGCAGCCAGGGGACAATGTGGTGGGCAAGACCCTTCAGCCTGACCTTGAGGTGGGTCCAGCCCTGAGGTGTGGGTGGGGGCAGCTTTACCAAGCACAGTGAGATAGGCCTTGGCAGAGTCCTTGTCCAGCTCGGTGCTGGCCACACATGTGTAGTCCCCTTGGTCCCTCTCAGCCACGCCAAATATCGTCAGCCCATCATCTTCCTTCTTCATCCTTCAAGAAAACCATAATCACACAACTGCTCCAGGCAGCAGGATGGGGGCTGACAGTTCCCTGCCAAAACACAGCTCAAGGCCCAGCCAGAAGAGGAGAAAGTCTCTGGTCTGAAGATTTTATCAGCTCAGGATGTGTTGAGTTATTCTGGGAAACCTCATTTCCTAAGGAATCAGCAGGTGTGCCCTGCTGTGTGTCTGGGGGATAATCACACATTGAGGGGAACAGCCAAGCTCAGGCTCCTGCCCTGGGATCAGATCTCACTTCTCCAGAAGGGAGTCAGCGATGGAAAGGAAATTAAAGCTGCACCAGTCACAGCAGATAAACATTCATTTGGAGGCAGGTTGTTATTAACTCACTCATTTTATCAAGATGTCCTGAAACATCTCTAAATAAAACCCACAGCAAAGTCCTGATTTACTGATAGATCAATTGCTAAGCCGTGTCTGTTGGAAGGGGCCAGTAAATTAAAGGTGGCAAGAACATCAAACCTGCCTAGATGGCAACTGGGTATTTACCCCTGTTATCCCTGAAAGGTTCTGTGACAAGCCCAGCAATCCTGGGAGGGAAGATGCAGGGAAATGGCAGGCACAGACCTGTTCCCCAGGTACAGGGGGGCATCGTCCTTGAGCCAGGTGACCGTGAGCCGCAGCGTGGGGTCGTGCCTGACGCGGCAGTGCAGCCGGGGCACCGTCCCCCTCTTCACCACCTGGTCCTCGGGCCCCCTCACGATCCTGGTGGGGTCTGGGGGGGCAGCAAGGCAGGGTTAGACCCCAAAGTCCTGGCTCTTGGCTCAGGAGCTCAGTGCAGGTTGGTGTTACTTGGAAAGGACACACACATGTTGTGTCTGTCCAGACTGATGGATGAATGTTCTATGATAAAACTCAATTAATTTTACAAGCCATTAATTCATGATGAACCTTTAAACCCCCCCCCCCAGCTTTCTAAGTCAGCAATCAGATCTGCTGAACAGGCCCTGGCAGAAACAATGCAGAAAATGTTTTCTTGTCCTCAGTTAACCCTGAGGAACACTTTGTTTTTCTGCTTGCACTGCTGATGGCATCTCCCAGCCCCAAACCCACACCAAGCCCTTCTGCAGCTCCAGCAAATCCACAGCCTTGGGGTTTTCCAGCATTAAAAGGGAATTTGTGCCATTTTCAGGATTGCAGCTCAGTCACAGTGCCTGTCCTGCTGACACACTGGAGAGCAAACCCAACTCCCCTGGACTAAAAGTTTCAGAGGATCCAAGAGACCCTTCTGACCCAGAGCCCTTCATGCCCCTACCTTTGACCTCCAGGCGAACCTGGGCCTCTGCCTTGCCCAGGATGTTGGTGGCCACACAGGTGTAGATTCCCTGGTCCTCCTTGCGAGCCATGAGCATCTCCAAGCTCCCGTTCTCGTAGGCCTTGTAGTTGCCTCCATCCAGCGTGTTCCCCTGGCCGTTCTTGAACCTCACAACACCACAGAGTGCTGATGTAAGGGAAGAAAGAGCAGGACCCCCTCCCTTCCCAGCCCTCAGCCTGGCAGGGGATGTGCTGCAGCTCTTACCAGCGCAGGGTGGGGATGGGGGAGCCGAAGAAGGGGCAGTCGAGTCGTGTCCTGTTGTTCTGGATCACCCTGATGAGCTGGTTCCGAGGGGCCAAGAGCCGTGGGGGCACATCTGCAAACAGCACAAAGCACAGCCATGGAGAGGGAAAAGAAACCAATCTCTGGGTTCTGCTGCTCCTTCCCAGGCCTTCCATCCCTCTTCAGGTCTCTTTTGTCCACTGGCACTTTCAAAACCCAGTGGAGCTTCTCCAGTCCCTCTCCTCTCCCCTTCCAGCCTGGCTGGAAGGGACTTAGGACTTCTTAGGACTCCCTCAGCCTTGCTTGGCTTGGCAGGTCCAGGGCAATGGATTTCTGGTCCAAAGCCCAGTTGCAGAGGTCAGGACCCTTTGTGGAGTAGCAAATGACAAAGAGGAAAGCCAATGGAGAACTTCTTCAGGGAAAGGGGGGCTTATAAAAGAGGGAGAACAACTATTTACGTGGGCAGATGGTGAGAGGACAAGGGGGAATCTTGGAGGTCTTTCCCAACCCAAATGATTCCATGATTATATGAATGGTTTCAAACTTCTAGAGGAGAGATTTAGATTAGATATTAGGAGGGAATCATTCTCAGTGAGGGTGATGAGGCCCAGATTGCCCAGAGAAGCTGTGGCTGCCCCATCCCTGGAAGAATCCAAAGCCAGGTTGGATAAACTTGGAGCAACTGATCTGGTGAGTGTCATCCCTGCCCATGGCAGGAGCGGTGGAGCTCCCTGATCTCTGAGGTCCCCTCCAAGCCCCCCCAGTGCTGATGCCCTGCCAGGTGTGCTGAGGGGCTGTCCCCCCCGGGGCTCACCCAGCACGCTGACGAAGGCGTTGGCCAGCAGGTAGCCGTGCTCGTTGGAGGCGTTGCACTGGTAGACGGCGCTGCTGCCGATCTGCGTGTCCCGGAACACGATGGTGTCTCCGGCCACCTCCCGGCTCGGGTTGGGGGCAGAGGCTGCCAGAACAGAGACAGCACTCCTCAAACTCCATGCCAAGCTCAAGTTCACCCCCCAGTATCATCACACATCTTTGCAGCTGGGCCCGGGGAAAAGCAGGGGATGGCACGTGAGCTCCTCAGCCCCTGGTTCGACTGGCACCGTCTCAGACACTGCCCTAAACCCGCAGTGAAGACCCTAAACCAGCAGAGACAACCCCAAACTATCAGCAAAGACCCTAAACCAGCAGTGAAGACTAAACTAGCAGAAATAACCCCAAACTAGCAGTAGAGCCTAAACTAGCAGAAAGTGCCCTAAAGCAGTAAAGACTCTAAACTATCAGAAACAACCCCAAACTGGCAGAAACAACCCCAAACTAGCAGAAACAACCCCAAACTATCAGAAACAACCCCAAACTGGCAGACACAACACGAAACTAGCAGTAAAGACCCTAAACCAGCAGAAACAACCCGAAACTAGCAGTAAAGACTCTAAACCAGCAGAAACAACCCCAAACTAGCAGTAAAGACCCTAAACCAGCAGAAACAACCCCAAACTAACAGTAACACCCCTAAGGAACAGAAACAGCCCTAAACCAGCAGTAAAGCCACAGGTGTGATGCTGCACCCCCTGCAGTGCCTGGTGCCCCCTGGTAGTGCCTGGCACCCCCAGAGCAGACCTGGCTCTGCCCCCCTCACCTTCAATGGGCTCTCCATTCACCAGCCACTGGATGGCAGGTTTGGGGTTCCCGTTGGCACGGCACACCAGCCTGCCATCCTCGCCCGGCGCCAGGATCAGGTTCTCGGGCTCATCCAGCCAGTACGGAGCAGCTGGAAAACACAGCAGGGCACCAGTGGCACGGGCAGCACCCCCTGCCAGCCCCCTGCACGGAGCCCTGGGGAAGCAGGACAGGGGAACACCGTCCTCTGCCAGGAGAGGGGAGCCAGGGAAGGGTCGGGCTCTGCTCCGGGGAACAGGGACAGGAGGAGAGGGCACAGCCTCAGGATGTGCCAGGGCAGGGGCAGGTGGCACAGAGGCAGGAACTTCTCCATGGAAAGGGCAGTCAGGCACTGGAAGGGGCTGGGGTGGAGTTCCCACCCCTGCAGGGATTGAACAGCCATGTGGATGTGGCATTTGGGGACATGGTCAGTGGTGGCCTTGGCAGTGTTGGGGGATGGTTGGACCTGATGATCTTAAAGGTCTTTTCTAACAAAAAGGATCCTGTGATTCTGTGGTTCTGTGAGAACACACTGCCCTCTCCAGGGGGGACACACCATCCTCTCCAGTGGGGGCACACCATCCTCTCCAGGGGGGACACACCATCCTCTCCAGTGGGGACACACCATCCTCTCCAGGGGGGACACACCATCCTCTCCAGTGGGGACACACCGTCCTCTCTGGTGGGGACACACCATCCTCTCCAGTGGGGTGAGGGTGGGGACCCCCTTCCCCCTCCTTGGCCACACCAAACCCACAACCATTTCTATCAGTGAAGTTCAGCTGAGGTCACACCTCACACTTCTCTCAGCTCAGTTTGGACAATGATGCTTTTAAACTGGAAGACAGAATGTTTAGATTGGGTATGAGGGAGAAACTCTGGGCAGGTGGGCAGGCCCTGGCAAAGGTTGGGCAGAGAAGCTGTGGCTGCCCCAGCCTTAGGAGTGTCCATGGTCAGGCTGGACAGGGCTTGGAGTGACCTGGGCTGGTGGGAGGTGTCCCTGCTCGTGGCAGAGAGTGGAATGGGATGAGCTTTAAGGTCCTTCCAATCCAACCCATTCCATGACTCTCTGAAGACACAAGGAAGGCTGGACACAGCACTGAACCCTCCCTCTCAGGAAGCCCCCAGAGCAGCCAGAGCCCCCCCTGTGCCCCTCCCAGCTGCAGGTGTGGAGGTCCCCAAACGGGAAGGTAAAGGTGACGTACCCTTCACTCTCACCGAGATCGTGTGGCGGATGCTGCCCATCTTGTTGGAGGCCAGGCAGAAATACTCCCCAGAGTCCTCCTCAGACACGTTGGAGATGCGAAGGGCCTTGTTGAAGTTCTCCAGCTTGGTTTTGCCCACTGGGAGCTCTCCCCCTTTCTTGTACCACATGATGTCTGGTGCTGGTCTAAGGAGAGGGCAGGACAGAAATGATTTTGCCAAACAGCAAAATGACTGCCGGGAAAACAGTTGATAATCCTGCTCTGGGAATCACTCACACCCAGGGAGAAGGACTGATCCAGCTGCTGGGACACCCTCCTTCCTACCATCAACCTAAACCAGCACCCTGAGCACCACCAGGAGCAGGTTCCTCATGGATTGTGTTTGGGAATGCAGAAGCACAGAATCCTGGAATGCTTTGGGTTGGAAGGGACCCTAAAGACCATCTCATTGCACCCCCTGCCATGGGCAGAGCAAGCCCTGGGCTGGCAGAGTGTGCAGAACCTGAACCCAGCACACTGGTGGGGGCACAGGGGCCACAACTGCCCTCACCCACAGCGTGGTGAGGAGCAACCAGGAGATTCACAGGTCTAAGGACAAACCAACAGGGGATTCTCCTTGGACACTTATCTGGAGGCGCCTGCAAACCTCAGTTCTCTGTTTCCTCAGGGCTTTTATGCATCAATAGGTTATGAGAGTATTGTTAACAGCTGCTTAAAGGGAGGAATGATCCCTTTTTCCAAACCAGAGGTATTTCCACTGGTGGTTCAGCCCCCTGGTCCCACTCCATCCCACCGGGAAGGGCTGGGGACCTCCCTGCCCCCTGGCCAGGGTACGTACACTCCGGATGCGATGCATTCCAGCAGGAGATCCACCCCTCGGAGCACCATCTGGCTGCTGGAGGTCCCGTAGGGGTACATGAAGCTGGGAGTTGTTTCCGTGATCCCTCGGGCTGGAATCAGCAGGAGAGAAAAAGGAAACAAAAACAAAGAAACAAAACACGGTGCTTTTAAACTCTCCTTCTGCCAGAAACACACAGAAGGTGTCACCTCCCCTGCCGACCTGGGTGCTGAACTCACCCAGAAATGCACCTGGAAAGGAGAGAAGGGCTCAAAATAGTGTTTAAATTAAGAAATTACAGGGTGGAGAGAGGATGCTTGGCAGGCAGGGGGGCAAAGGAGCAGCAGAGGATGGGCAGAGGGAGCTGGGCCAAGGGAATGGCCCCTGCACCAGCAGCTCCTCCCACCCTTCCTGCCCATCCCTGCCCCTGGCACAAGGAATGGGCTGAGATCAGGTGAGACTGGGCAATACTGATGGGCAAACATGTCATGAAGAACAAACAGGTAATGAAGAACAAAATAGTCACAGGAAGGGTTTACTCAGACAACTGGGATGGTTTGACACAGAGATCTCTGGAATGTGGAGCATCCTGGCACTGCCTGGGGCTCCAGCAGCACCAAGGAGGGTTTCCAGCCTTCCTTTGGGAAGGAACAACTCAGCGACCAAAATGACACATTTCAGGACTGGACAGGGAGGTTTAGTAAGAGAAAGTCCAGGGAAGACACAAGACAAGTCTCTACAGATACACACAGTGAAGGTCTCTTTGTATGGGGAAAAATTAATTATTGATGGAATAAATTACATTAATAAGTGGAATTATTAACCTAGATCTGGATCAGTGAGGACAAAACAGGATGAGATGGCTTTGAAAGCAGCAGTAGCAGAGATGGAAGTTATGAGATTAGGAGAGGGGGTGGAATGGGCAGGGCTGGCACAGGGACCCTCCAAACACTGGAGTGATCCAAGGGGAGAGCCCAGCCTGGAGCAGGAGCAGGACCTCGGGGTGCAGCCCAAACCCTCTGCTGCTCCCCCAGAGCTCCACAGGCTCAGGGAGCAGGAGGCAGCCAGGCATGCCCAGCACCTCCAGGATTTGGGGGTACCCACGTTTATTTGGGAAACCTCCAGAGCTGCACCAGGGGAAGAAAGAGAGGACAGAGGACAGGGAATGTTCTGGAGTTCCCATCAGATTGGTGCCAGGGAAGGAAAACCACCCTCAGGAGTTAATCCAAGCCCTGGGAACAACTGCCCATCAGCTGGAGACACAGAGCCCACCTGCCCCACACCCCATCACGGGTTAGTCAATTATTTGGTTAATGGATTACCAGGACAGGCACATCTGGACTTTCCCTGAGGGCTCAGCTCTCCAGGCAGGCAGATGCTGCCCTTTCCATTGCTGCTCCTGGGGAGGCTCATTCCTGGTTATCCCAGCTGGTTATTCCAGCCCCTCCCAGGCTCTGTGGGAATGGCAGAGCCAGAGGCTGGGCTTGGGGCCAGGGTTTATCCCTGTTCCCACATCTCCAGCCACACTCCTGAGCTTCTCATCTGGCGAGGGGAGTGGGACATTATTTTATTGGCTTTTCTCAGCCCCCAGGCTGCAGGACTCGCTCCCACCTGGCCCCCCTTGGCTCTGGAGCCTGTGGCAGAACTCGAAGAGCTGAGCAGAGTGCAAGCCAAATTTAATGAGCCATATATTAATGATGAAAATTAAAAATAAGGGAGATAAATTAGTACCCTGTCTATTTGTTTAAAAACCCAACAGCAACACTCCGTAGCTGATTAACTTTTTGCCTTAGTGCTGTACTACTAATAAATATTTTGCTAATTAGGAGGAGCCACAAATTGTCCCAGGAAAAGGTTCTGCTCCGGCTCTGAGCCCGTGGAAGCTGCAGCTGGAAGCTCTCAGCCATCCAGCAAAGTCTCACTCACCACTTTGGATGGATCAGAATTGGAAAAATAAATCCCTTGGGTATTTATTTCTCCTCAAATACAGACTCTGCTTCCAAACTGCCTCTGCTGTGGTCCCTGTCTCTGTGAAATTGGATCCCATTGGATCCACATCTGCTCCCAAAGCAGCCACTGTTCCCTCTCACATCCTGACCTGGAGCAGCCAAACATTCCCTGCAGCTCCTGCCCCTCCAAACACCCGCAGCTTTCCCAGAAAAACAGAGGAAAACCAACAAAACAGACTTCCATTTCCATTAAAAAAATTAAAAACGCCAAACAACTGAGAACCTTCTGCTAATAAACATCCAGTTAACCCTTTTCCTTGGTAATTGTAGCCAGTTTGCCCACACAGTCCAGGAAATCACTGCCCTCACTCTGAGTGGGGAGAAGGGCTGGGGGGCATCTCCCGTGGTTATCCTGCCCCTTGAGGGCACTCTGGGACTGGTGCCCCCCACACCTCATGCCCACACAGCAGGTCCTGTGTCCCTGGGATGAGGCACATCCCAGGAATGGGACTCTCAGCCTCTGGAGATCCCTGTGCCAGCTGCTCCAGAGCTGTGCCCACACCACAGGGACACCCCAGGGCAGAGGGGCTGAGAGCCCCAACACCCCCAAACCCCTCAAGTCCATGGGATGCTGATGCCCCTCTCCCCACCCCAAGGAGTCCTTGCTTGCTCCACTGGTCCCAGGGGCCAGCACAGCCAGGCAGGTCATTCCAGGGAGAAACACGGGATCAGCAACAAGCAAAAGGGCTGAGGGGACGAATTGCTTCACCAGCTCATTAACTATTAATTAATTAAGTGCTGGGTTGGAGTTCAGCTTTGCACAGGGTGTGAGTGTGTGATATGAATTCACTGAAGCCACGAAGTTTTCCAGGGGATGTTAAGTGTAAATAGCAGGAAGTTTATCCTAAAATAGAAATAAAGTAGAAATCTTTGAGATTGTGCAGATAAAATCCCTTTTCCCTGAACCAAGACATGCAGTGGGAGATCAGGAGGCCCAGGACCACCACTGTCCACTGGACTTGTTTGTCCCTGTCCCTGCAGAGGCATCTCCTCTCATTCCTCTCTCCTTGAGGAATGATGCTGCCCATGCAGCTCCCACGGAAGCTGATTTTGCTGACAATCCCTTTCCACAGCCATTTCTCCAAAGATTTTCAGACTGTGCCCAGCCCGTTTGCTGCCACCAGCACTTCTGAAGCTGGTTCTGCTGCACAGCCCTCCCCAACTGCTCAGCATCCCCAGGAGCCTCCTGTTCCCAATGCCAACAGCAGGGCAGGGCTGCCCGCCGGGGACACCGAGCCCAGTGCCCTCCCCTGGCACATCCTGCTCTTCTCACACTCCAGCTCTGTCTACTCTTGGCTGGCAAAAGCCCTCCCTGTCCCCAGAAGTCCCCGTGGCACAATAAAAAGTGCCCTGGGTTGTGCCAGGCCCAAGGGAAGCTGAGGGATTTCATCTTAGGGGACCAGTGTGGGGCATCGCTGGGGTTGTCCCAAAAGCAGCAGGAGGGGCAGAAAGTGAATCCTGACCATGGGAAACGCCTGCTCTGGGGGCAGTTGGACTCCTTGGGGGTCTTTGGTGAGGGGTTCACAGCCCTGGCACTGCCAGGTGTGCCCTCAGCATCACCCAAACCAGCCCCACCTCCCTTCTCCTGGCAAATCCCAGTGCTGGCTGTGCCCACATTATCCCATCACACCCCTGACAGTTCCAATCCACCCTCAGGGCGGTGATGCTGCCCCAGGACCTGCCTGGCTTTGGGTCTGAGGCACAACTGATGGGATTGGGCTGGGCTGCTCCTGGCACAGGCAGGATCCAGTGGGAATTCCTGGCACAGGCAGGATCCAGTGGGAATTTCTGGCACAGGCAGGATCCAGTAGAATTCCCTGCCCAGGCATGATCCAGTGGGAATTCCTGGCACAGGCAGGATCCAGTGGGAATTCTCTGCCCAGGCAGGATCTAGCAGGAATTCCCTGCCCAGGCAGGATCCAGTGGGAATTCCTGGCACAGGCAGGATCCAGTGGGAATTCTCTGCCCAGGCAGGATCCAGCAGGAATTCTCTGCCCAGGCAGGATCCAGTGGGAATTCCTGGCACAGGCAGGATCCAGTAGAATTCCCTGCCCAGGCAGGATCCAGCAGGAATTCCCTGCCCAGGCAGGATCCAGTGGGAATTCCCTGCCCAGGCAGGATCCAGTGGGAATTCCTGGCACAGGCAGGATCTAGCAGGAATTCCCTGCCCAGGCAGGATCCAGTGGGAATTCTCTGCCCAGGCAGGATCTAGCAGGAATTCCCTGCCCAGGCAGGATCCAGTAGAATTCCCTGCCCAGGCAGGGGTGAAAGCCTGGGAAGAGTATCCAGCACATTGTCCTGCACAGCAACAACACCCCCAGATTCCAAGGAAAACAAACACTCCTTTTTCCCCCCTCTCTCCCAGTCACTGCCTGGTTTTAGCTGCTTTCTGGTGACAGAGGGAAGAGGGATGGTAGGTCTGAGCCTTAAATCACGAGCCTCTGCCAGGACAAGACACGAGGGAGGAACCTGGGCCGGGTGCTACTGACCCAAGCACGTCTCAAGCTGAGCTCTGCAGATCCTCCTCATCCTGACACCTCCCTCCTTTTACATCCTGAGAACTTCCAGGGGGCTCTGGGGCTGTTTGGCTCACTTTGTGCCACTGGAGTTTGGCCAAGTTGAGGCCCCACGCCCCGAGGGGCCAGAGGGGGCAGTTAGTGCAGGGTCAGTGGGTTAGGCAGGGGGGTTAGGCAGGAGGGGCTCCAAAGCCAGGATGGACTCACCACTGTACATGGCAGTGTGATTTCGTAAAGCCGTTTCGTTATGGGGCTTCTCTGCAATAAACAAAAGAGCGTGAGCATTTCCAGGGCACCAAGCGAGAGGGGAGAGGCAGCACCGGAGACCAAACCACCTCCCCAGACACAGCAGCACAGGCAGGAGCAGGGAGACAAAGCACAGCTGCCTTCCAGCACAAACACAGCCAAAAAGGGGAGCAAGAGGGGGTGTTTTCCTCCTACGAGGTGAGGAGACAACTAAAGGTGTGGGAATTGTGGTGCAAACGTTTCCTTGAAGTGTTTTTCTCTACTGGAAAAAAAAAATCTGTTCAGTCTGGAGGAAAAAAATGGGTTTTCTCTCTGTTTCTTAAGTACAAAGAGAACACATTCCAGGTCCTTTTTGCCAGCCACAGGCAGGGGTTGGCACAGCTGGGCAGCACTGTGGCAATGGGAGAAGGGGCGAAGATGAACAAATCAAAATAATAATAACAATAATTAGGCTTTACAAGCATAACCTGCTGTACAATCCCTTTTAATTACAAAGTAATTAGAGTAGATTGTGTTCCAGCTCCTCAGCAAGAAGCTGCTCTTGTTTATTGACACCCAGCACGAGCCAGCACTGATGCAGAATGGAGTTAATCCCCACTCTGAGGGGTGAGGGGACTCAGCCCCCTGAGCTGGGACTGCTGCAGGGTCTGCCCTTCCCAGCTCCCACCAGTGCCCCAGGGACTCGTTTGGGGCCTGAAAAAAGCCACATTCTTGTACCTTCAGCTCTCGAGCCATGAGCCACAGGCTGTGTCTCTGCAAGGGGGTTAAGAGAGCCCAAAAGATGCCCAAGATCTGCCTGGACCTGGACCCACCACACAAACTCCCCCCAGGGACATGCACAGGTGAATCCCTCCCTGGAGCCTTTCCATTTTCCTCTCTTGCATCCCGTGGCAATCCCATGCCATGAATTTTCAGCATCTGGGGAACCTTTTTTAGAGGATTCAGGCTCCTGGCTTAAGGCTGAGATGATCAAAGAGCTTGAGACAAATTCAAGCTCATCCCCTTTGAACAATGTAAATAAAAACCACTTTTCTATGTTGTACCAGGTGAGAAATCAGAGCCTCGATTCTTGAAATTATAAACAGCTCTGAGGGGCTCCTGGGGTGGAATTTGCATCTGATCATGCAGCAGATGTTTCCAAAGGAGAACTGAAAGAGAGGATCTAATTCTCCCTGGCCTGGGAGCAAAGGGATGTGGTGGCACCTGAGAGCAGCAGGAGGGGGAGCTCTGGCCGTGCACAGAAACCTGCCAGGGTTTCACCCTCTTTGCTCCCAGAGCTGGGCAAAGATGTCAGGCTGGAGCCTCTGGAGGCTCAGATGACCCCAGGACTTTGCTGGCCACAACTTCTCCAGCTCACACCAACTCAGGGCTCAGCCCTTCCCCAGCAGGGAAACCCTGGGATTCTTTGCCCAGCTCTGTGAACAGACAAATATTCAGAATGAATTACCTGCTGCTGTTCCCCACTGCTGGCACAGAGCCTGTTGTGGTGTGTAAATTGCTGATTCCCTACTCCAGCTTTGCACAGAGGAGAAGCTGCTACATGGAAGTGCAAAACACCCCAGGCCCTGTCTGAGGCTCAAGGCACTTCCAGCTCTCTCTGACAGCATTGCTGTGAATTCCAACTGCTGGAGAACAAATTAAACCCCCACCACTGGGACTCAGGAGCTCCTCGTGCCTGCTCTGCCCCCCACACCCAGCCAGCACCCTCTCCCTCCCAGCTGCCCCTCACTGGGGATGGTCCCAGTCATCTCACAGGGATGTTTTATGCTGATTACTGATTTTCTTGGTGCTCTGCACACACCTCCCCAGAGCAGAGCCCGTGCTCTGCAGGACCTGCATCCACTCAGGAGCCTCCTGTCCTGCAGCCTCAGCTCAGCCCCCTCTGCCAGAGTCCCCACAGGGCTCATTTTCCTTCAAACCACCTCATTTCTGGAGAAGAACCTGCTGGAGGCTGGACCTGCCCATGGAAAGGCTTTGGGAGAGCCCTGCGTGCCCCTCATGTGCCCTTGACATGGGGGTTGCCCACCCTGACGTGTCCCACCTGCCCATGGTCACACCCTGAGGGCTCCAACCCTCCTGTGGGCACATCCCAGAGGGAAGGAGCCCAAGGACAGCTCAGCAGGTGCCTCCTGAGCTGGGCAAGGCTGGCACACACTCAGTTCCCCACACTCAGTCCCCTCGTGCAGCACCAACACCCAAACCTGGAGCAAACTGAGACCACTTCCAGCATTTCCAACCAGGGAAAGATCTCCCAATATCCCACATTTCTGCGGAGATGTTGGAACACTTTGCACAGATTTACTGATACCTGCCCCAAGACACCTCTGCAGCCCCAGCCTGGGAAGCTGCAACACTCCAAGGGGCTGGAGGGAAACCCACCCCCCTCCCTGCCAGGTGAGCCATCCCAGGACCACCATTCCTCATCCAAACCAGTTCTTGTGCTATCCTAAATCAATAAAGGATTTACTCTTCTCCCTGGGAGGTGTCAAAGCCAGAAAAGAGGTGTGTGGAAGGCAACCCCTGAGTTGGGGAGAGGCCAGGGGAGCCCCAGGCTGAGCCAGCCCCATGACACTTACTGGTTTTCACCTTGAGGGTGTAGGGGTTCTTCTGCTGGATGGTGTGAGTGAAGTGGAAGCGGGCATTGCAGCTGTAGTCGGTCTGGGCATCCTGCAGCAGCACGTTGGAGAAGTACAGGTCCCCATTCTGGCCCTGGGACACACGCTTGTCCTGCTGGATGGGCTCCATGGCTGTGGGCAGAGCGGGCACTCAGGGTGGGCACAGCCCAGACCCACAGCAAGGGGGGCCCTCCCAGTTCTGAACCAGGGTAAGGACCCTCAACGAGCAGCAACTGCCCTAAACTAGCAGGGAAGACTCTAAACTAGCAGAGAAAACCCTAAACTAGCAGTGAAATCCCTAAACCAGCAGTGAACTCCCCTAAACTAGCAGTGAAACCCCTAAACTAGCAGTGAAATCCCTAAACTAGCAGTGAAATCCCTAAACTAGCAGTGAACCCCCTAAACTAGCAGTGAAATCCCTAAACCAGCAGTAAGAGCCCTAACTAGCAGGGAAGACTCTAAACTAGCAGTGAACTCCCTAAACTAGCAGTGAACCCCCCTAAACTAGCAGTGAAATCCCTAAACTAGCAGTGAACCCCCCTAAACTAGCAGTGAAACCCCTAAACTAGCAGTGAACCCCCCTAAACTAGCAGTGAAATCCCTAAACTAGCAGTGAACCCCCTAAACTAGCAGTGAACCCCCTAAACTAGCAGTGAAACCCCTAAACTAGCAGTGAACCCCCTAAACTAGCAGTAACAGCCCTAACTAGCAGAAACAATCCTAAACTAGCAGAAGCCACCATAAAATAGAAGCAAAAGACCCTAAACTAACATTAAAACCCCTAAACTGGCAGAAACTACCCATTAGCTGGCAGTAAAGACCCTAAACTAGCAGTAACAGCCCTAACTTAACAGAAAATAACTTAAACTAGAAGAAACTGCCCTAAACTGGCTATAATAACCCTAAACTATCAGCAAGAATCCTAAACTTGCAATAACAACCCTAAACCAGCAGTAACTGCCCTAAACTCCCAGAAACTGCCCCTAAGTAGCAGAAAGTGCCCCAACCCAGTGGTAACAACCCCACACAGGGTGATTTAAGCCCTGGAGAGGCTGGAGAGGCTGCCCAGGGGGCACAGGGGGTGCAGGGGGCACAGAAGGTGCAGGGGTACAGGGGGCACAGGGGGTGCAGGGGGCACAGGGGGCACGGGGGGGCAGGGGGTACAGGGGGCACAGGGGGTGCAGGGGGCACAGGGGGCACAGGGGGTGCAGGGGGCACAGAAGGTGCAGGGGTACAGAGGGCACAGGGGGTGCAGGGGCACAGGGGGCACAGGGGGCACAGAAGGTGCAGGGGTACAGAGGGCACAGGGAGTGCAGGGGGCACAGGGGACACAGGGGGCACAGAAGGTGCAGGGGCACAGGGGGCACAGGGGGCACAGGGGGCACAGGGAGCACAGGGGGCACGGGGGGCACGGGGGGCACGGGGTGCCCACTCACAGCTGCTCATCCAGAAGATGACGGGTGGGGGCAGCCCCGGGGGGGGGTTGCACTGCAGGCTCAGAGGGGCCCCTTCATCCACCTCGATCACATCCACCTTCTCCTTGGGCCACAGGGGAGACTCTGCCGTGGGAAACAAAGCCTTGTGAGCGGGGGGGGCAGGACACCTGCAGAGCCCTCCCCAGGGGGGCTGGCCTGGTTTCCATGCAGTGGCCTCGATGCAAACTTCAGTTCTAGGTGTGCAAGACTCCCTGAAATGCATGAAGAGTTTCCCTGTTGGCTACAGCCAACCCCCCATGCCCTGGATACACCTGGACACGGGCACAGCTGGAACGGGCTGAGGTCACAGAATCCCGGGATATGCTGAACTGGGAGGGACCCACAAACACCATCGAGTCCAACCCCCAGCCCTGCACAGAACCACCCCCAGGAGTCCCACCCTGTGCCCCAGAGCATCACCCAAACACTCCCAGAGCTCTGGCAGCCTCGGGGCTGTGCCCACTGCCCCGGCTGCTCTCTGGTCACTCACTGGAGACCTGCAGGTGGATCTTGCTGGAGAGGGCAGTGCCATAGTCGTTCCTGGCAAAGCACTGGTACTCGCCCTCGTAGTCCTCGGGCCGCCCCCCGCTGTGGAAGTCGATGACGAGTGTCCCCGAGCGGCGCCGCATCGACACCTTCGGGTCCTTGGCCACGTTGAAGAACTTCCCGTTGCGTGTCCAGGAGAAGCTGGAAGCACGAGGAGAGGCCAGGTTTGCACCCCTGGGTTTGCCAACAGCTGGACTGGCTGATGGGGAACGTGGCAGAGCTGGATCAGAGGGGAGGTGACCCAGAGGCAGCCCCGAGGGATGGCACAGCTCCGGCTGTGGGGGCACTTACATGGGCATGGGGTTCCCTTTGGCTTCACATTCAATGAAGATGTTGTCCCTCGGGTCCACGATGTAGTCCTTCACCGACTGCTTGGTGATGGTGGGGGGCTGAGGCACTGCAAAGCCAAGAGGGAGCCATGAGGGGGGTTGTGTGGGTCCCTCTGCCACCCTGCAGCAGGTCCGGGGGGATCTCAGCTCCTTCCCCAGGCTGGATGTGCAATGGGAGGTTTCCAGCCCTGAGGAAATGCCCCTGAGCACTGGTGGGGGAGCTGCTCATCCCCTCTCAGACCATCTCACTACTCAGGCTCCCCTGAGGTGCCCAAAGCCCCCTGTCTCTCACTTGGTGTCTTGGATTGAAGAAATTCCACAGTTCCATTTTCCTGCTGCCAGGATGGAATCCCATCAGAGCCCTCCTGGCTGTGCTGCTCAGGGAGGGGCTGCAGCTGGGCCAGGGACCCCCAGGCACTGCCAGGGACTCCCTGGGCAGAAAGAGGCTCAGACCCCCAGGCTGGCCCTGAAGTACCTCAGAACTGGTGTTTAGGAGGGCAGGGATGTGAAAAGGGACCCACCAGCCCTGCAGTCAAAGCAGGACCTGGTCTGACCCTGAACTCAGGATTGAAGGTCCCCAAGGCTGTCCTGGGATGAAGGTCTGAGAGGGTTTGCTCATCCCACAAGAGCCAGCAATGCTTCAGATCTGTCAGGAATTGGGGCTGAGCTGGGCACACATGCCAGGCAGAGCAGCATAACAACCTCCTGCACAAGCAACATTCCCGTGGCAAAGGCAGCCTGGCTCCTGCTGCAGAGCCCACGAGCTCCTCCCAAGCCCCTCAGTGCCTCTCCCAGCTGTGCAGCAGAAGATGCTGATCCTGTTCTGCCCACAAGAACAGCAGTGCCCCCACAGACAGCGTGTGCCACCACAGCCCCACTGCCCCCTGCTCCCTGCAGAGCCCTCGTGCCCACTGTGGCCACGCAGGGGACACGGGCAGGGACACACAGAGGGGAGGGCACACTTACATTCACTCTGAATAGTTGCTGTTATCCCCAAAGGGCAAGCAGGGAGGAAAGAAGACAAGAGGTTAATTGAAGAGCAGCCCTGTGTGTTCATCATGTCCACAAACACAAACACAGCGGGTTATTTTAGAGCTTGCAAACATTACACACAAACCACTTTACAACTCAAGTGTGTTCTAATCCACCCACTTACTGTCCATGGGGAGAAGCTGCTGCCAAGAGCTCCAGGAGGCTCCCAGCTCCCCTTCAGCAGGTTTGGGACACAGCACAGGCTGCCTGGGTGGGCTTTGGTGTGCCCAGCCCTCCCCTGCAGCACTGGGGACCCCTCAGGAGTTCACAAACTCCCTCTCCACCAAGGCCAGGCTTGTCCTGAGCACCCCCAGTGTCATCCCCCTCAGTCAGAGGCTGCCACGTGCCTGATAAACCCTTCAGGGGCTTCTTAGGTGATGCACAGACTCAGAGAAGGTGCCAGAAATACAGGGAGGTACAGATATCCTGTGGCCAAGGTCTTATCCAAGGAAGAAAACTTGCTGGGGTTGGGGCAGGGAAGAATCACCTGAGGGAGCTTAAAAGAAGCAGTAAATATTTCAGGAGATTTGAGAGGGGTAAACCCACAACTTACGATCCAGAGGGACCTCGATGGTGCTGACGAGGTGCTGAAGGCAGAGGGCGAAGGCGATTCCTGCACAGGTGAGGGGCTGTCTGGGCATGACCATCTTGGAGGGCAGGGCAGGGGCAGCACCTCAGAGTGCCCCTGGGCAGCAGAGCAGCAGCACGTGCAGAGGGACCCTCAGCTGCAAAACAAACCCAGAGCAGTTACAGCTCCATTTCCTGGGGGAACAGAGTGTTTCCAGCCCCAAAATATTTGTGTGCAGGACTGGGGGTGTGGGCAGTGCCAGGAATGGTCTCCAGGCTCTGGGGACCCAGGTACAAACCCGTGGGCACAGTTCTCCCACCCCTGGCTTGTTCTGCTGGCAGAAAAGCAGCTTGATGGGGTTATTTGGGCTCAAAGCCCGGAGTGACCCCTTGGATCACAGAATCACAGAACATGCCAAGTTGGGATGGCAGAAGGGCCTTGCTCTCCCCTGGGGCTGATGGAAAGTTACTCAGCCCTACTGAACACCAAAGGAGAGAACAGTACCCAGAGGATAAAATAAAAAGGATGATTTGCTGTTCAAAAAAAAAAATTAATTGTATTTTATGCACAAGACATATCTAGAAATATCCAATCCCTCAGCCAGGGCACCAGGGTGAGCTCTGCCCCTGCAGTCAGCCTGGGCACAGCAGGGAACTGGCTCTGCACCCCTGTTGTGTCCCAAATAGCCCATCACCCACCTGGCACAGCTCTGGAAGTCAGGGCACAGTGGCACCTCTCCTGACTGCTCTCTAGACAAGCCCATTTCCACCCAGGATCCAGCTGGTTCCCTCCCCAGACGCTCCCTGGTGCCAGATGTGCCACCCACCCACCTAAACTCCTGAGATCCTCCTGCCAGGATCTCCTTTGCCACCCACCCAAACTCCGGAGATCCTCCTGCCAGGATCTCCTTTGCCACCCACCCAAACTCTGGAGATCCTCCTGCCAGGATCTCCTTTGCCACCCACCCAAACTCCGGAGATCCTCCTGCCAGGATCTCCTTTGCCACCCACCAAAACTCCAGAGATCCTCCTGCCAGGACCTCCTTTGCCACCCCCCTTCCCTGTGCTGTTGACACCCCCCAGTGAGTGCCCACCCCAGAGGAGCCCAAAGGAGCAGCGTTTGTCCCCCGTGCCTGGTTTCCCTCCCTCAGGGGGGCACAGGGGCTGCATCACACAACAGAGTTACCAAAAGGGCAGCAGCTCCCTCAGCTAAGAGGGGAAAAAAGGGCAGGAAAGAGTGGCAATGCCCAGCCCTGCTGCTGCCTGGCACTCACAGGGCTCTGGCCAAGGTGGGTGGGACGTGGCCAGGCAGGAGCAGCACAGGGGCTGTTTGGCATCCAAGGAGAGCCCGTCCTCATGAAATACAACTCCCTGGCTGCAGCTTTGGGGGCTGCTGCCCCTTCAGCTCTGAGTGAAGGGAGGGAGTGGGGGGACCCAGCAGGACAAACAGAGCCCTGGGCAGGGGCTGCGGCACCGCCGGGCACGCCGCGGGCAGCGAGTGAGGAGCAGATGGCATGGCAACCACCCAGCCCTGCCACACGGGCTGGGCAGCTCTGCTGAAGGCCAGGCAGGCTGCAGCCAGCTCTGAGGACACTGCTCCCTGTCACCCTCCCAGGGAACAGGAGCTGGGGGGGGGGGGTTTCTCCCTCTGCTGTCCGAAGGAACTCACTGTGCCAGCGTGTCCCAGTCCCACCAGCTGACACTGGAGCTTGGGAAGGGGCTCTGAGTCCCACCAGGTGACACTGGAGCTTGGGAAGGGGCTCTGAGTCCCACCAGGTGACCCTGGAGCTTGGGAAGGGGCTCTGAGTCCCACCAGGTGACACTGGAGCTTGGGAAGGGGCTCTGAGTCCCACCAGGTGACACACTGGAGCTTGGGAAGGGGCTCTGAGTCCCACCAGCTGACACTGGAGCTTGGGAAGGGGCTCTGAGTCCCACCAGGTGACCCTGGAGCTTGGGAAGGGGCTCTGAGTCCCACCAGGTGACACCAGAGCTTGGGAAGGGGCTCTGAGTCCCACCAGGTGACACTGGAGCTTGGGAAGGGGCTCTGAGTCCCACCAGGTGACACACTGGAGCTTGGGAAGGGGCTCTGAGTCCCACCAGGTGACACACTGGAGCTTGGGAAGGGGCTCTGAGTCCCACCTGCTGGCACACTGGAGGGTGGGAAGGGGCTCTGAGTCCCACCTGCTGGCACACTGGAGGGTGGGAAGGGGCTCTGAGTCCCACCTGCTGACACACTGGAGGGTGGGAAGGGGCTCTGAGTCCCACCTGCTGGCACACTGGAGGGTGGGAAGGGGCTCTGAGTCCCACCTGCTGGCACACTGGAGCTTGGGAAGGGGCTCTGAGTCCCACCTGCTGGCACACTGGAGCTTGGGAAGGGGCTCTCACGGGAGTGTTGCTTTGATCTATTTTGCTCGTTCCAAGGATTTTCCAATCCAGCTGTTGCAATAAAAATAGCTGAAGGACAGAATAATTATAGGCTTGGGCCAGTAATTAAAGTCATGTCCAGCACTTGTGCAGTCCTGTGATCAGGTCACACTGAACAAAGCTTTTCAAATGACTCCTTTAGCTGCCTGTCTGGGGCAGGAGATCATTTTGATCTGCAGCCTTTCCTTTTTAAAGCAGTTCATTTCTCCAGCCACAGCTTAAGATGAGTAATGGACTCACTGGGTTTATGTCTCTGTTACTGAGCACAAATCTGACTTAGGAGCTGAAGAGCCAATTGTGCCCCCAGAGACTGAGCAGGGAGGAGGTTTCTGGAGTCCTCAGGATGCTCAGGGGTTGATGCTTCCCATCACTGCCCCCAAATGCTTTGAAGCCTCTCCCTTCACAGACAGCACAGGGCAGGGAGGGTGCCAGGCAGCAGGGATTGAAACAGGAAACATCTACAGCTGCTTGGGGCTGAAAAGTGAAGAATATGTTGGGGAGTTGAGCCTGGGTGGTGCTTGGTGGGAAGGAAAAGGCTGTGACATGAAGGAGGAGG
Source organism: Pithys albifrons albifrons (assembly GCF_047495875.1). Taxonomy (NCBI): domain Eukaryota; kingdom Metazoa; phylum Chordata; class Aves; order Passeriformes; family Thamnophilidae; genus Pithys; species Pithys albifrons. Next base: position 5,197,945 of record NC_092485.1, read on the forward strand.
TGCCTGGGGGATATTTGTACATACTGGAATAAAGGAAGGGCTGAGCCCAAACTGACATTTCAGTGAAGACAAACCACAAAATCACAGAATGGTTTGAATTAGAAAGGACCTTAAATCTCATCCCACCCCTGCCATGGGCAGGGACACCTTCCACCAGCCCAGGCTGCTCCAAGCCCTGTCCCACCTTGGACACTGCCAGGGATGGGGCAGCCACAGCTGCTCTGGGCACCAGTGCCAGGGCCTGCCCACCCAAAAGGCACACCCTGCCCATCACAACTGCACTGGGACTGTACAAGTATGGGAAGAGGTAAATGTGCAGATAATTTTTGAGCTGTAAAAGCGACTGAAACCGTGGGCAGAGCTCTGTGGGAATGTCCCAGGCACTGGAGGATCACAGGGAGGATGGTCTGTACAACAGCACAGCCCTGAGGAGCAGCAAATGAAAGAGCACACACAGAATTCCTGCTGCCTTCAGGAGGGCAAATGCCAAGATCCTCCAGGCTCCCCCAGGCTCCTCCAGGCTCCCCCAGGCTCCTCCAGGCTCCCCCAAGCTTCCCCAGGCTCCCCCAAGCTCCCCCAGGCTCCTCCAGGCTCCCCCAAGCTTCCCCAGGCTCCCCCAAGCTCCTCCAGGCTCCCCCAAGCTCCCCCAGGCTCCCCCAAGCTCCTCCAGGCTCCCCCAGGCTCCCCCAGGCTCCTCCAGGCTCCCCCAGGCTCCTCCAGGCTCCTCAGGCTACTCCAAGCTCCCCCAAGCTCCCCCAGGCTCCCCCAAGCTCCCCCAAGCTCCCCCAGGCTCCTCCAGGCTCCTCCAGGGCCCCTTTGTCTCGGGCAGATGTGGGTGCAGGAACAATCCCCCCGTGCCTGTGTGTGTAGGTGGGTCCTGGGGACAGGCAGTGCCAGAGAACACAGCCCACATTGTCCCACCCTGTCCCACATTGTCCCACACTGTCCCACACTGCCCCACATTGTCCCACCCTGTCCCACATTGTCCCACCCTGTCCCACAGTGTCCCACATTGTCCCACCCTGCCCCACATTATCCCACACTGCCCCACACTGCCCCACACTGCCCCACCCTGTCCCACACTGCCCCACACTGCCCCACACTGTCCCACACTGCCCCACACTGCCCCACATTGTCCCACATTGTCCCACACTGTCCCACCCTGTCCCACATTGTCCCACCCTGCCCCACACTGTCCCACATTGTCCCACCCTGTCCCACATTGTCCCACACTGCCCCACACTGCCCCACCCTGCCCCACACTGTCCCACATTGTCCCACACTGCCCCACACTGTCCCACCCTGCCCCACCCTGTCCCACTCTGTCCCACCCTGCCCCACACTGTCCCACCCTGCCCCACATTGTCCCACATTGCCCCACCCTGTCCCACATTGCCCCACATTGCCCCACACTGTCCCACATTGCCCCACATTGCCCCACATTGCCCCACATTGCCCCACCCTGCCCCACACTGTCCCACATTGCCCCACATTGCCCCACACTGTCCCACATTGCCCCACCCTGTCCCACATTGCCCCACATTGCCCCACACTGTCCCACATTGTCCCACACTGCCCCACACTGCCCCATATTGTCCCACACTGCCCCACACTGTCCCACACTGCCCCACCCTGTCCCACACTGCCCCACCCTGTCCCACATTGCCCCACATTGCCCCACACTGTCCCACACTGCCCCACACTGTCCCACACTGCCCCACCCTGTCCCACACTGCCCCACCCTGTCCCACATTGCCCCACACTGCCCCACACTGTCAGGGCTGCTCCTTGCCAGGGACAGGGACATGGAGCTGCTGTAGGAACACACAACTCCAGGCTGGGAATGCTGGGGCTGTTTGTGATGCTCCTCTGCTTCTGAGGCTGCCTCCACCCAAACTGGCCAGAGGGGCAGATGAGACCCCCTTTCCCAGACCCAGAGTTTCCTAATCATTGCTCCAGACCCTCAGAAAAGATCTGAGTCCTGCCCAAAGAGCAGAACAAGCCCTTCAGCCCCATCCCTACAGCCTCAAGGGATGCCAGGGCTGGGGGAGAGCCTGAGGGTGCTCAGGACATCTCTGTGGACCAGAGGGTGTATTTTATATTCCAGCTAATTCAGCAGTTTCAAGAGAAGATGGAGAGCTGTGTAACAGCCTGAAAACCTTCACAGCCAGAGAGGAGAAACTCTGGGTCTTTATTTCTCCAGGCAAAGGCAGTGGATTCCCCGAGGCTGATTTGGCCAAAGTTTGGCTCATAATTCCCAAACCTCATCCCTGCAAACAGCAACACGTGGGATGTTCTGCCTCCCGTGAGCAGAGCCTGAGGACTTCCCTGGGGGCACAAATAACTCTGGGGAAGGGCTGAAATTAAATTCCTCCTCACCAGTTGAATGAAATGAGACCTCGTGGAATAACAATGGCAACAAACGCCCTTCCCACAGCCCCACTCCTGGAAAACAACCCCAGCTCTCCGAGGCAGCCAGGGGGGCTGAGAGCAGCCCCACAAATGGCAGGCAAGGGGGATCTCTGGTTTAAGTTAAATAAAATTAAACAGGTCCACAATGAGGGATTGTTTTTAATCAGCTCATTAGGTCCAGCAGGATGCTTTCAGCAGCAATTAGACATTTATCCTTATTTACGGCTGCAGGAGGAACAGTAAAACTTGAGGAGCTGCTGCTCCCAGGAACGTTCCTCCAGCACCATTTATTGCATGTCAGCTGCTTAATTAATGCTGATTGAAGAGCACGGAGCAACGTTGCCACAAAGAGAAAACGCTCTTGCTTTCACATAATGAAAACCACTGATTTCAAAGGCATAGGTGGATGTGACTCCCCTGCTCTGGAGCCGGACTGGGAGAGCTGGAGGGACCCAGAAAGGAGGAGAGGAGGCTCCAGGGAGACCCTTCCAGGGCCTAAAGGAGCTCCAGAAGAGCTGGAGAGGGACTTGGGACAAGGCCTGGGGGGACAGGACACAGGGAATGGCTTCCCACTGCCAGAGGGAAGAGATAGGTGGGATACTGGGAAGGAGTTCCTGGCTGGGATGCTGGGAAGGAATTCCTGGCTGGGAGGGTGGGCAGAGCCTGGCACAGGTGCCCAGAGAAGCTGTGGCTGCCCCAGCCCTGGGAGTGTCCAAGGCCAGGTTGGATGAACCTGGAGCAGCCCGGGCTGGTGGAAGGTGTCCCATCCATGGCAGGGAACTGGGTGATCTTTAAGGTCCCTCCAACCCAAACCAGTCTGGGATTCTGTGGAATGATGCACAGGCACAGCCCCACAACATCCCTAAGAAACCACTCAGAGCAAATGCTGAATTACAGTGTGGGAATCAATGGAAGGAAGGAAGGAAACGGTCAGGAAGGTAGGAGATGATCACTTGGCATTGCCACCCTGAGGGAGGGACGTGCCCTTTCCTGGGGCAGCACTGGGGGGGCAGCACTGCCCTATCCCTGCCTGGAGCAGAGAGGAGAGCTTTGTGCCCGTTCCTGAGGCTGGGCACAGCTTTCACAATTGTTCTGGGAAACAACTGGCACAGCCAACACCAGCAAATCCATTTGCATCTTGCCTTCTCCTCCTTAAAATACAACCATTTCCATCCACTCAGCAACTTACACTTCAGAGCTGAGTGAAGTGCCCTGAGTGTCCCCTGGTCCTGGGGAGAAGGAAAGTCAGTCATGAGAAATGGGACCTGAGGGTCCAGTGGCACTTCTGTACCTGCTGGAACCCCAGAGTGGTCCCCAGACACACCTTTGCTCCCATCCCCTGAAGAAAAGGACATCTCAAACAACCTGCAGAGGGACCATCACTGCCAACCCTCCAGATAAACTCCAGGCAGACCCATTTGTTCGGGATAATTAACTGTCCATCTACTCATCCCGTTGAATTTTCAGCACATCCTTAAGGAGCACGAGCACATCGTTAGGGAGCACATCTCTAAGTAACACATCCTTAGGGAGCACATCCTTAGGGAGCACATCCTTAAGGAATGTATCTCTAAGGAGCATATCCCTAAGGAACACACTCACAGCCCGTCTCTCACAGCCCGTCTCTCACAGCCCCTGCTTTCTTGTCTCACTCCTCCCCAGGATTTTTGCCTGTGCTGCGTTTTCCTTTCCCTCCCTGGAATATTCCCTGTCTGGCACCTGGGAAAGGTCCAACCCCAAACGCCCTCGGGCTGCAAAGCATTTAAAAGAACAAGCAAACAAACAAGCACCGAGAGAAAGCTCCGTGACATCAGCAGGAACAAGGATGGCTCCCTAAAGTCACTCCCCGGGCAGAATCCCTGCGGATCCACACGGGGCAACACTTGGGAAGTGGGATGAATCCCTCAATCCATGAACTCCGGAGCTGGTGCTGGCACTAAGGAGATTTGTGCTCCAGTTTCCCTCGGGACTCTGAGCCAGCCCTGCCCTTCCTCCTGAGCGCTCCCCAGTCGGGACCAGCTGCATCCAGCATCTTATCCCAGAAATACTTCCAAATAGGAGGAATGGGATAATTGCTGCTCGAGCTGAGGCTGCGTTTTGCAGGGTTTGAGTGCAGAGTTGTTGTGGTTTCCGAGATAAATCACTGCCTCAGAGAGCAGCTCATCAGCACCGAGAGCAGCAGCAGCTCCGGGGCAGGCTCTTCATCTGTCACGGTCGTATCTCAGCACCACATAAATGTGAATTAATTTATCATCCTGTCCTTCTAGTAATGTAAGGAAATAGTGTCATTCTATTAGGGAGAGGCACTGGAGTCTGGAGGGGTCAGGTGTTACCCCAAGGTCAGACAAAAGATGTGGCAGGAGTGGGAAATGAGCTGAGCTCACTCGCCTTAATCAGAAAATACCATTTAACTTTTACAAACCGGTCACAGGCAGGGCAAAAAGAAAGGAAAGCAGGAGATTTGCCATGGAAAGCAACTGTGTGGCCACTGGCAGCCAGCACAGCCCCCTGTGCCCCCACAGCAGCTGGGAACTGGCCCCACGGCAGCTGATCCCTGGGCTCGGGTCACTCCAGCCCCACTAATCAGCTTCCCACCCTCCTGTGGAGCTGCTGCTTCTCCTTTCAGCAGCCAGAAAAGAGGGGAAGAAAACCCCAATTCATTGCAGTTATCACGGGCTGGAAACAAAGGGAGTGGGGAGTGTGTCTGTCCAGGTGCACCTGGGGCATGGCAGGGCATTTAGAGAACATTGAGATGAAAAAGTATCATTTTGACGTGTGATTTTTTGGGGAAAATATTTAACAACTTCCCTTATATTGTAACCGACTCAAAAAAAAAGTCATCAACTTAATTAGGATGTTGCTTTGTTTAAAGAGGAACAAGAAAAGGAAGTGACGTGAAAAATATGGATCAAACAGGGAAAAATAAAAGTGGGAAAACGTCTCAGTGAGAGGTTTAAGGGGCAGTTTGAGGGCACAGGACAGAGCTGTGTTGGCACTGGTTTGGTGCTGCCTGGGACCCTTCACCCAGCAGTGGGGCATACTGGGGGATACTGGGGCTGCTCTGGGAGCTCCTCCATCACCATTTCTGCACCAAGGAAGGAGCCCCAACAGCCAAACCCCAAAGTGCTGTTGGGTGGTGACTGCGAGGGACACTCTGGGCATCTCGTCCTGTCCCTGGTGGAGCAGGTCCCAGCAACCCCAAAGGCACATTGTGCAGCCACCCATCCCTCAGGAATGCCCCTTCCCAGGGTGGGAAATGCCACATGGCCAGCAGGAACCTCACAGGACGTGGCTGTGCCCAGCAGGCACTGACTGGGGGCAGGGGGACCCCCCTGCTGCAGCCCCACAGGGGTGTCCCAGGACACACAGGCTCTGCCATCCTTCAGTGCCCCCCTCCTTCAGTGCCCCCTCCCTTTGGCACCACCCCCAGCCCATCCCCGGCACCCAGAGCAGGTCCCAGCCCCTCTCCCACCGTCTGTAACCGGATCCAGCCCACAGGTGTCACCGACAAGGCAGGAACACCCTGGGGAGGATTAATCCATAGCTGAGCTGTAGTTACAGAGCCTGGCCAGGCCCTCAGGCTGTTGGATCACCTTTCAGCTCGGGTGGCAGCTGCCACACTCCGTGCCCTCCACCCACCTCCCTCGGACCTGGCAGCTCCATCCACCTCCCTGGGCCAGGCTCAGCCCCAGGAGAACACCCTCAAGCTCCAGGAGAACACCCTCAAACCCCAGGAGAACATCCTGAAGCCCCAGGAAAACATCCTCAAGCTCCAGGAGAACACCCTCAAGCCCCAGGAGAACATCCTCAAGCCCCAGGAGAACATCCTCAAGCTCCAGGAGAACATCCTCAAACCCCAGGAGAACATCCTGAAGTCCCAGGAAAACATCCTCAAGCTCCAGGAGAACACCCTCAAACCCCAGGAGAACACCCTCAAGCCCCAGGAGAACATCCTGAAGCTCCAGGAGAACATCCTGAAGCTCCAGGAGAACATTCTCAAGCCCCAGGAGAACCCCCTCACACCCAGGGCAGAGAGAAGCCCCCAGGGAGAGGCCAGGGAGGTCCCTGAGGTGCTCTGCTGCTCCCAGTGCTGGAACACACCTGGTTCCCCTGCTCTGCTCTGCCTTTGTAATCCCAAACCTGGAGCAGCAGATCAGACATTTCTGCCCTGATGTCCAACTCTGGAGGAGGTGACAGCCCAGGAGAGGTGGGAGGGGACCAAAAAGAGGCGAAAATTCTCCAAGACCTTCTCTAAAAGTGCAAACCTGAGTGTGACTCTCTCAGGAGCTCTGGATTTGTGTACAGGTTTGCCTCGCCCTGTGCAGCCTCAGACCCGAATTACACCTGGGGAATCACAGGAAGCTCCTTCCTTCTCATTCCTCTCCTTTCTCAGGTCCCACCAATGCAGCACAACTGCATTAATGTAACTGTGTTAACTGGACTAATAGAGCTGAGCACATGGCTGGGAAATCTGATTTTCAGCCACTGCCCACCTGCCACAGGGTCACAAATCTGCACAAAAATCACCTTTACTGGATTATCCTGCAGTCATAAAGCACATCCTGTAATTGCTTTCCAAAAAGAGCAAACCAAGTCACACAAATCCACATTTTTAGCCACTTTCCAAAGGAAAAGCCCTCCCTGCACTGTCTGGTTTTGAGCTGGTCACTGCCAGTAACTCCTCAAGCTCTTGGCCCATTTCAAATCCAGCTGGAAGCTCCTTTGTCTCTGCTAAAGACACCCAGTTCCTTCAAGCTGAATGCAAATGGTGCATCCACAGGTGGGACAGAGACTTGCCCTGGAGATTCTGATGCACAGAATTTATGAGTTACACAGTTAAAATCAGTCCAAACCCACCATGTCCCCATCATGAACCCACCACCCCACCCTGGGCAAGGTGGGCACCTTCCCTCCCCCTCCTCCCTCACACCCCACCAACATCTCCAAGCAGAATCCCATTCCATGGGCTGGAAGGGACCTTAAAGCCCATCCAGTGCCACCCCCTGCCATGGGCAGGGACACCTCCCACTGGCCCAGGTTGCTCCAAGCCCTGTCCAACCCGGCCTGGGACACTTCCAGAGATGCAGTTTATTTCCCCCCAAAAGCAGCTGATGACCCAAATCTGATGGTCTCTGTGTCCCCCACCACCCCCTGGAAGGGTTTGGTGGCCCCGTTCTCACTCCTGTCCCCAGACTGGAACTCCTGCCAGCCCCTGGTGGCAGACAGTGAGTTCTCCCCTGGTGGAGCAGAGATGGTGTGAAATCACACGTTAATTATTACCCTGAGCTCAGAACGAGGAGGGAAACACCACTCTGGTGTTTCTCAGTGATGCCTTCACAAGTTTTCACGTTACTCTGCATAAAATTCTCACCCTTTGCACCTCAGTCATCACCATTGGAGGCCCAGCCCCTCCATCTGCCTTTTGAGCCCCCTCCAGAACAGCAATAAGTTAATTGGGAGAATCATTTGGCTTCTCCATAATGAAGTTGGCACCAAACCAGCTCTGAACCATCAGGACTGAAGCAGCAGGAGAGGGATGGTTTGGTTACTGGGTTTCAAAAATGAATAGTAATAAAGGGATTTGGGTGCATATGGAAGGGCCAGGCTGGTGTTTAGTGTGGCCTTTCAAAGAGTCAGATGGAAGGATGGAGTGAGCCAGGGATACATGAGCTGAGGAGCTTTATCTGCCTTCTCTGTGTTGCAAAATATCTCTGGAAGAGATGAAACCACATCCTAGAAACCCTTTGCAAACACAGATCTCCTCTTGCTGACACGACTGGAAGCAGGAGCAAACCTCACTGGGTAAGCAATGGAGTTTAAAGACAAGCAGAAAACAAAGGAGAGGAAAATTCCAATATTTAACTGCTCCAGCTCATCTCAAATTCCCCAAAGCTCTGCTTTGTGCTGGGAACTGCTGCAAATGCTCAGGGCAAAACCTCTGTGCAAAAGCCACCCAAGCCCTGGAGCTGGCAGAGACAAGGAGGAACGAGAAGGGATTGGGAATAAGGGCTGGATGAGCAATTCCTGGCGTTCTGGGTGCCACAATTTGAGCTGCAATCCAGCTTTGGTTTCCAGGAAAACGCTGGTGAGCTTTGTCCTGACAAACTCAGGGAGAGGGGAATGATCCCACCTCTGGCAGGGGCTGTTGGGGCTCAGCCAAAGCCTCCTGGCTCAGGACAAAACCTGGCCCAGGGCTTCCCAAAAACATCCTCCCGAGCTCCTTCCCCAGGGAAACACAGAAATGCAGAGCGTGTTCCTCCTTGGCTGGAGTGATATGGAAAATAGTAAATGTTCTTCACGTGGGTTTTGAAAGAGTTTCTCTCCCTTTTTTGCAGCACAAGCTGCTGACTTTTCCTGAGGGACATTATTCTTGCAGGGAAGGAACAGCTCAGGGTTTGTGAGAGGCTTTAACAGTGGAACAGAATCCAAACACAAGTTACACTCTAATTTTGACTTAAAAAGAGAGTAAATTCGAGTTTCTTCCCTGCAATGCACAGAGATCCCTGTGCAGTGGGATGGTGTTAAAGGAATAAATGCCTGCAGTGAACTGATGGCAAACTCCCCACTGTTCTGTGCTGATGCAGCTCCAGAGCCCCAGCCCTCCCACCAGGGGGAGGCTCCCCCTGATTCCTTCAGTGCTCCCACAAAATTCCAGCCTCAAACTCCACTGGGAGCTGCCAGCTCCGACCAGCCAAACCCATTCAGACATTTCCCACCTTAAGACTTTGTTAGGACTGTTGATAAAGCAATTCCATGTTTTAAAGAGCTCCATTAAAAACTCCTCCCTCCCTGGAGATGCTTTCACAGCTCATTTACGATCCCCCTCCCAGAGCAGGGGACAGAGCCCATTTCCACTGGGTTTAAGGCACAACAAGCAGCCAGAGCTCAGCTTTGCCCCCCAGCCCTACAAACACTCCTAACAAGCTGCACTGATTCCATGAGCAGCTCTATTTCAAGCCCAGGATGAACAAAGACACGAGCCTGAGCCCTGCAGGCTGAGCCTCTGCCCCCAGCTGCATCTGTACACCCAGTTCTACTCCTGGCTCTGGAGTTCTGCTCCAGTTTTAGGATGGGATTTTCAGGCTTGTTGGCAGAGAAGTCCATGCTCAGCACGACTGAATGGCAGAGCAACACCATCCCCATCAGGAGGCACCAGGGGGCTCCTGGTAATGAGCTTTGGCTCAGCCCCAAGCAGGACCACTTGTGTTTCCTGGCCTGGATATAAAGGAATTACCAGCATTTTCCAGGTTCTGTGTCAGGGGTGCTCAGCACCGGGGGGTCCTCCCCATCTGAGAGGGGAAAACATTTGGAAAAACCTGACTGAAACATTCCTCTGATGAACGTGGACAGAGGATTCAGGTCTGCACCATTTCAGACATGGGAAGATGCCCAAATCCTGTGGCCCTGGAGACATGATCCTTCTTTCCCTCAGCAAATGCTTCCCAAAGTAACTCTGGAACCACAATCCCATCAGAACCGAGCCCAGGGAAGCAGCTGGACAAAGCCACACATGTTTTTCACTGCCCATAAAACAGCATTTTAATGATGTTACACTCACCAACAGCTGGTTATTTTCCTGTTTGTCTCTCCCTGGTGCACAGTGCAAAGAGTGAGGCATTTTCCAGGAATTTTGGAAGCAAACAAAGTTTGACACTGTTATTTAAGGCTCACTGAGAGGGTGCAATTAGCTCAAGAACAAGCATCTATTCTGGGTGGTAACCTCAGGATCCTTCCTCTGGCACCCGAACTGGCCCCATGTGCCCAGCGGATGCCAAGCAGCCCAACCTCCCTCCCGCTCAGGAATGCAGACAATTCCCACAACATCAGCTCCCAGCTCAGAGAACTGGGCAAACCCGACAGGAATCTGTAACCCTTCGTGTGCTCTGCGGTTTTCTGGGGGAGCTGCAGCTTCAGGGAACAGCAACAAACCCACCCTGATGCCTCCAAGCAGCTCCATCTCCCCAGGAGATGCTCCATCCCCCGTCCTGCCCACAGTGCTTTGTACAGCTGAGACAAGAGGATAAATTACAGTGGCTTTAAATCCAAACAGTCCCTCACCCACCACCAAAATCACGAGGAAGGCAAGAGGTGAGCTTTGAGTTCTGGAAACACCAGGATTTCCGGGAAGGAGGAATGAATCCCACAGGATCCCTTTGGGCTTTGGAGTGTCCCAGAATGCCACCCCCCGCTCAGAGCAGGGGGATCTGGAGCATCAGAGACCCTCGGGGGATGTCAGGCCCCTTTTGGGGCATCCCGAGCCCCCCGCGCTGTGCCCTCCGCCCGCTGCCATCCCTCGGGAACGCATCCCTGGCCGTTGCCATGGCAACCCGTATCCCTGCGCAGAACCGCCTTCCCGACTGGAAAAGGGAGGAATCAGCTCCCCAGCTCGCAAATTATTCACGAGAAATGAGTGAGGGCTCCACGCGAGCCCTGCCAGCCTTGCCCGCAGCGGGCACAGCCCCGTCCCCTCCCTCCCCCCGGCAAAACGCCGCTAATTTAATATTAAAAGAGGAAAGGAGCCCTTTCTTGCGCTGTCACTTCTGAGCTGTGACAGCAGAAACGTGAACGAGGGCGGCAGCACTGCCCCATCCCCGCTCGCCCCCGCGAGTCCCTTCCCCAGCCAACAGCCTCATTTCAGCCAGTTTATGCTAATTATTTTCTGTACAGTTTCGTGCAAATTCTTCCTGCAGAGAGAGATGCCTGGAATTGTGTTTTCCGTGCCCGGAGTGCTGGCAGTGCCAGGTTTGTCACACCAGCCTCGGGGCACGTCTGGTCCGGTTTCTTTGGGGATGGCACTGGGATGCAGGTGAGGTTGCCAAGCCCCACTCCCTCCCCAGCACCCCAGCAAAGTGGCTGCTGGATATTCCACGGGGACTGAGGGCTCTGGTGCCTCCCCAGCACCACAGCCCAGCGTGGAGCTCGGGGGTGGAACTGTGACCTCCCTCAGGGCTGCAGAATTAGGGGTAGGGAAGGAGAGAGGCCAAGGAAAGGGGAAGAGGAACACAAAAGGCAGCAAAAAAGTGGATTAAGAGTTGGACTTGATGTTTTCAGAGGTCTCTTCCAACCCAACTGATTCTGTGTTTCTATGAAAAGAGGAGGCTCAGGGGAGACCTCCTCACTCTCCACAACTCCCTGACAGGAGGTTGTACCCAGGGGGGAATTGGTCTCTTCTCTCAGGCAACCAACAGGAGAACAAGAGGGCACAGCTGAAGCTCTGCCAGGGGAGGTTTAGGTTGGATTTCAGAAAGAAATTCTTTGCAGAGAGAGTGGTCGGGCATTGGAATGGGCTGCCCAGAGAGGGGGTGGATTCCCCATCCCTGGAGGGTTTTAAGATGAGACTGGACATGGCACTGAGTGCCATGATCTGATAATCACAGTGGGGTTGGATCAAGGCTGGGCTTGATGATCTCAGAGGTCTCTTCCAACCCAGTTCATTCTATGATTCTGTGAAAACTGAGCTTACCCACAGATTTGTTTCTGCATTCCCAAATTCAGGCACTTCATGGGCAGGAGGGAGGCTGAGACTTGAGCCACAGTGACCTGCAGGCAGCTCTGGGCCCATGAAAATGATTCCCCAGCAGATGGAAGATGTTCTGCAAACAAACCAGCAGCACTGAGACACAGTTGCTGCTATCAGGGAATTCAGGACAGGTTTCCCAGTCAATCTTTGGAGAGGTTTTCATTTGAATCAGATCAAATTACACCAACAGACAGGTGGGGCTCATGGATAGAACTCGACACAGCATCTCCAGCACGGTGTGGCTGCAATGACACCCAAACCACCCGACCATGAGGTCTCTGTCCTGACCTGGAGCACTCAGAGAGCTGTTTTCTCCCCTTCAGCAGGGACAGGGCTGTGGGAAACGCTGGCTGGGTGTGCTGGGGTGTGCTGGGCTGTGCTGGGCTGTGCTGGGGACAGCAGAGATGCAACATCCTCCTCCCAAGCCCACCTGGGCTCACGGAGGAGAGCAGGGAGGAGGATTTCCAGGTCAGCAGCCCCTACATGCCTTTTGCATTCCATCAAAGCCCTGAGCCAGCCTGGTGGGCTGCACAGAACCCTCCAGGGCCTCAGGAGCCAAAGCATCTTAGTGCAAGGAGGGTTTGGGTAAAGCAGAACAGACAAAGCCTGTCATTAAATAGTAATGGAAGTGCCCAGTTTGTGGGAGGAAGACGTCACTAATCAGCTCCCGAAGGAGTTCACCTCCATCATCTCCATCTCCTCATGCCCAGAGGCTGCAGGGTGCTCTAAACCTCCTGCCATGGCCTGGGGGCTGCAGTGCAGGGGTGCCCAGGCAGACCCCACTGCTCTCTGCCCTGGGGGGGCATCTAGAACTGCTCTGGAGTGACCCCCCTCCCACAGAGCAGGGGAGCAGGAGGTACAATCAGCTTACCCCCAGATTACCACAGAGCCACCAACTCCTTTTGCAAGAGAAAGCTCATTAGTAACCCCAGAAGTCAGGAGAGCACTTTTCCACCTTGCCCTGAAGCTCTCTGGATTAAGAGGGAACCATCCTAATTAAACTGAAAGGCACATGTGCCCCCGGTGAGGGCTGGATTTACATCCCACCCCCCCAGAGGAACAGGCTGATTCCAGCCAGGAACAGCCACAGCTCTGTGCTGGTGACAGGCAGCCCTGGGAGCAGCAATTCAAGGGTTAGATGCCCACATCAGCCCTGCCTGAATGGGAAAAGCCTGGAAAGCAAGGAAGGCAAAAGACATTCTGAGATAGCAGAGATCAAAACCCAATTAATGTGGCCTGAGCAGCCCCAGCCATGGCACAGGGAGGGAATCCAGGAGCAAAGGGGGGTCTGGGGGCAGGACAGACACACAGAGCAGGTCTCACCCCCAGGGTGATCCCATCAGGACACACTCAGCAGGACACAGCAGCAGAATTCCCTCCCTGTCCTCCTGCAAATGTCTCAATTCCAAGGATTTACAGAAAATCTCTGCCACCTCCTCACATTCCTCCAACAGCAGTCGCCTCCCTTTGCCTCTCCCATTTAACACAAGGTTTTCCCCTCCAGAGCTCAGGTTAAGGGTCTCCATCTCTGTCCCAAAGTATCTCCACATGCTGGGCAGGATGTGCTGAGTCCCCCCAGAGCTGTGAGCCCCCCCCAGAGCTGTGAGCCCCCCAACATCCCAGCATGGATCCAACCACCCATAAATCACTGAATTGCTGCCCAAGACCCCCTTCCCATCCTCCCCCTACCCACCAGCAGGTCAGAGTCATCCCAGCCCCTCTCCCCATCCTCCCCCTGCCCACCAGCAGGTCAGAGTCATCCCAGCCCCTCTCCCCATCCTCCCCTGCCCACCAGCAGGTCAGAGTCATCCCAGCCTCTCTCCCCATCCTCCCCTGCCCACCAGCAGGTCAGAGTCATCCCAGCCTCTCTCCCCATCCTCCCCTGCCCACCAGCAGGTCAGAGTCATCCCAGCCCCTCTCCCCATCCTCCCCCTGCCCACCAGCAGGTCAGAGTCATCCCAGCCCCTCTCCCCATCCTCCCTTGCCCACCAGCAGGTCAGAGTCATCCCAGCCCCTCTCCCCATCCTCCCCTGCCCACCAGCAGGTCAGAGTCATCCCAGCCCCTCTCCCCATCCTCCCCTGCCCACCAGCAGGTCAGAGTCATCCCAGCCCCTCTCCCCATCCTCCCCCTGCCCACCAGCAGGTCAGAGTCATCCCAGCCCCTGGGCTGAGAGGCACCACAGCTGTCATTAACAACCCCGACTTCCCTCCTCCTCCCCTCCCTGCCCTCGCTGGGTGTTCCTGCATGAATAATGCAGGACTGTGGCACAGGACACTGCCCACTCTGTCCCCTCTGGTCCCCAGGCCAGCAGGGAGCGGGTTCGAGTGCCAGTCAGGGCCTGGCCCCGTGTCCTGGGCTGGCACGACGGGTTTTGTTCCCAGATGCAGATTCCTTTTGTTCAGCCCCACCGTGCTGAGACAGCCCCACATCATCATCATCTGCAGAGCAGAGACGTCCCTGACACCGGGGCCAGCCCAGCACAGACACTTCCTAGCAGGGATTTCGGAGTGTTTCACCAAGATCTCAGCAGCTTCTCCCCTCTCCAGCAGGAGCATCTCCATCTCACAGCCCTGAGGCAATGGAAGTGCAGGGCTGAGGGGGGTCGCAGGGACCCTGATCTTCCACCACACTCGTTTGAGCAACTCTGGGATTGCTCAGGGACCACATTGGCTGGTACCAAACTGAAGAGCAAGAGTATGAGTTAATTAAGTCCCTTAATTAAGCCCTTCTTTGCCCTATAGCCACAGTTCTGATAAGCCACAGAACCCCCTCTGCTGAGAATGTTATTTATTGCAAGGTAAGAGATGAAGCTTAGCAGTTCAAACCCCTCCTGTCCAAGGAAAAGAGGCTGAGGAGGAGGCTGGGCCACGTTTTAGAGGAAACACTTGACACAGCAAAGGCTTTCCTGCCCTTCTATAGCTGGAAAAAAAAGAAAACAAATCCACGTTTTGCTCCCACATCCCGGTTTTGCCAGGCAGAAAGCACAAAGCCCACAGCACAACCATGCTCCGAATGTCCCTTAAACCCTTCCTGCTCCCAGGCTGCCCTCGAGACTGTCCCTGCTGGGAGGTGTCCTACCCCAAATCACCCCCCGGCGCTCGGTGCATCCATCCCGCACCACCAAACGCCCCGAGCGGGGCTCAGAGGCACCAGGAACGCTGCCCACCCCTCCTGGCTGCAGCCGATCTGCTGAATCACTTACTGCAGTGCCGGCCCCGCTGGCAGGACCTTCCCCGCACCCCGAGAGCTCCCAGCGATCCGAGATGCGGCACCGACAGCACCGGCTGCTCCTCCAGCCTTAACTCTGGAGCATCGCAGCGCTCCGAGCGCACCCAGAGTCGGGCAGGGGACAGGAATCACCTCCCGGCTGGTTTCGGCGGAGCACGAACTGTCCTGCACATCCCTGACAGCGAAACGCCGCTCTGCCAACCAGCCTGCGGCTGCTGTGCCCGCGATGGGGGGCAGAGGGACCGGGGCGGGCACGGTTTGGGGGCTCTCGCCGCAGCCGCGGCTCCGCTCGTGCCCACGCGCCGGCAGCGTGGGCTGAGCAGCCAGACGGGACCAGGTTTGCCTGCCCGTGTCCCCCGCGGCGCAGACAGGATGACTCAGAGCACAGCGGAGGGCACGGCACGGGAAAACAGAGGGTGAGGGAAAGGGCACAGGGTGGGCGGGAGGAGGGCACGGAGCGGGGGAAAAGGGAGTGGAGATGCCTCTCTTGGAGAATCCCAGAATATCTGGGGTTGCAGGAGACCTCGGGGGTCCAGTCCAACCCTCCCCCGCCAAGGAAGGGGCACCTGGAGCAGGTGACACACACCCAGGTGGGTTTGGAATGTGTCTGGTGAGAGAAACTCCACTCCCTCCCTGGGCAGCCCTGGAGAGGAGAGAGCACGATTTGCAGCTCCACATCCAGAGCCAAAGGCTGCAGCAAACCCTGCACCAAACGGGAATCAGCTCCATGCAGAACACAGGTCTCCATGGCAGGGCACTTCTCCTCCTCCCAGTAACACCAGTATGGTGCACTGGCCCTCCCATCATCACTCAGGGCCTTTAACAGCGCTGGGTTTGGAGAAGGGGCAGTTCCCAAGCCATGGACCCCCAGAGCTGGGGCAGGAGGGGACAGGCAGGACAGTCTGCACAAGGACAGAGGGACACGGGGATTTGTCCTTTCTGAGCAGAGAACCAGGAGGTCGCTCTCCTCCCAAAAATGCTTCCCTGGTCCAAAGATGAGCTGCTCCAGGTGCTCAGGGTGCTCAGCCTCCCTCCCCACATGACTCAACACTTCCTGATCCATGAGAAGGGCTGATGTGACTCTGCATTCCAGCTCTGATGTGATCAAAGGCCCAAAATCTGCACCTCAGACCCTTCCCAGGCTCACTTACCCTCCTGTGTAAAATACTATTTTCCCAGCAGGAAGACACAGCTCTGAAAGAGCCAATGCTGAACAGTGAAAAGAGGGGATTTAATTAAAAAATTAAAAATCCAGGCAGAGTCTGCCTATATATCCCAGTTCCACTGGTAATTAGGAAACAGATGGGGGAAGGAGGGAACGGGGAGAGGAATCTTTGTTAGGTTAATTGTCTGAAGGCACTAAATGAAATATAGGTGGCCTGATTTCCCTGGAGGGTTGCACAGGAACTTAAGGATGGACTTTGCAGAGAATAAAAGCAGGAGTTTCCCAGTAAAGGACAGCAGAAGATTATAACTAATCAGGCAAGAACAGAAGTGATAAACCCAAGCAAAAAAGCAAAGCGCCCCTTTGTAGTTTTAAATGAGGAACCAACCAATCTGATGCACAACTTCATTAACATCTTATTAAAATGCAATTTCCATTTTCCTGATTAAACGGTTGGGAGTAGACCCGTCTTTGTGGTCTTGGCTGTTCTCCAGGGTGGAGGTGCCCCAATGCCGGGAGGTCCAACCCCTGGGGACAGTTCAGGTGACACCTTTTGGAGCCAGCACTTCCATTCTCCTGCTTCCCAAGGTGCCCTCTGAGGATGCACCTTCCTCCCAGCTCGGATGTACCAGAACCTGATCCTTTGGAGCAAACACAGCAGCACCTCCCTTGTTTGCTGCCTCCCCTGTCCCAAGAGTTTGGTGTTAGTGCTTCATGTCCAGGGGCATGTTCTTATCTCCCCCAACAAGAGCACCCAGTGCTGCAAAACTCCCCCTTCAGTGGCAATTACCACTCTAAGGACTTGAAGCCTCAACCCACTGCTCCAAATCTTGTTTGTGGCAGGTCATTTAATCCCCTCACAGCTCACCTCAGCCTCCACACCCCCCCAGTCCTTCCTCCCCCACAAAGGGGCACCACAAACTGCTCTCAGCCCCACTTTGCTGCCCGTGGGTCTCGTTAACCCAGAGTGGCTGCCCGGAGAATTACGGAGCATTCCGGCTGATCCGGATTACTGGGATTGGCAAAGCCCAACAGGCACAGAGCCCAAACACATCTCAAACCAGGAGAAAATTAGAGTGGGGCTGCAAGGGAGAAGGATGAAAGGTCCAAGGCAATGGGACAATGAGAGAACCAAGCCTCAGGATTTGAAACCATAAGCCACATCCCTACCAATTGATTAGTTCCTCTCCTTGATTCAGGCAATGCCTTCCTGCTCTCTGCTGAAATTAAAACATGATCCAGCCCTTGAAGAACAAACATTAAAGAGACAGAAGATCTGAGTTTAGAAGGGGAATGGCTTTTAATTTGCAGAGGCTGCCTAAAGCAGCTCCTCAGCTGCACCACCATGAGGTCACACACTGAACGTGGTGTCTGAGAGCAGCGACTGGAGCTGGTGGCTCTGGGGCCCAGTGTCACCCCCCCCGTGCTCTGGGGCTGGGCCACTCTGGCTCTGTGGAGGGAGAGGATGAGGAGGATCAGCCTCATCTGGAGGGAGGCAACAGCAGCTGCTGCAAAGGGCTCTGATGGCACCTTCCACCATGTGCTGTGCTGCTCCCCCACACCCCACCTTTCACTCTGCCTGAAGGGCTTTCCAGCACAGAACTGATCCCACTGCAAGGACTTCAGGCTTCTCAGTGCTCAGCTCCATGAAATGCTGTCTGGAGAAGCCACGGCATCCTCATTTCCCCATGGGGGAGCAGAGCAGGTTTGGCTCTGGCTGCACCTCTTTGCGGGGCTGGAGGCTGCAGTGTCCCTGTGGCATCTGCAGGGGATGCTCCCAGGAGCTTCCCTGACCCTGGAGAGCAGAGATGTCCACCCAGGACCTTCCCTGCCCCTGGAGAGTGGAGATGTCCATGCAGGACCTTCCCTGACCCTGGAGAGTGGAGATGCCCCCCCAGGACCTTCCCTGACCCTGGAGAGCAGAGCTGTCCATGCAGGACCTTCCCTGACCCTGGAGCGTGGACATACCCCAGGACCTTCCCTGGTCCTGGAGAGTTAAATACCTCAAGGCTTTCCCTGGTCCTGGAGAGTGGAGATACTCCAAGACCTTTCCTGACCCTGGAGAGCAGAGATGTCCCTTCAGGACCTTCCCTGGCCCTGGAGAATGTTCCACCCAACCTCTACTGATAACCCTCGACCCTGAGCTTTAGGACATCTCTCACTCCCAGGAGACAAAGGGTGTGTAACACCCTTGAGCACCATCATCCTCCCAGCACAAGGGCAGCCCCAGAGCTCTGCTCCCTGCAGGGTCCAGACAGCAGCAGGACAGCACTGGCAGCGCTGCAGCTGGAAAGATCCCCCATCCTGGTGGCTGTGTCTGCTCTGTGACAGACAGCCCAGACAGAGCCGTGCAGGGGCCAGGAGGGAGGGCCTGGCAGGGGGTGGTGGCCTCAGCAGGGGCAGGGCAGCAGCAGCAGCAGGGCAGGTTGCCAGCAAAACTTCAGCCCTTCTTGAAGCTGAATGAATTCCCCAGGAACTAACCCAGCCCAGCACCTCCGTCCCCTGGAGCTGGGGCAGCACACGCTGCAGACCTGGGGACAGGGAATAATGAGGGAGTATGAAGGGAAGAGGACCCTTGAAATCCCCTGGATTGCTCACAGGCTTCCACCCAGCATGAAAAATCCACTGGAGCTGGTCCTCCTTTTCCCCCAGAGGAGCCCAAAGAGGCTTTTAGAACTGGGCATTTCAGGGCTAATTATCTGCTGGGGAAGGGATGAGTTTATTCAGGGAGAGGCTGCCCCATCCCTGGAAGTGTCCAAATCCAATCACTTGGAGCAACCTGGGATAGTGGAAAGTGTCCCTGGGTGAGCTTTAAAGTCCCCTCCAATCCAAACCATTCTAAGACTCCGTGACAACAGTGTGAAATCCAGGAATTTGCATCCATGTCTAAACATAAATCATCTCTCCTGCCCCAGCTCCTCTCTAGAAGGAAAACTCTTTTTATCTGCCTGATTAACACTCAAAGCTGTATCATAAAACCCTCCAGAAATCCCAATTAACAGTTAACTTGCTGTTGAGCCATTGCTACCCTGCTACCAGCATTCCCAGCTGCATTTTCGGTCCAACCATCTTTCCTTGCTTAGAAACCCATCACAACCCCCCTGAGCACAACCCACACACCTCTCCTGGCACCCGGGGGTGGGGGCAGCACCCTCTGGGTCCTTTGCACCCAAAAGGCACTTGAGAATGAGGTTTCAGCCCCTGCCCACAGAGATGCTGAGGACCTTGCCAGAGCAGCAGGATGAAACCAGGAGGGTTCAGCTCCATCCCACGGTGTGATTCCTTCTGCTCCCTCCTCCTCCTCCTCCTCCTCCAGAGCCACGGGGCTGGCATGAGCCACGAGCACACAGTGATGGCAGCACAGCTCCCAGAGCCTTTCCCTTGGCCTCCAGCTGCCTCCTGGAGCAGCTCTGGATCTGTCACAGATTGGGAGCAGAAATAGCAGGCTGGTGACACACATCGCCCCGCGGCCCCCCCGGCACCGGCACAATTAGGGTTTAATCAGGTGTCACATTCACTTGCCCGAGACCAGCACGGGGTGATCCACAGGGAATGGCCCCTCCACAGCCTCTCCCAGTGAGGAACAGGGGCCAGACCCCTATCCTGGGGTGATCCACAGGGAATAGCCCCTCCATAGCCTCTTCCAGTGAGGGAGGGGAGCCCAGACCCCTATACTGGAGTGATCCACAGGGAATGGCCCCTCCACAGCCTCTCCCAGCCAGGGAGGGGAGCCCAGACCCCCCTGCTGGCCCCACGTGGCATCTGGCCCACGCTGCCCACCCCATCACGGGGTAATTGTGCTGGGAGGCTCCATCTGCCTTCCCACGTCTCAGCATCTGTTCAGGATCAATCCCAGGAGCGTCATCAGCACAGCTCAGCCCCTTTCCCCGGACAATAGGCAGCATCAGGCACAAACTGCATTGCTATTGTGAAAGAGCTTTTTATTTTGCTGCCTGACCTGTGACAGCCCTGGCTGTGCCTCTCCAGCCCTGTCCTTGCCTGCACTGCTCTGTTGTGCAAGAGCTCCTGGTGGAGAACCAGAATTTATCGGAAATTAATTGACATATGTTGACTCAAACCAGGCCAAGGCAGTGATTTAATGCATTCAACAGCCCACAGAGTAAATATTTGAGGCTCACTGAGGGCCTCGAGGAGAAAACACCTCCCTGTCCCTGCAACTCCTTATCTACCTCTGGGGAAACTGAGGCAGGGGCTCTCAGTGACTGGGGGAGGGTCACAACCTCCCGTAAAAGAGCTGAAATTGGAATGAGAACTCCTGACTTTGTCCTACAGAATATTCTCAGTGGCTTTTTAGCTGTGTCTTAGGGAACAATCCTGCCATAACAAACTAAGGATGGAGCCTTGTGGGTCCCTTCCAGCTCAGGATATTCTGTGATTCCACGATTCTGTGAACTCATCCCAACAAGCCACCCCTGGCATAACCACACCCACCCAGGCCCAGCATTGCCACCCTCCCAGCCCTCAGCACAGCACAAGCTCTGGGATGCTCCCAGCCCAAGGCCATCCTTAAGTCAAGTCATCCTGCCTGAGTCTGTCAGGGAATAGACACTGAACAGCTCATTAGTGCCATTTCCCCACCTCTCCCAGGCCCAGGAGGGCAGGGGGGGCTGGCACTGGTGTTGCTGGGCAGTTGGGAGGGCTCTGACCCCTGTGCTGTGAGTGGATGTGACACGGGAGCTGCCACGGACCATGTGCTGCTCCAGTCTGGGCTGATGCTCCTGCCCTGCATGGAAGGGAACAGCAGGAGGGCAAAGGCAGCTCCTGGGCATGGGGAGGCTGCCAGGGGCTGGCAGGGGGGCCCCTGCTGTGCCTGCAGGGATTGTGGAGCTGGGCCATCCTCACACTCCTCTCCAGCAGAGCCCACACAGCCTGAGCTTTGGCTGCCCAAAAAAATCATACTCTGCACCCACAGACCAAAAGTTTATGGGGAACTCAAAGTTTCCTCTTCCCCACCCACTCTGCTGGAGAAAGTTGTCCCCAAAGGGTTCCTGGGTCAATCCTGGTACATGTCAATGCTCCAACAAAGCACCTCAGAATATCATCAGCATCTTCCTTCAAACACAGCCTTAGAGCTTGTGCTGTGACCCAGAGGACCAGCAGGGAGGCACAAAACTTTTTAGCCATTATCAGCAACACAACAAGCTGCAAATGTGACACGGTTTTTATTTAATTTTTTTTAATGCAACTCAGTGGATTAACCAGTGTCACATTTTAGAAGTGAAACCACAACTAAGGCAAAGCACAACCAGAGCTGGGTTAGCAGAGCCCTCTGAGGACAAGGAAGAAGATCCTTCCACAGTGCCAGGAGTGGAAAACGCCATTTAAAACCAGACACTGCTCTGGCAAAGCCCAGATTGAGTGAAGACTAAACAAGAGCTGACAAGCTGACATTTGAAAATGCAATTAGCTGGCTCGTAGAGCCACCCTGTTATCTTATTGTTAATTATATGTTTGCTCAGTCTGAGAGGCAATACACTTATTTAGATTTAATTCTCAGACTCTCCTGCTTTGACTGGTCCCTTCAAGCAAGAGCTCCCATCCTGCTCCCCCCAGCCCTCTCTCCCAGTGACTTTCATCTCCACAAAGGCCTGTGCTACAGTGGGTTATGTAATTGCCATTAGAACCTGCTCTTGGGGCAGCATCTAAAGCGAATTCCCAAGATAAGAGGTGCTTGGGAACCACTGGAGGCCAGTGGGGGCTGGGACTCTCTGCTTTAATTTCCCATTTCTGCAGTTCCTCCCCAAACCCGAGAGTGCCAGTCCCCCAGTGCCCTTCCCTGACCCTTCCCTGCAGCAGCTGAGCCAGGCTCTGCCAGCACAGATGTGTTTATCCCTATCCATGTCCCTCCCTCCCCTCTTAATTGTGATCAATCTGCCTTTCAAACACATTAATGTGCATCATGGCCCAGGCCAATTGCTGGACATGAAGCCAATTCCCATTTGTTTGCCTTGCAGGGCAGTGTGGGGGGAGGCAGCAGAATCACAGCTGAGCCAACCCAGCATCTCCTGGGCAAAGTGCTGCCAGGGATGCCCAGAGAGCACAGCCCGCCCAGCCCGGCGTGGCACTCCCAGGGGCCAGCCCCACTCCTCCCCAGACCCAACTATCCCCAAAGGCTGACCCAGCTGAAGGGGGAGCCAGGGAAGCTGCAGCCCATGGAATCCAGGAGCAGAGAGCAGTGCTGGGCTCCAGCCAGAGCCACCCCCAGGGCCAGCAGGAATCACACGAGGTCAACCCAACATCCCCAGCACGGCCCCAGCTGCTGAGATGGCTGCAAACAAACCCTGCAGGCCTTGGCATCTGCATGGCAGAGCTGCTGGGCGGGAATGGCAGCCTTGGCATCTGCATGGCAGAGCTGCTGAGGGGGATGGCAGCCTTGGCATCTGCATCCCAGAGCTGCTGGGGGGGATGGCAGCCTTGGCATCTGCACCCCAGAGCTGCTGGGGGGGATGGCAGCCTTGGCATCTGCATGGCAGAGCTGCTGGGGGGGATGGCAGCCTTGGCATCTGCATCCCAGAGCTGCCGGGGGGGATGGCAGCCTTGGCATCTGCATGGCAGAGCTGCTGGGGGGGATGGCAACCTTGGCATCTGCACCCCAGAGCTGCTGGGGGGGTGGCAGCCTTGGCATCTGCATGGCAGAGCTGCTGGGGGGGATGGCAGCCTTGGCATCTGCACCCCAGAGCTGCTGGGGGGTATGGCAGCCTTGGCATCTGCATGGCAGAGCTGCTGGGGGGGAATGGCAGCCTTGGCATCTGCATGGCAGAGCTGCTGGGGGGGAATGGCAGCCTTGGCATCTGCACCCCAGAGCTGCTGGGGGGGGTGGCAGCCTTGGCATCTGCATGGCAGAGCTGCTGGGGGGGATGGCAGCCTTGGCATCTGCACCCCAGAGCTGCTGGGGGGTATGGCAGCCTTGGCATCTGCACCCCAGAGCTGCTGGGGGGGGTGGCAGCCTTGGCATCTGCATGGCAGAGCTGCCGGGGGGGATGGCAGCCTTGGCATCTGCATGGCAGAGCTGCCGGGGGGGATGGCAGCCTTGGCATCTGCATGGCAGAGCTGCCGGGGGGGGGGGGGGGGGGGGAAATGGCAGCCTTGGCATCTGCATGGCAGAGCTGCCGGGGGGGAATGGCAGCCTTGGCATCTGCATGGCAGAGCTGCCGGGGGGGATGGCAGCCTTGGCATCTGCACCCCAGAGCTGCCGGGGGGGATGGCAGCCTTGGCATCTGCACCCCAGAGCTGCTGGGGGGGATGGCAGCCTTGGCATCTGCACCCCAAAGCTGCCAGGGGGGAATGGCAGCCT
The DNA here is from genome assembly GCF_047495875.1 of Pithys albifrons albifrons. Taxonomy (NCBI): domain Eukaryota; kingdom Metazoa; phylum Chordata; class Aves; order Passeriformes; family Thamnophilidae; genus Pithys; species Pithys albifrons. Next base: position 5,221,586 of record NC_092485.1, read on the forward strand.
GGGATGGGCACCACGGTGTTTTGAAGGACATTTCTGTTGTACACAGAAGTGCCTTCTGGATTTGGTATATGAATGAACCCTCATTCCAGCTTTCCTGGGCATAAGGGGAGGAGCACTCAGTTGGGACAGAAAGTTTGGTCTTCAGATGTTTTATATTAGAATCCAAATTTAGTCAATATTATGGAAGAAGGAAATGGGACTATCAATTCATTGTTAAGTTGACTTTATGTAGAATCACAGAATTCCAGACTGGTTGGGGTTGGAAAGGACCCTAAAGCTCATCTCCTTCCACCATCTTACCATGTGTAGGGACACTTTCCACCAGCCCAGGTTGCTCCAAATTCTGCCCAACCTGGCCTTGGACTCTTCCAGGGATGGGGCAGCCACAGCTTCTCTGGGCACTTGTGCCAGGGCCTGCCCACCCTCCCAGGGAGGAATTCCTTTCCTGTACCACCTGAACTTCCCCTCTGTCAGTTTGTAGCCATTCCCCTTTGTCTTCTCACTCCAGTTCCTGATGAACAGTCCCACCTCCTTCCCTGCAGCCCCCTCAGCTCCTGGAGCTGCTGTGAGGTCTCCACACAACCCTCTCTTCTCCAGGCTGAGCAGCCCAAACTCCCCCAGCCTGTCAGATGTGCCACAAAAGGAGGGTGACCCACGAGCAGCTCTGCGGGTCCCAAGTGTCCTGGCACATGTGTGTGGCCACAAAGCCCCCGTTCTGTCCTGTCCCCTGTCCCCTCATCCACCCACATCTGTGAGCACGTCACGGGGGCTCAGACAGACACCAGTGAGCTCCCAACAAGCAGGGCTTTGTTGCTGGGTCTGGTGGGAATCTGAAAGCAAGATTTCATGAGTCCTGACACCATTTAAGTGACAGCAAGAACGAGAGACTCTTCTGGGCCCTGCACTCCTCAAGGGCAGGCTGCGAGTACAGATGTGCCTTTATCCCTCCTGGGCATCCGAGTGGCTCCCCCAGCGCTCACAAACGGGGCTGTGTAATTAAACACAGAGTGGCTGGTGGTGCCAAACCCCTCTGTGGAACTGGGAAGAGCCTGTGGAACAAGATACAGGCTGGCCCCAAGTCCTGATCATTGAATTCTTTGAGGAACAGTGACATTTACCACCAGCTCGCACAGCAGAGCACGGGCAGCTCCTCATTAACTGAGGGACTGTGTCCAACTTCCAGAGTCTGGGCTGCTCTTCACCTTTTCAGCTTTCTGGGGGAGAAGGGAATGCTGTAATTTCTTTCCCTGCCCCCAGGCTGTGTGACTATCCAATAAAAACTGCTGTGAATATTCAATAAAACAGCTCCACAGAGATATGAGGACAGGCAGTCAGTCTTTGTACATGAGAAGAGGTTCTCAAAGTGATGCAAAGAGGGAGCAGATTGTTTTGTTCCTCGCTGATGAAAGCCCTGAAGGAAATGGGATCACAAACCAATTCTGGCTGGAAGGGACCACAGCAGGTCACCCAGAGCAGCCACCAGCTGGAAGCAGGATCAGCGCTAAGCTCAGCCCGGGTTGTGCAGGGCTTTAGCCAGGTGGGTGTTTAAAACACCTGTCCGAGAAGGGAGGAGCCCACCCATCCCCTCGGGGTGATCCGTGAGCCGCGCTGGAGGGAGGGGACGGGATTTTCCCCCGTTCTCGTATCCTCTTATTTCACCGTATCCCTGTTATCCCCTTTTACCGTGGACACGGGGGCAAACAAGCAGGTAACACCTCAGGGACCAGGAGGAGAGCCCCCAACCCGCGAGGGGTTCCCGGCAGGAGGTTCAGGACCCTGGAGAGCGGCCAGGGAGCCCCGCGGGACGGGACGGAACGGGACGGAACGGGGACGGGACGGGGACGGGACGGAGACGGGGACGGGACGGGGACGGGACGGGGACGGGACGGGGACGGGACGGGGCCGCCACGAGGGTCCTTTCCCACCACGGACACTCATGGCCTTGTCGTTCACACGTTTCTCAGAAAAGCTGTGGCTGCCCCAGCCCTGGAAGTGTCCAAGGCCAGGTTGGACGGGGCATGGAGCAACCTGGGCTGGTGGAAGGTGTCCCTGCCCATGGCAGGGAGTGGGATGGGATGAGCATTAAGGTCCCTTCCAATCCAACCAGTCCATAATCCTGTGGTTCTTTTAATCTGGAGCTTCTTAAGGTTAATGAGATAATCAGGGAAAGGAAACATTCCAGAGCAAAAAGGACATTTCACTGCATTTCCTGTAGACCCAAAGAGAGCCCTGTGGCCCTCCCAGCTCACGCTGCACTTGCCAGCCCTGCCCATCCGTGCCAGGACATTTCAGGAGCAGTACAGGATGCAGGCTGACAGTCCGACTGCAGCATCCTCGCTGGGCCTCAGGATTCCCACTGTCTGTAGGAACCCATCAGTCCTCATGCTGGAAAATGGCAAAATCCACTGCCAAGGAGGCAGAAAACAGCAGAAAACCTGCCAGGAATTGCAATGAACCTCCAGGTTCACCTTGCACCAGAAGCCTCTGGGTTCTGCTCCCTTTAACCAGCCATCTGGAAGGATCAGGGTTTGCTTCCAAAGGAGGCAAAGCAGCATCCAGGACAGGGCAGGGGATTTATCAGCTCTACCTGTGTCATGCTACCCTGAGTCTTGCCTGTGCAAAGCACCCTCTCTCCAGTGCTGATGCTTCTCCACAGCCTCGAATGCAGCAGCCAGTTCAGGCTCAGCTGAGGGAGCAGAGACAGAGATGCCAGCAAAGGATTTCCAGACACTGCTCTGTGAAGGAAAGTCCCATCCCTGTTCCCAAGGCTGTGCCCTGCCTTTTGTCCAGCTCTGCCTGCAGGCAGGGCTCGATGCTTTGCTCCCCTGTGCCCTTGGGCTGCTCCCTCCCTCTGCATTCCCAGTGAGGAGAGCAGGTCTGATCCCAGACTGATGGGATGAGATCCAAAGGCTCTGAACAGAGGGGAGCTAAAGAGACAGTGCAAAGACTTGTCCCTGTATCCCTTGGAACTCGTACCTGGTGCAGCCACACAACCCCATCTCTATTTGTTCAGTTGTTAATCCCTCTCCTCCTATCTCATTAACTGGGAATGGTGATCCCCATAAGCAGGGCTGGTCTAAATCCCACTCTGTTTTAATCCATAATAACACAGCACAGTTTCTTTCAGATCTGGATTAAAGTCAAAGAAAGGGAGGAGGATTATTTAATGTAACAACAACTTCAGGCAAGTTCATTCTGAGCTGGATCTCTAAAATTATGCAATAATTATCCAGGGCAGCCAAGGTAAAGGAAGGAAGGTATGACCTGCTTGAGCAGGAGGGGAAAAAAGAGAAAAGATGGAGCAGAAGTCACCCAACAACATTTAATATGAAGAAGATTATTTTTGAAGGGAGTTGCCCACAGGGCAGGGAGACAAGCCAGACCTCCCTGACAAGATTTGCAAGAGCCTTTCAGAAACTGTAAGTGAATACAACCCGTGGTTGGAGCTGCCTGCTTGGTTTTAAGATACAAGGGAATATTTTGGTAAGGGCAAACGAAACCTGAGGAATAAATCTTCAAAAGGGAAGTACCAGAGGTTTCTTTCCTGGATTTTTAAAAGTCTCCTCCCAGGTTTTGCTCTTATTCAAGGAAAATCTTATTTTCTGTGTATTACTCAGGGACAGTCAATACAAACATCCACACTGGGTTTAAATCCTCACAATTCAGCTGTTTGGTTAAACAAGGAGACTGTGCAGGGATTTCACAGCTCCCTCAAGTCCTGTAACAGCACAAAGGAAGGGGCTCTGCCTTAACTTTTGGTGAGAGTTGAGAGGCTGATGCTGCACAGACACCTGAGCACAGCCCAGCACAGCCCCTGCTTCTGTGGGGAGAGGAAACTCAGCCACTCCTGCCAAGGGCTCCCACATAAAACCAGAACCTCACAAGTGCCCTGGGAATCTGACTGATTAATTTCCCAGTCTCGAGTGCAAACCCTCCCCCTGGAGACTCCTCTGTACCTGAGCACACCAAGGACAAGATGGAGCCAACGGGCTCTGAAACTCCAGTCACCTGTTCAAGCCTCACCTGCCCAGGTGAGCTTCCCTTCCAGAGACACTGGGCAGGATTTTGTAGAGACATCCCATAATTACCACAGTTCTGCTGAGTGGGGTTAGACAGTGACAGGAATAGAGAGAGGATTCGAGTCTGGCAAGGTCCTTGGGAACTGTGAATAATTCATGCAGCAAACCTTGCCCCAAGGTCACCTCAGGTCCTTCTCCCAGGGTCACCCACGGGCCTGAAACAGGACATTGGAAGTGGGAATCACTTCAGTGGGAAGCTCAACTCCTTTAAACTCCACCTATTTCCCCTTTCCCATCAGCCTGAGCCCAGCACCAGCACAGATCCCTTTGCCTCCTGCCATGTCCATTCTTCCTTCCCTCAGGATCACAGGAAATGCCAACAGCTCCTGGGTCAGCATTTCCAGCACCTCATGCCCAGTCCCTGACACACAGAATGGGCACATTGTGGTTCACACCTCACCTCAGCACCCTCCCTGCTCACTGGGAGCAGCTGCACCAGCAGCTCCCCGGGGCACTCAGTGCCCTCCTTCCTGGGAGGGTCTGGCCATGCCAAGACCCACACACAGGGGGATGGTGTGAGTAGCCCCCCACAGTGTCCCACACAGCTGGCACCAGCCCACCTGAGAAGGAGACCTCAGTTCTTGCTGTCATTATTAAAGATATCTGCCCATCTTTGCTGCCTGAGCACTGCAGAAAGACCTTGTGTGGCACTTTGCCAGCAGCAGAATTGATTTTATACACAAGACCCACAAAGATGAAGACAATTAAATCACAGCAAGGCAAATAATTCATTTTGAATTAATACCTTTTGAGAGCTTGGGATATTTTCCATTTAATCATTAGCTGGGAGAAGAGATGATTGGATTGGCTGTCTTAGTTTAAATCAGATCCCAGGCCACAGCCCAGGCAGCACAACTCTGGAAATGCTGAGAGGATGAGGATGAGGATGGAGCTTTGTTATTCCCAGACCCAACACCATCACGCAGCTCCAGCAAGACAAAGCCAGGCCCCAGATCTCAATCCCTGTAAACAAATTCTGCTTTCAAATTTAACAACTTGAGCCCATGCTCTGTCAGCTGAGCAACCCTCCATGCATTATTTATGTCGGATTCCTGTTACAACCACAGAAAAAAAGGAAAGTCAGCAAAGGCCCAGTCTGGAGCTGGGAAAGAGAAAGGCTACAAATAGAAAGGAATAGGAGGATGCTGCGTTTGAGGAGTTTTCTTTCAGGGTAGGCCACTCAAAGAAGTTTTCTTGAAACAAAGCAGCCACGCTGCCCATCAGTGCCTGCCAGGGGTGGGTGTTTCACAGAACCACGGGCAGAAAGAAAGGAGTCAGCAGCTCTGGAAAAGTCACAGGATTGTTGCCTTTGTGCTCAGCAGCTGAGAGGAGCACCCCGGAACCAGCACAGCGCCACAGGATCCATCTTAAGGCAGCCAGGCCTGGCTGGGCACGGCAGCAGCCCAGTCTCCCTGCAGTGCCCCTGTGCCCCTCGCAGTGCCCCCTCCCAGAGAGCAGCCAGGACCGGCCCCGCTGCCTGCCAGGAGTGCCCCACAGCCCACGTGCTGCTGCAAGGACCTGACCTTGAAAAACCATCCCAAAGGAAAAGGAAAAAGATAAACCTGCCCTAGCAAGACACACAAGCCTTTCCCAGTTTTAGCAGGGGTTGGATTTTCTGGAGAAAGCCTCCCTTTTTCCGCCCATAACCCCCCCAGTGCCGTGCCCAGAGGCCCAGAGGATGGTGCAAGGAGCATCATCGCTGCCCTCCAAGGAGCAGCTGAGGCCACGGGAGGGGACACCACCCCGCGCTCCAGCGCAGCGGTCCCGCAGCGCTCCCACCTCCGGCCGGCCCCGCACAGGCAGCGGCGCTCCCTTCGCCCTCCGCAGCGCATCCCCGGAGCTGGGAGCAGCCGAGCCGCCCGGAGAGCCGGCACTGCAAATGATTCAGCACTTTCCCCACCTCCAGAAGCTGCTGGATCGATAGCGGAGCCCCTGCAGGCACGGCCGGAGCATGCGGATCACCAACCTGGCGGGCACCGAGCGCTGCTGTCCGGCGGGGCCCGGCCCCATCCAGCGCCGCATCCCAGCCCGGGGGGCTCCCAGAGGCCTCGGATGGATGGGGATGGATGTTGCCAGCCCGGGGTGTCTCGCAGGGAGAACGCGAGTCCGCTCCCAGAGCCGAGAGGGAAGCGCTGCCCGCAGAGCAAACCCTCCTGCCCGGGAGGTTTCGGGCCCCAAACTCGCCGTGTCGCACAAAGGTCTGTCCCTGGGCTGCGTTTCCCTCCCCGCAGCCCGTCCCCCCGCACTGCCACACCAGGATTTTATCACACGCACAGACACGATGTCATGACGTAAGAGCCAAAATCCCATCACATGCCCCCAGCCCGGTACCCAACTCCCCCCGCACGGGGTCCGGGCGGCACAGACCGTGGCGGGGGAGGTGTCACCCCGAAGGCAGCGGGATCCCAAATCCGCGGTGAGGATGCGGGGGCCACCCCGCCGCCAGCCGCGCCCCGCCCGCCCCGAGCATCCCCCGGAGCCGCCCGCAGCCCGGTGCCCACCCCCGGCACCCCTTACCCGGTGGGGAGCGGAGGGTTGGCCGCGGCCGGGGCTCGGTGCGGGGCTCGGTGCGGGGATCAGTGCGCCGCACTGCGCGCTCCCGAGCGCGGCCGCGCCGCACTGCGCGCTCCCGGGCGGGCGGAGAGCGAGCGCACCCCGGGAGGAGGAGGAGGAGGCAGCGAGGAAGGCAGGGGCTGGCGGGGAGGGGGCTGAGGTAGGGGGAGGGGTTCATTAGCAGGGCCGTTAATTAGCATCCGCCGCCCCTTAGCGCGGGGCCGCCCCGGCTCTGCCTCCCCGAAAATCCCCGCAGGCGCCAAAGGCACAACCCGGGCTGAGAATCCACCGGCTCGATTTTTTTGGGCAGGGAAGGGCAAGTCCTCTCTGAGCCCTGGGGTCACCCAGAGGAAGGGCTGGGGGGGGGCTCCGCACCCTTCAGTGCCCCCCCAGCAGCTCCGTGAGGGGTGAATCCCCCCCGAGGGCGATTCCATCGGGCGCTGCTGGGCAGGAGCAGAAGTGCCACATTTGGCTCTGGGCACGGTGTCAGCTGGTGAATGCCCCAAACCAGGCACTGTCCCCCGCCGAGTGACCCAGCAGAGGTGAACATCAGCACAGACATCTCTTCAGCCACTTGGTTATCAGGAGTGTCAGTTTAATTAAAGCCTCCCCCATCGAGGAAACACTCACAGTGAGATTTGCTGCTTCTCCTTGTCTTGCGTTTTCTTACATTCCAAATGTTCTGCTGAGGCTGCAAAACTCGAAGTAATAGAGAAGCTTTTTCTGGAAGCAACACACTGACCCTTATTTCAAATGTCCTCTAAACTACTTACACTGAACATGCCAATGCAAATTACGGAATTATGGAATGGGTTGAGTTGGGAGGGACCTTAAAGATCATCCCATTCCACCCCCTGTCATGAGCAGGGACACCTCCCACCAGCCCAGGGTGCTCCAAGCTCTGCCCAACCTGGCCTTGGGCACTTCCAGGGATGGGGCAGCCACAGCTTCTCTGGGCAACCTGTGCCAGGGCCTGCCCACCCTCAGGGAATCTGGGGAAAAAAGCTTTAGGCTGCAGTTTTGCTGTTGAGTAATGGATGCAGTAACACAAACCAGACTCAGAGAGCAGGTGCTGCAGGGCAGCAATGGCCCAGCTGCTGTAAAGGAAGGAAGATAAATCAATTAGGAAGAGCTGAGACAGTGCAGAGCAGAACTCCAGCCACCCATCCCTGGGCTTGGTGAAAATGGGGCAAAGAGGAATCAGCAACAAAGTCCAAGGAAAGTTGACATTAAAGGTGGGGACATTTCTGTCAATGTCATCAAAGCACAGGCTCAGGTCCTTGTCCTGCAGCTGCTCAGCACCTTTGGAAACATTAAATTTCACCAAGGTTTGCCATTTCCACTGGGATCCTGTTGTACAGCTGGATTTAGGGCAGCAGTGTGGAAAGTCACTCAAGAGCTCCCTCTCAAACAGTGCTGACTGCTCCTCTGAGATGCTGATTCCTGCTCCTTCCAGAGGGATCCAAGGGCACGCTGCACTTCTCGAGCTGCTCAGCACCTCACAAAATCCACTTTTCCTTGTTCCTGCAAGTGTTTATCCCTTTGCTCCCTTTGCTGACCTTGGCTGCAAACAGCCTGCTGGGAAAGAACTGAAATGTCCCTTCTGCCTCTTGGAAGTGCCAGCAGAGAATCCCACGTGGAGGAGGCCCCTGCCCTCCTGCACCACACAAACACTGATTTACAACACACAGGGCTCATCTGTTGGTTCCCTGAGCAAAGCTTTGCTTGCTCTGCTTTGAGGCAGCTCCTGAGCAGAGCTCTGAGGGAAAGCTCAGAGGCTGTTCCAGCACAGGCACATGGGCAGAAGGAGACTGAGGTGTGTCTCCTGGCACACATCTCCATGCAGGGACAACCAAATCTGGTGCAATGAGGATCTAAATGATGAAAAGAAATAGTTGCAAGCCACTGGCAGTGGAGATGAGGCTGTAAATGCAACAGAAACTGCACCCTGTACTTGCAAGAGTTGTTTGGGACAGCTGACTGGAAAATCAGCCTGAATTTGGGTTCAGGGCTTGGTGTTTCCCAGGAAAACTGAGGCTGAACTGGGAGGACATCCCATACCAATGGAGACAGACATTTGTGTGCAGGTTCCTGAGCCAGAGCTTCCTGCAGGGAGGGGAGGGGAGGGGAGGGCAGGGACTGGCTCCTGCCCTGGCACTGATCCTTCCCAAATCCACTCAGGATATTTGTCCCCACTCAGGACCTCATGGAGAGCCCCTTCCCTTCCTTCTCCCTCAAGATCCACCGCAATCCAATTAACAGTTATCCAGGGAATGGGCAACAAGGAGGAATGAGATGAGTTCCTCTCCTCCACCCAATCTCTTTGAAAAAGTATTGATCAGCCTTACAGCAAATCCCAGGCACTTTGTTTTAATTGAGCAGCAGCTTTTCTTGCCCCCAGCCCATAAATCATGAGGCTGTTCCAGCCACTCTGTGCTTCCCTAGTTGAGAGCCCAGGACACAAAGCCCTTCCCATCTGTATCCACAGGAGGTCTGGCAAAGGTGTTTTGCCTCATTGATGCACCTGAAGGTTTATTCAGTATTAATACAGAGGATTTAAAACCTGGACTGGCCTTTAAATGCACTCACCTGCACTTGATACTCTGCTGCAAGCAGGGAACACAGCACAGACCTCAGTTCCTCTGGAGACAACAATTAAAGGGAGAAGGGACCCTCCAGTTCACGAGCACCCAACTCCAGAGGCCTCGGAAGTCACAATTCCAGAGCTCTGCAACCACAGAAGGATGCAGACTGCCCCTCCCACAGCCAAGGCACGTGTGCTGCTGGGGCTGGTGGGGATGCCCGGGGCTGCCCAGCCCGGCACGCCTCGTTCCTGGTCCGGGGCTGCCACCTGCTGCCAAGGAAAAACGCTCTTTTCCTGCAGAGGGGGTTATTTGCAGCCCTCACAAAACCCGACCCACAGACCGCGAGCTGTGGCTCCGCTGTCAGGCGGCTGCGGGAAATCTCACCCAGAGTTTGGGAATATCAGCACGCTGGGAAAACCTGCGCTGGGGTGGCAGCAAAGTGGGAGAGCAGAATGGGCTTTGGGAGAGCAGGGTGGGCTTTGGGAGACCAGGATTGGTGTTGGGAGAGCAGGTTGGGCGTTGGGAGAGCAGGATTGGTGTTGGGAGAGCAGGATGGGCATTGGGAGAGCAGGTTGGGCGTTGGGAGAGCAGGATTGGTGTTGGGAGAGCAGGATGGGCATTGGGAGAGCAGGATGGGCATTGGGAGAGCAGGATGGGCTTTGGGAGAGCAGGATGGGCATTGGGAGAGCAGGATTGGTGTTGGGAGACCAGGATGGGCTTTGGGAGAGCAGGATGGGCATTGGGAGAGCAGGATGGGCATTGGGAGACCAGGATGGGCTTTGGGAGAGCAGGATGGGAGTTGGGAGAGCAGGATTGGTGTTGGGAGAGCAGGATTGGTGTTGGGAGAGCAGGATGGGCTTTGGGAGAGCAGGATGGGCTTTGGGAGAGCAGGATGGGAGTTGGGAACTCGCACCAAGGAGTTTTTGCAAAGCAACATCCCAAAGCAGTTGTTTTCCTGGGAATCACCTCTGATAATCCTCCATCCCTGAGTCAAACTCCACTGCAGAGTCTGCAGACCCTGGTTCACAGCTCCAGACCTGGGCCAGGGAATCACCAGGGGGGATTCGGGCTGAGGGGACCTAATTTAGGGGCTGGGTGTGCCCCAGCCCAGAGAGTTTCACACCAGCCTGGCACAGCCCAGGGCAGAGCCCGCTGTGGGCAATGACAGGCTGGCAGCACCCAGGGCATTGCACAGCTCCAGGCACTCCAGGAACTCCCATGTCTGACACTGCTGTTCCATGAAATATTAAGCAGCTCGATGTGAACAAAGCTTTGCTCTGATACTGCTCTTCCCAGACAGGTTTTGTGATCATAGATCCAAGAGCCCAGGCAGCTCTGCCCAGCATTTTCCCTCCCTTTCTCCTGCAATCATCACCTTTCCAGCCAGGCAGGTTTGCATCACACCCAGTTCTCACCATCTCCTGATTTTCATACAGGGATGGAAAGAAGATGAAAATAAAATTATTACCATGGAAAAGCTGATTTATACCATTTCCTCTGGGTCACAAGGAGGGGTTAAGAGGAACTGAAGGAGGCAGGAAAAGGAAAAAACAAAGCTCTTTACCTTTTCCCTGCACTTCTCCACCTCTGTCTCAGCACTCTGCAAACACTTCTAGTGACTCAAGGGGAACTAAATGTCTCCATTTACCTGTTTACTGCCAGGGGATCAGTTTGCTCAGCTGGAAAAGACCAGGCCAGTTCACCTGTGCTTGTGTCACCTTCATTCCTAAATCATTCCTTGATTTCTGAAACGGTCCAGCTGCTCCTTGTGCAAGAAATCGGGAACGTTCACCCTCCCAAACCCTAAAGATTTCCAGCAGATGGCAAATTTAAAGGGTTTGAGTTCCTGAAACACTTTTCTGCATCATGTGCCTTATGAATTATCATCATCGTAGTCATCGTCATCGTTGTTGTCATTGTCTTTGTCATCATCATCATCATCTTCATTGTAGACATTGTTGTCATCGTCATCATCATCTTTTTTGTCTTTGTTGTCGACATCATCATCTCCATCATCGATGTTGTCATCATCTTTGTTGTCATCATCATCTTCATCATCAATGTCATCAGTGTCTTCATGATTGGCATCATCTTCATCATCATCTTCATCATCATTGTCATTGTCGTAGCCATCGTTGTCATTGTCATTGACGTCATTGTTGTCCTTGATGTCATCCCCGCCAATGTTGTCATCGTCCTTGTTGGCGTCATCATTTTCTTTGTTGTTCTTGTCATCATCATTGTTGTTGTCATTGTTGTTGTCTTTGTGTCGTCATCATCGTAGCCATCGTCATCGTCATCGTTGACATCATCATCGTCACCACTGTTGTCATCATCATCATCATCCTCGTTGTTGTTGTTTTCATCATTCTTGTCATCATTCTTGTTGGAAATAGGCCCCCATGGCAACTGCCCTAGCAACATGCCCCCCCACAGCAATGGCCCCAGCAACGAAATCCACACAGCAATGGAATCCACACAGCCATGGCTCTGGCTACAGGCACTCCATAGCAACGGCCCTGGCAACATGTCCCCCCCACAGCAACGGCCCTGGCAACATGTCCCCCCATAGCAACGGCCCTGGCAACATGTCCCCCATAGCAACGGCCCTGGCAATATGTCCCCCCATAGCAACAGCCCTGGCAACATGTCCCCCATAGCAACGGCCCTGGCAACATGTCCCCCCATAGCAACGGCCCCAGCAACTGCCTCAACCACAGCAACAGCCCCAGCAACAAAATCCACACAGCCATGGCTCTGGCTACAGGCGCTCCATAGCAACGGCCCCAGCAACATGTCCCCCATAGCAATGGCCCTGGCAACATGTCCCCTCCATAGCAATGGCCCTGGCAACATGTCCCCTCATAGCAACAGCCCCAGCAACATGTCCCCCATAGCAACGGCCCTGGCAACATGTGCCCCCCATAGCAACAGCCCCAGCAACTGCCCCAACCACAGCAATGGCCCCAGCAACGAAATCCACACAGCCATGGCTCTGGCTACAGGCGCTCCATAGCAACGGCCCTGGCAAGATGTCCCCTCCATAGCAACAGCCCTGGCAAGATGTCCCCTCCATAGCAACAGGCCTGGCAACATGTCCCCTCCATAGCAACAGGCCTGGCAACATGTCCCCTCCATAGCAATGGCTTCGGCAACATGTCCCCCCATAGCAACAGCCCTGGCAACATGTCCCCCCATAGCAACCACCTCGGCAACAGTTCCCACCCATAGCAACTGCCCTAGAGATGATGACAATGAAGACAACAATGACAACGAAGACAATGACAATGATGACAAAGATGATGTAGATACAACCACCACTTCTCTATTGCTGAATGTGAAGAATAATGTCCATTGCTTTAGTTTTCTCTAATTTGATGGAGGAATTGTTGGTACAGAGCACAAATACACAGGTATTTCTTAGTTCCTGCAGAAATCAGGCTTTTCCTGGGAAAACATGCTTGTTGGGGACCTGTCTCCAGCCTGGGTGAATCCCAGAACCTGCTTCACAGGCTGCACCACTAGATTGCAGCACAACACCAATTTCTGCTGCCAGCACAATGCAGGGCTGGGGAAAGCAGCAAAAAGAGCACTGGGACATCTTGGAACTACTTGAGCAAAAATCAAGGCAAGAAATTGTGCAGAAAGACTCAGAAAAGAACATCCCTGCCCTCAGGATGTGTCCACCCCACAGGAATGTCCTGCCCACTTGGGCTGAGAAGAGGTGCCACAGGAGGAGCAGTTGGCACCCAGTTTGCCCAGGGCTTTTCGTTGCCATGGGATAAGTGTCAGGAGCCCCCAGTTGAACTGGACCACTGCTTGGCACAAACATTTGCCAAAACTGGCTGTGAATCCTGAAGGGAAAAGGTGGCTGAGAGGAAATCAGTGAGCTGACAAAGACAACCTGCTCCTGGAGCTGGAGGTGCTGGGCAGTGTTGGTGGCTGTCACCAAACCCAGTGTGGCTGCCACCAAACCCAGTATGGCTGCCACCAAACCCAGTGTGGCTGCCACCAAACCCAGTGTGGCTGTCACCAAACCCAGAGTGGCTGCCACCAAACCCAGTGTGGCTGCCACCAAACCCAGTGTGGCTGCCACCAAACCCAGTGTGGCTCTCACCAAACTCAGTGTGGCTGTCACCCAACCCAATATGGCTGTCACCAAACCCAGTGTGGCTGTTACCAAACCCAGTATGGCTGTCACCAAACCCAGTGTGGCTGTTACCAAACCCAGTATGGCTGTCACCAAACCCAGTATGGCTGTCACCAAACCCAGTGTGGCTGTCACCAAACCCAGTGTGGCTCTCACCAAACTCAGTGTGGCTCTCACCAAACCCGGTGTGGCTCTCACCAAACCCAGCGTGGCTGTCACCAAACCCAGTGTGGCTGTCACCAAACCCAGTGTGGCTGCCACCAAACCCAGTGTGGCTCTCACCAAACCCAGTGTGGCTGTCACCAAACCCAGTGTGGCTGTCACCAAACCCAGTGTGGCTGTCACCAAACCCCTCTTCTGTGGGGTGAGGCAAAAGGGCTGTCACACACTGAGCCCTCTTGAACTCCAACCCACCAAATCCTTGGGCTGGGATTAATGGTTTAGAACCGAATTTAAGCCTCTTAACTTGGATCTGTTGCTCTCAGACTCCAAAGGTTATGATCCCTCCTCTGTTTCTGGGTGTCTGTGACCTCCCTTCCAGCAGCCCCCACCCCTGGGTGGTCCCTCCAGGCCCTCCTTTGTGGTCCTTCCCCTGGGGGTGACCCAGGCAGGTACTTGGGGGCACTGAGAACAACATGGGCCTCCTGCAGCTGCCAGAGCAGGTAGAGAGAACGAGCACATCAACCAGCCAACCCAGTATCCACCAGTGCCCCCCTCCCTGCTGCCCAGTTTGGCCATAGATCTGCCAGGACCTGCTGAGTTTCCACTGGAGCCCCAGAAGAACCTGTGACTCTCACTGCTCTCAGTAGCCCAGCAGATTTCTCCCAGCAAACTGTTTTACAGGGTTGTTTGGAAGGAAGACATTTAAATGTGCAGAGCAGTCATTAATCATGAATAATTAATAATTAATAATTATTATTTAAAATACCAGGGCAGGAAAAAATCCCGGTGTGGATATTTTTGATTTGTAAATGCCAGGCTTCTAATTAAAGGAGAGGGAACGTAATCATCAGTCAACTGGTTTTCCCAACGAGCATTCTGGGGGTTTGCTGATGGAAAAGGGCAGCAGTTCCATGTCTGGAGGCTGAAAGTTCTGCCAAGACTGAAACATCCCTCCTGGGGCTGGAGCTGGATGGATTTCTCAGAGTTTGGGCCATCACAGACTCATTAAAGTTGGAAAATCCCTCGAGCTCACCCTGTGCCCCATCCCCACCCTCTCCCCCAGCCCAGAGCTCTGAGTGCCACTTCCAGTGGTTCCTTGGGCTCCTCCAGGGGTGGGGACTCCAAACCTCCCTGGGCAGCCCCTTCCAGTGCCTGACCATCCTACCCAGGAAGAAATTCTTCCTGAATATCCCTTGGGTAACTCCTGCCTTGCCCCCAGTGCCTTCCATGGAGGTTCAGTGCCAAGAGGGAAATGTCCAGCTGGTTTCTCTGTGCTTGGCACACATTGATCCCAAATGGATCTGCCTCCCAGGGATCACCTGCCCGTGCTTGGCTTGCTCCCCACCTTCCCTGACTGAACAAGGTCATACCAAAGCCCAGCTATAGGTTATTGGTTAATTAATCAATGGACTTGATCCTTTTAGGCACTCACAGACTTGCCTAAGCAGAGTAATTAGCATTAAGTGCGAGTCTGGTACCTACATTTCCACTTAAATTATCCATGATTAGGAAGCAGCTGCAGGCTGGGTCTTTTCAGCCTGAAATTGGGGGTAAAAGGAAGGTCACAGCTCCATAATCCTTGTTTTGCAGGTGAACAGCAGCATCCTGTACAGAAAGGTATTAAAGGTCTTTTGTACAAAGAATTCCCCCCTGAAATCCTCGAAATCATATAAGGAGACTGCATTAGCTACACATCATAAATATTGATGCTGTTGCTAAGGGGAAGGAGGGCCAGGTTCAATGTTAATGGACTGGTGTTGGTATGCAGAGAACACTCAGGGGAGCAGAAGGGACAGGATCCTGGTCAGGCAGAGAGCTGAGCGAGGCTCCTGAGGCTCCAGGCAGGACTCGTGCCCTGGGAATGTGCCTGGTTGGAGACCTGCACTGGGCTCTCCTCGTCCTCCTGCTCTAAGTGTTGGGTTAATCCTGTGCCCTTGAGGGAGCAGCAGCTGCTTTGCAGAGATCTCAGGCAGAGCAAACCCCACAGGGCCAGGCGTGTGCCCAGCTGGAGTTTGTGTGGGCAGCACCTGCACCTGGGCCTGGAGGGGTCCAAGGGGGGGCTGCCAGGCTTGGGTGCTGCACCAGGCACTTAAAGTTCTCCCTTCATCCAGGCTGGACATCAGGAGGAATTTCTCCATGGAAAGGGTGGTCAGGAGGACTAGTTAAAAAAGAAACTTTTGAAGGAGAGAGGCTCTACACAAAATAATATCATGACCAACCCCTGGAGCTGTTCCACAGCCCTGAGGGTGACCTGGGTTCTCCAAGCTGGTTGTGGGTGAGCTGCCCACTCTGCCCTTGTCCCCCTGCAGGGACACACTCACCCCCCACTGAATTACTGCCCTCTGCAGCACTGGAGAACCTGGAGAGCCCTTAAGCAGAAGAGGAACCCGAGAAGACTCCACTGACAACCAGTGTCTGGAGTTCCCTCCCTCCTTTCTCCCTCTGTTTTTTCCACTCCCTGCCTTTACAGCCCCTGATGGTTTCCAGATTTCAAGTGCACAAGGTGTTACACCATCCAGGCTTCCATGGCTGCTTATTATTCACAGCAGAACCAGCCCCAGACAGCAAATTGCTTTGTTGATCCTGTGAAGGGAATCGATCCTTGCAAAGCTTAGTGTGTCTGACATGCTCATCGCTGGGGAAGGATGTTCCCACTGGGGCTGGGGGTGGTGGCCTGGGCTTCCCGAGCTCCAGGGAGGAGCAGGAGTCAAGGCTGGGATTAACTCAGGGGTCTATGATGCCTGAAGACACAGCTCAGGCTGTCTGGTTGCCTGCCCAGGGATGGACTCTGGTGTCCTGTGTGGGGACACCCCAACACACCTGGGTGGGAGCAGGAACTGAAATCAGGGGGGTCAAACTGAGTATGGGGGTGATCCTGAGGGTATGGAATCCTGAGGTGATCCTGAGGAACCGGGAAGGGTATGGAATCCTGAGGTTATCCTGAGGAACAGGGAAGGGTGTGGAATCCTGGGGTGATCCTGAGGAACAGGGAAGGGTGTGGAATCCTGGGGTGATCCTGAGGAACAGGGTGAGGTATGGAATCCTGGGGTGATCCTGAGGAACAGGGAAGGGTATGGAATCCTGGGGTGATCCTGAGGAACAGGGAAGGGTGTGGAATCCTGAGGTTATCCTGAGGAACAGGGAAGGGTATGGAATCCTGAGGTGATCCTGAGGAACAGGGAAGGGTGTGGAATCCTGGGGTGATCCTGAGGAACAGGGAAGGGTATGGAATCCTGGGGTGATCCTGAGGAACAGGGTGAGGTATGGAATCCTGGGGTGATCCTGAGGAACAGGGAAGGGTATGGAATCCTTGGAGTGATCCTGAGGAACAGGATGGGAACACAACTATTAACTCAGCAAAATATGAGCAAATATCATGGAAAACATCCCAGGAAAGAGCCACAGGTGGGTTCCAGTGCCCGTGTCCAAACCCCCATCAAAGAGGAGGTGCTGCACAGCCAGGGCTGGTATTTAACCAGAGCCAGGTGGAGTCAGTAAATCCAGTCCTTTCCCAGTCTGTTTGTGTCCCAAAGGCAGCTGAAAGGGTTGATTTCTCCCTCTGCTGAAGCAGAGCAGGAGCTTTGCCACTCCAGCATCTTCCCCCGACAGTTCATTGATTATCAGCCTGGAAGGGACAACAGTCATAAATTCATTTGATCTTGTTTATAGTATTCGTCTGTCAGACTTCCCTGCATCGATTCCCATTTAAATCAGAGTATTTCTCACAGGGGAAAAAAAGAACTATGCACTAAAACTCTGCTCAGAGATCCTTGGCCTGTGCTCCTGCCCCTGTGTGTGGGGCAGGGGCTTCGGTCCCAGCATGGCACAGCTGCCTTCCTGGGATGGGCTGGCACAGACAGGGATGGGATGGCACAGGCAGGGATGGGATGGCACAGGCAGGGATGGGCTGGCACAGACAGGGATGGGATGGCACAGGCAGGGATGGGATGGCACAGACAGGGATGGGCTGGCACAAACAGAGATGGGGTGGCACAGGCAGGGATGGGGTGGCACAGGCAGGGATGGGATGGCACAGACAGGGATGGGCTGGCACAAACAGAGATGGGATGGCACAGGCAGGGATGGGGTGGCACAGGCAGGGATGGGCTGGCACAGACAGGGATGGGATGGCACAGACAGGGATGGGCTGGCACAGGCAGGGATGGGATGGCACAGGCAGGGATGGGGTGGCACAGGCAGGGATGGGATGGCACAGGCAGGGATGGGATGGCACAGACAGGGATGGGCTGGCACAGGCAGGGATGGGATGGCACAGACAGGGATGGGGTGGCACAGACAGGGATGGGATGGCACAGGCAGGGATGGGATGGCACAGGCAGGGATGGGGTGGCACAGACAGGGATGGGATGGCACAGGCAGGGATTCAGTGGAACCAAAACTAAACCAGGGGATGGGCAAACAGCCCTGCAGTCCCAGGGGGTTGGGATTTGGGGCTGCTGGGTTGGTTCAGTAGCCTGGGGGTTCCTGTTGCTCCAACACAGATAAGTTGCTGCCTTCACTCCCACACTCCCCACTTGGAATAAAGTGGGAATAATTGGGATTTTCCCAGTTTTAGCATGTTTTGCAGGATACAACAGGTTGCCCAGAGAAGCCGTGGGTGCCCCATCCCTGGGAGTGTCCAAGGCCAGGTTGGACAGGGCTTGGAGCAACCTGGGCTGGTGGGAGGTGTCTCTGCCCATGGCAGGAGGTGGGATGGGATGGGATTTCAGATCCTTTCCAACCCAAACCATTGCATGACCCCACTGGGGCAGGGCTGTCTCCTCGTGTAGGGGCAGTACTGCAGAGCTCAGCTCTTCAGTGAGGTCTCTGCTCTCCCCATGTCTCAAGGAAAGGTCCAGGAGCCCCTCTGGAGGCAGCCCTGGGATGTGACCCCTCCAGCAGTGCCTTCCCCTCCCGAGGGAGCTCAGCCAATTAACAGTGTGCCCATCCTGCTGCTGTAATTGCACCTTATAATGCTCTAAACAGCAACAACAAAAAAAAGTAAAACAAATCGTAGCTGGGACTGGAGACTTGAAAATCCATTAAGGGATTTATTTTTTATTCTTTTATTTTACCCAATACCTTGGGGGGTTGAAAGCTCATCTGCATGTTACTGCTCCAAATGGAAAACCAGAATAAATGCATATTTGAAGCAATAAAAGCCCTTTCGTACTAAATCTGAGTACAAATTAACAATTACTAGTGCTGTCTAATGCCTTTCTGCCTCAACACATTCATTTAACGGCCCTTCTTTTATCTTCAATGCTCCAGTTCATTTTTTTTCCTCCAAGATTCTTATTGTGAGTTTGGGGAGGGGAGGGTTGTTTTGTTTTGGGGTGGGTTTTTTTTTTTTCCCTTTCTTTCTAATTTAGCAGCAGGAGGAAATGATTTTATTTGCTCTTCAGGCAAGGAAAAAAGGAAAGAGAAGGGAAGGAAGGGAGGGAGACACCGCTCTGGCTGCTGGCACAGAGGGCTCTCCACGAGCTGGGTGGGTGATGCTGCACCCTCACATGTCCCCTCTGCTGCAGGTGCTGGCACAGCACCCTCTGAGCACGATTTTGGGAGGCAGAGGATGTGGGTGGGCACCACATCCTCCTCACCCTGCAGGGGAGCTGCTGCCAGGGCTGGGGGGCACTGCCCACCTTGGGCATCCTCCCAAGAGAAGAGGAACTTCCCTTCTCTTGTGAAAGGTGTCACAGAATCACAGAATGGATTGGGTTGGAAAAGACCTCCGAGATCATCAAGTCCAACCCTTGATCCAACCCCACTGTGATCACCAGCCCAGGGCACTCTGTGCACTCTGTGCCCTGGGCTGGTGATCACAGTAGGGTTGGATCAAGACGTGGTGGATTCTCCCTCAGTGCCAGGTCCAAACTCAGGTTAAAAACGTCCAGGGATGGGGAATCCACCCCCTCTCTGGGCAGCCCATTCCAATGCCTGAGCACTCTCTCTGCAAAGAATTTTTTTCTGATCTCCTACTTCAATTTCCCCTGGCAGAGCTTGACCATCCCTGGAGGGTTTTAAACTGAGCTTGGCTGTGGCACTGAGTGCCCTGATCTGGGAAAGGGACTGGAGTTGGACCAAGGGTTGGACTTGATGATCTCGGAGGGCTTTTCCAACCCAATCCATTCTGTGATTCTCTGCAGGTTTTGGGTTGGGAGGTTGGTCTAGTGGAAGGTGCCCCTGTCCATGGAGGGGCGTTGGATTATGGGGTGTTTGAGGTCCCTTCCAACCCCAACCATTCTGTGACACACAAAGTGATGTGACTCGACCCTCCCCCTGTCCTGGGGCACAGCAAGAAACTTATTCCATCCCACCCCATCCCATCCCACCCCACCCCATCCCATCCCACCCCATCCCACCCCATCCCACCCCATCCCATCCCACCCCATCCCACCCCATCCCATCCCACCCCACCCCATCCCATCCCACCCCATCCCATCCCACCCCATCCCACCCCATCCCACCCCATCCCATCCCACCCCACCCCATCCCATCCCACCCCATCCCATCCCACCCCATCCCACCCCATCCCATCCCATCCCACCCCACCCCATCCCATCCCACCCCACCCCATCCCATCCCATCCCATCCCATCCCATCCCATCCCATCCCACCCCACCCCATCCCATCCCATCCCATCCCATCCCATCCCATCCCATCCCATCCCATCCCTGACTGTGATTCTCCCCCTTGTGCTTAAGGAGACCGAGATCCTGAAGAAACCCCCAAGTTCTGAGCACTTTCCCGTGTCTCAAACCTTTGGAGAAGGGCATGAAACATTTCTTTTAAAAAAAGAAACCTATTTGCATATTTTGCATAACTTAGCAGGAGACACTGTGTGGTTTTGCTCTCCCCCCAGAGCCATGTGCAGCTCTGCTTTGATCCAGTTCCTCCCAGCAGCCAGAAAGCCCAGCCATGCAGAAACCCACCAGGGATGGCACTTGGAGGAGCTGGGGACACCACAGGCCCTTACCCCTGCTTGGGACCCCCTGGCACTGCCCTGTGCTGCTCCATCTCAGAATCACACACTGGTTTGGGTTGGGAGAGACCCTGAAAGTCCCCCAGTCCAACCCCCTGCCCAGGCAGGGCCACCTGGAGCAGGTGACACCAGAGCTCAGCCAGCTGGGCTTGGGGTGTCTCCAGAGAGGCAGATTCCTCACCCTCCCTGGGCAGCTGGTCCCGTGCTCTGCCACCTCCATGGAAAGAAATTCTCCCTCACGTTGAGGTGGAACTTGTGTTTTAGTTCTCAGGGGCTCTGCCACAACAGCCAGAGCAAAGTCTGGCTCATCAAGGGTTAAACAATGACATTTTGGGACAATTCCCTGGCAATGGAGAGTTGTCTGAATGACTGAAAACAGAGTCCTCTCCTCCAAAGTGCCCAGGACACTCCCCACTGCCTCAGAGAGCCAAGGGCCTCTCCTGGCTCTGCAGCTCATCCTTTAAGTGGCCTCCTGACTGTCCTTCCTGACCCCCAGGGTGGGGTGGGGACAGTGGGGTGCCCCCCTGTGCTGCAGCCCCCCTGGAGGCCTCAGACAGGCAGAGAAGGGCCCGGGGGTCCCTCTCCTGGGGGCTCTCTGGGTCAGTTGGCTGCTGGCAGATGCAGCTCCCGTTTGCTGCCTCCCTCTCCCCAGCAATCCAGCTCTCTGCAATCAGCAGCAGCACCCAGAGCACGGGAGAGAGCCAAGAATGTCCCCTCAGTTAATAAGATAACAATTTACCATGTGCTGGGCTTTCATTGCCTCTGCCTCCCCTCAAACACAGCAGCAGACATGTGGAGTTGCCTCTAAGTAATTTAGGAGAAAGGCTGCTCTGATTCCAATCCCCCATCCACCCTGTTCCCATCCAGCAATGCTTCTTGTCACCAGCCAACAGCATTTCAAATATTTACAGCCCTGTCTTTTCCCTGGGGAAGGATCAGAATAAATCATTGGAGCCTGCAATAAATCAAAAATTAATCTCCCAAAAGCACGAGGCCTGTCCGAGCCCTCAAATAACAAGCAGCAGAATTTATCAAGGAAACTGGGGCTGGTGTCTGCATGGCACTGCCAGGGGGATATGGATGGGCTGGCAGGGCAGGGAGCTCAGCCAGGGGGCTCAGGCACAGGGGGACACAGGTGGGGTGGGGCACTGGGGGCATTAAATACCCCCTTCCCCTGGCACTCACATGGGGTTGTTCCCCCTCTGGCATCTGGAAGTGGCAGCTCCTGGTCCTGGGCATTCCCAGCTCTGGAGCAGGGAGTGCTGGTGCCCAGTGCAGCCCCAGGGAATAAATCTCCAGGTGTTTTAGGGCAGCCCTGGGCCTGCTCAGCCCTCCCAGGGATGGCACACCTGGAGCTCACAGGGACCAGCACTGAGAGGGGCAGGAGGAGGGAGTTACAAGGTCCTTTAAGTGATAATGGTCATTTCTTTTGCCTTTTCCAAAATATAAACACCAAATATACTCATCCTATTGGCATATCTTGATAATAACCAATTTAAAGTAATTTTAATAGGACATTATGTTTCTAAATCTCCATTGCACTGTGGAGATACACAGAGATACAGATGTTTGCCACAAAGGTGGGCACCTCCCAACTCAAAAGCCCCCCTGGGGCTGCAGGAGGGCTCAGCTCGCAGCCCATGGGTAGGAAACAGCTCCCAGAGCTCAAGTGGTTCCTGGAAAAGGAACTGCCCTGGTTTTTCCAGGAAAAGTCAGAAAAGAAACTGCTCTGCCTGCACACAGGAACAGCACAGAAGCCCTCAGGGCAGGAGGAACCAGAGTCATTTGGGTTGGAAATGACCCCCAGGACCATCGAGTCCAATCTGTGTCCGATGCCCACCTTGTCACCCAGCCCAGGGCACTGAGAGTCACGTCCAGTTGTTCCTTGGACACCTCCAGGGGTGGGGACTCCACCCAGGAGAGGTTGGTCAGGAGTTCTCTGCTCCTGGAAACAGGAGGGGAAAGGCCCAGGGGCTGAGCATCTGCTCTCCTGCCACAGGAGGGACCTTCCCCAGGGCCATCAGGGTGGGCTCTGGCTCAGCAGGGTCTGGCTGCAGCAGAGCCCACCTGGATTGTTGGATTTTCCAGCAGATCTCTCTAGATTTGTGCTCTGGGTGGAAACAACTCCCTGCAGTGAGTGGAGCTCCAAGTGCTTCTTGGCTGCTTTGATGTGGATCACATGGAAAAACAGGGGGAGGGGAGCAAAGAGTTTGCTGCAATTCTCCTACAGTCTCTGGAGCTTTTTTTCCATGGGAGGAAGCCCATGCAGAGGAGATGCTGCTCAGCCCCAGGACCAGCTCTAACACCACACACTCTGCTCCCAGCTCCCTCATTCCCCCCTCCCAAGGCCCTGCCATCCCACTAATGATCAATCCCCAGCTCTGTCACTGCCACACTTTAAAAAGCTGATTTATCTGAATATCAAAATAGCTCTTCCCCCACTCCCAGCCATTCTATCGCTTTTCCTGCAGCAGGCAAAAAATTTCCTTTTGATCTTCTTTCCCCCCTCTTTGCAACAAATTAAGACAAAACTCATCTGTAGTAATTGCTCCCCACAGAGTTACTACGGGCACCTCCTCGCTCTGCACCAGCTGAGGATGGAGTTGTTTAGTCAATCTCATAAAAGACAGATGAAGAGATTAGAGGAATTTATTGAGACGACCCCAACTGTGCAGAGATAGTGCAAATATTTACCTGGAGGCTGTTGTGGAGTCCCCTGGAGCACGTGGGGACAGCTCTGACACTCCTCTCTCCCACTTGGCTCTCATTGAGGCTCCTCAGCACGTGTGGAGCCCCCGAACTGCAGAGCCCGGGGGGTTTGGGGCTGCTGTTAATACATGTATGCAAACATTGGTTTTTAAGAACCATGATTTATAAGGTGTCAGAGCTCAAAGGCTGCCTGAGTTGGGCAGCAAATTAACTTGGGAAGTGCCAGGGAGCATTAGTGTGAGTGACAAGCAAAGAGCCTGAACCGGGTCAGCGAATTTGTGAGGGGCCTCAGCACTCCCCTTAATGGAATCAGAGCGAGCTCTAACAATAAATTAATCTCTGTCAATAACACACATAATGGGGCTTCCCTGACGGGCAAGTCCCTGGGATGAAGCTCCTCCTGCACAGCACCATGGACAGCAACGTGCCCATGTGGGTGCTGCAGAGCCCTCGGTCACCCCTGGGGAATGGCCAGGTGCCTTGGGGACCCCAGGGACTGGGGGGCTGCTCTTGGGATGCCGTTCTGCTGGACAGGTCCCTGGAGATCAGGGAAGGGTCAGGAGACTTGGCTGTGCCTGCTGGAGAAGGGATCTCACCAAGGTCTGAGCACAGGGCTCAGCATCACAGTTCTGGTAAAATTGCCCTTCCCTCTTCATCCATCTCCCCTTGACTGGGGCAGATAAACAGACCTGTTATTCCTCCAGATGCACCAGCAACAAGGGCCCAGCTCAGCCCCCTGGGTGCAGCCTCAAAAGTGGGGATGAATAGAATAGAATCAAGTCACAGAATGATTTAGGCCAGAAAAGACCTCCAGGATCATCAAGTCCAAGCTGTGCCCATCCCCACCTTGTCCCCCAGCCCAGAGCTCTGAGTGCCACATCCAGTCCTTCCTTGGACACCTCCAGGGGTGGGGACTCCAAACCTCCCTGGGCAGCCCCTTCCAATGCCTGACCACCCTTTCCATGGAGAAATCCCTCCGGGTGTCCCACCTGAACCTGCCCTGGCACAGCCTGAGGCCGTTCCCTCTCATCTATGAAAATATCCTGAGTTGAAAGAGGCCCACGAGGACTGTCAAGTCCAACTCTTGGCCTTGCACAGGACCCCCCAGCATTGATGGCTCCTTCCTGAGCAGCTGATCCAATCCCCAAACATGCTGGTTTAAGCAGTAAAACCAAGTGACAACTTTGGGTGTGTCCCTGTCTCCCTGTAACTGCTGCAGGATGACAAAGACTTCCCACCTCCTGCTTGCTCCCTCAGTGCTAAACATCAAGGCAGCAAAGTTTTTATTTATAAAGTTATTCTGAGGTTTTAACAGGTTTTCTACAAAATTTGCCAACTGTGTATTCACGTGGGTGTGTGTTGACTTGAGTGTTGTGCTTGGCAGGAGTTACACAGATGAGAGATTCCTCCCCTCAAAAGCAAAGCCTCCTTCCATCTCCTCACACTCCTTTCTCCCTCTCCTCACCCCTCTGCCCAGCCATCAATCACATTCCAGCAGCACATCCATCCACTGTGTAATTATCCACCAGGATGTTTTATGGCTGCAGCTCTCCAGCAGCATTTCCATTCCTCGTTCCCCACACAGCTACAAACACCCATCTGCTCTCTCTCTAATTGCTCCTCCAGGTCATACAAACACACAATGGGTTGGGTTGGGAGAGATTAAAGATCACCCAGTGCCACCCCTGCCATGGGCAGGGACACCTCCCACCAGCCCAGGGTGCTCCAAGTTTATTCAACCTTGGGCACTCCCAGGGATGGGGCAGCCTCAGCTTCTCTGGGCATCCTGTGCCAGAGTCTGCCCATTCTTTCCTAATGTCCCATCTAACCTCTGAAGCCATTCCCTGTGTTCTGTCCCTCCAGGCTCTTGGAAATAGTCCCTCTCCATCTTTTCTGTGGCTCATTCAGGCACTGCAAGGCCACAGTTGGGTCACCCCAAAGCTTCTCTTCTCCAGGCTGGACAATCCCAACTCTCCCAGC
Source organism: Pithys albifrons albifrons (assembly GCF_047495875.1). Lineage (NCBI taxonomy): Eukaryota > Metazoa > Chordata > Aves > Passeriformes > Thamnophilidae > Pithys > Pithys albifrons. Next base: position 5,246,786 of record NC_092485.1, read on the forward strand.
CTTTCCTCCCAGCAGAGCTGCTCCATCCCAGTGATCATCCTGGTGCCTCCTCTGGACTGGCTCCAACAGCTCCATCCCATTGTCCTGGTGCTTCCTCTGGACTGGCTCCAACAGCCCCATGTCCTCCCTGTGCTGGCACCCAGAGCTGGAGGGGTCTCACCTGAGCAGGGCAGAATCCCCTCCCATGGATCTGCTTCCCCATTCCCCTTCCCCTGGGGGTCCTTGCTTTGCTCAGGGCCCACAGAACTCAGCTGTGCCTGAGCCTCAGGCAGAGCAGGAGCCAAGGCTGAGTTTAAGCCCAGCTCAGGGTCTCCCCCAGAAAAAGCAGGGAGTGTTTTCCTGGTCCCTCTGGACACCACAAACCACTGGGATTCTCCAAATGAACAGAACATCCCAAGGCAAATATCTTTGCTGCAGCTCAAGAAGCAAAATGCCTCCTTAGCCCACAGGCAGCTGCTCTGCTGAGCAGGCTCCAGCCAGGACCCAGCTCCACACAGCCCTCCCACAGACAAATTAACTGCATTTCACCAATCCCTCACTGAAACCAGCCCAGCTCCTCACCCAGGGCCTCAGAGCCTGCCAGCCATGCAGGATTTATGGATTACTTCTGATTTACACATGTTGGGTTTTATTCTCACCATATCCCTGGTTTATGTGATGTTTCTCCCACTCCTATTTGTCTCTTCCTTGCAGATGGACACACCAGAGGAGGGAGGAGTGGACTCCAGAGCTGGTTGCAGAAGAAACATCTCAATACAGAGCCTTGGGCTGCAGCAGCTCTTCCAATGCCTTCTCCAAACCCCTCCTCGAAGCAGCAGGAAGTTGTTTACAGTCCCACAAAGAGGCTCTTTATTTGCCACAATTACTACCAAGAACGTACAGAAAGAAACAAATTATGGAAAAATTGCTAGACAGCCTTTTCCTGCCAAAACAAAGGCTGCTCTTGGCTCAGGCTTTGGTTGTCTGGGACCATGCAGAGTGATTTGCTGCTTCCCTGGAGGGAAAGGGAAATTCTGGCCCTGTTGTCACTCAGGTTTACTGGGATGGGGGTTTATGGTCACCAGAGGAGGGGAAGAGGCAGAGGGATATTGCCAGTGGAGACGGGGGCAGAGAGGGGAGGACAGAACGTGCTCCCTTGGGGCATCTGAGCTTGTCAAGGCATGAGGAGCTAAAACTGGTTCCTCCCTGACATGCTGAAAGGAACCTGGGACTGCCACACAATTCCCCTTCCAAACACAGGGATGTTTATCCTGCAGCAATTTTCCATCATTACCCTGACAGTCCCTGACAGCCCCATGGCAGGAGCAGACCTGGCAGCTCCTTCCACCCCCTGGTGCTGCTCTCCAGATTTCTGATTATTTCAGGGAGTTCTGACAAGACATCCCAGGTCAGGAAAGATGAATCGAGGTTCAGTTTGGCTCCACCAGGGACAAGGAGCAGTTTGGCCTCTGAGTACAGGGACAAAGGCACCTCCAGCTGCTCAGGGATCCAGAGGGTGGAGAGCTGGGCAAGCATCTCCCTTTCTGCAGGCAGAGATCTGGTGGAAGGGTTGTGCCCAGAGCTGTGTTTTCCTCTGGCTCTGGCTGGATTCAATTTTAAATTGCTTTCCTTCCTTTGAAATCTCACTGGGAACTTTCCCATAAGGCTCATCTAAACTTTCCTCTCTTGACTTTCAACTCAATGAAAATTTTCATGGAATTTGCCCTCCCTGGGAGAAAGATAAAGCCTGGTTTTCATTAGAACAACAAACAACAAAGAAAGCTTGAATTTCCACATGAAAAGTTTCATTGCTCAGGTATCAATCAGCTTCTGCCTTTTTGTCTTTTCAGGCTGGTGAGGAAAGCAATGGGGATGGAGGGAAAACCCAAGCCCCAAACCTCGGGAATTTTGTTCTTTCAACCTGTTCTGATCCTTCTCTGGGATCCAGTTGGCTCTGCTGTCCTTGTGATGATGTAGAAATGTTGTCCTGCAGCTCAGCCTTCCCTGCTGCTCCCCAGACCTCCCCTGAAGACACAACACGTGGCTTTTCTCTTCCCCTTGCTCCACTATTGGGCTCCTGCAGAGCTCTGGGTGTGCCACAGCCCCAGGGCTGCTTTGGGGAGCTGAGGGAGCCCCAACAACCTCCAGTGCTGCTGCCAAGTCACCTGTTCTCCTGGTTCTTACCTGGCAAACCAGGCCAGGTTGGACAGGGCTTGGAGCAACCTGGGCTAGTGGAAGGTGTCCCTGCCCATGGCAGGGGGTGGCAGTGGATGATCTTTAAGGTCCCTTCCAACCCAAACCAGTCAGATTTGGGGATTCCTTCAGCTGCATCAGGCAGGGCTTAGCCCAGAGCAGAACACTGAGGGTTTCATTTCCAAGCCTGGGGTGAAGGAGCAGCAGCCACAGGCACAGCTGGGACGGAGGAGGGCTCTGCTCTGCCCCGTGGCAGCTGCTGATGGGCACCAGGCAGGGACTAACCCAGCTCCTGCCGCTGATAAAGCCCCCAGGATGGCCCTGCATGGCATTAACTCCTCCCCCAGGCAGGTGTGGGGAGCTGCAGAGCTCCCAGGGCCGGGAGAGGGACCAGGGGAGCTGTAATTGCTGCTCATGCAGGAGAGGACACTTCACTCCCACGGCAAAGCGCTGAGCAAGTCGTACAGAACGTACAATACATAACCAACAGCTCATTATTTATAATAACCAGTGCATGTTACACTCACCCCATACCCAAAGTGATTTCTGAGCCAGTGGTGAGGATTAAAAGCAAATTCTTGCACTGAATCAGGAGCAAACCCTGTTAGAAACTGTTCCTGAACTCACCTCCCTGACCCAGTTGGTCCAGTTGTGGAAACACCCACATTGAATCTTTTGCTGCTTTTCTGGTTTTTAATGTATCAATCACCAGCTCAGCACTTCACATCTCTCAGGATCCATCCACAGGTGTCAACACCCAAATCCAGACCTGGACAGCACCCAGACATGAGCTTTGAGCTTGTAGCTCATGGGATTTACAAGACACATGAATTGCACAGACTCCCACGTGCAGTGAACTCACTCCTGTATCATCCCTGCCCATGGGGGGAGGGTTGGAACTCTGTGATCTTTAAAAGTCCCTTCCAGCCCAAACCATTCTGGGATTTTATTGCCCCCACAACACATTCAGGGGTCACAAAGTCACCTGGGACCTACACACAGGGGTAACCCCCAGCACTAACACCCCCTCACACCCTTCACTCACACCTTTTCCCACAGGCAGCTCCTGTGCCCAAGATTTAAGTGACAACATCTCTAATATTTAGCACTCATAGCGTGGTGTATTCATTTGCTGTATGCACAAACATGAACTAATTAGCAGACTTAATTAGTGTGATGCTGCAAAGTGAAGAATGAAGGAGAAACATGGAAGAGGCAGAGCAGAGGGGGAGGGGGAGGGAGAGGGAAGAAAGAGGGAATACAAAAGACCAAGACTTGAGAGAGACACATAAATAAAAGGTCTGTATAAAAATAGAAGCCAGATTGTTCTCCCTTATTTATGCCCATCATGGCTCTGTGTACCAACAGCTGAAAGAAGGATTCCCACCAGGAGCCCTGAGCCAGCCCTGGGGGAACAGGCACTGCCAGCCAGGAGTGACAGCCAGTCCTTCCTCTCCCTCCTTCCCTGTCAGAGTGTGGGTCCCTGGACCATCTCCCCACCTCCAGCCACAGCTCCTGCCAGCTTTGCCCCCCATCCCTGGGCCTCTGGCAGAACAGTCTGGCTGGAAACAGGCTGGAGGAATCAGAGGATCATGGAATGGTTTGGGTTGGAAGGGACCTTAAAGATCTTCCACTGCCACACCTCCCACCAGCCCAGGTTGCTCCAAGTCCTGTCCAGCCTGGCCTTGGACACTCCCAGGGCTGGGGCAGCCACAGCTTCTCTGGGCAACCTGTGCCAGGGCCTGCCCACCCTCCCAGACAGGAATTCCTTCCCAATATCCCGCCTATCCCAGCCCTCTGGCAGTTTGAAGCCATTCCCCTTGTCCTCCAGACACCTGTAAATACTCTCCACCTTTCTTGCCAGCTCTCTTCAGGTACTGACAGGCCACTGTGAGGTCATCCCAAATCCTTCTCTGTTCCAACCGACCTCCACATGGGAGGAGATTTGGAGAGCAAAGAGGGGCTAAAACCATTGCAAGGAAAACCGCTGAGAGGCAGCACAGGAGCCCCAGCACCTCCTCTCTGAGCACCCTGGTTGGAGACCCCTAAGGCCACACTCAGGCACCAAATCCTGGCCACTTAGTAGGAATATGGATCCTGTACATCGAATGTGCATCAAAACTCACATTCAAAGCCCCAGATTTGGAGGTGCTCACCCCCCCTCCTTCCTCACCATCCAAAGTTTAGTCACAAAGCACTCGGGGTTCCTCCTCCACCTCAATCCCCTTCTCCCTGGGAAAGCAAAGCACGCTGAGGAGAAGAGCAGCGCTCAAAAACCTTCCTTCTCTCCCCCAGGGAGAAGCCATTTACTTTCCCAAGCATCAGCCAGCTCGGGTTTTCATCCTGCCCACCGCTCCTCCAGAAGATGAAAGACTCGCCGGATTTCTCTCTGCCTCCCGGTCTGTGCTGCCCTACACCACACACTGCGGATGGGAAGGCATTAAGGCTCTCAAGTAGAGAATTTCTCAAGGCAATATTGACTAAAAGGTTTCCTTAAATGTCCCCTGATCGGCTGCATTTGATGGGTTTAAAGCCAGTCGAGAGCCGGGGCGGATTCGGAGCCCGCGGGGCCGGAGCTCGCAGACATCGCTTTAATTACACGAACCCTCCCCTGCCCACCCGCGGCACGGTGACATTTCGCGACAACGAGCTGGTCCCTGCGTGTCTCCACGAGCCACAGCAGGGAAAAAGGAGCCCGCAGGGGTACTTGGGGCTGCCACGTGCTGGGCAGTGCCAGGACGCTCCCGCTGCCCTCCCTCGCAGAGCCCAGGGGTCACTCCCTGCCTGTGTCCCAAGTGTTTAGGGTGAGCTGAAACCAATATGATGACTTGTATCTAAACCCAGCTCAGTCTGGATGGAGGAGATGAAGGGTCAGAGCCCCAGAGCACAGCAGCAGCCTGGGCAGAGGTGAGGAGCTGAGCTCCTTCTGCCCTTCCCTGCTCCCTCCCCAGCACTGGGATCGTGCCCATCTTCCCTCTGCCCTCCCTTGCTCCCTTCCCAGCACTAGGATTGTGCCCATCTCCCCTCTCCCTCCCCAGCACTGGGATTGTGCCCATCTCCCCTCTCCCTCCCCAGCACTGGGATCGTGCCCATCTCCCCTCTCCCTTCCCTGCTCCCTTCCCAGCACTGGGATTGTGCCCATCTCCCCTCTCCCTCCCCAGCACTGGGATCGTGCCTATCTCCCCTCTCCCTTCCCTGCTCCCTCACCAGCACTGGGATCATGCCCATCTCCCCTTCCCTGTTCCCTCCCCACCACTGGGATCGTGCCCATCTCCCCTCTGCCCTTCCCTGCTCCCTCCCCAGCACTGGGATCGTGCCCATCTCCCCTCTCAGGCAGCAAACCCATGGCAGCAGCTGCAGGGTTTAGGAAAGCTGAATTTTCCTAAAATAGATCTCTATCCCCTGATATTCCAGCACTGCTCCTGCTGTCAGGGCATAAAAAGCTGCGTGTTGTCGTTCCCACTCCTCTAAACCTGATGTTGATGTGCTTTAAATGTTATCTATCCTGTGCAGGAAAAGAGCCTCCTCCTGGAACAATAACAACAACTTCCACACATCTCTCCCAGCTCCCATTTCCAGTAAATCTTTAATTAAAATTCCTGCTGGTGCCCAGCCCCATTGATTAGCTGAGGGGCTGCTGGTGGAGGTAGAGGAGCCCAGGGACAGCCAGACCTCACTCCCAAAGAATTACATCCCATGGCTTTTGGTTAGTGCTGGATGCTGAGGGCCTGGGCTATGGCTCCAACCTCCCCTTGAATCCCCAGACCCAAATTACAGGGGGGTTTCATGGGGAGAAAATCAATTTATTGTACACACACAGAGACTGAGCCTTAAAACGAGGCAGGAAAATGATATCACAGTGAAGAGAGACCCAAGAGGTCCAGCCCCCAGAAGGATGGACACAAGTGCCAGAGGCACAAAGTCCCTTGAGACCTCTGGGTCTGAGTGGCAAAACTCAGCCAGTCTGCCCTGGCTTCCCAAAAACAGGAACACAAAGTCCCTCAGAGAGACAGCAAAGCTGAGCTGAGAAGCTCCAGAATCACAGCCAGGAAAAGACAAACAAAAATAAGGAGAAATAATGATGTTTAAATTCTTCCTTAATAATGCAGCCTGGAGAGAAACTGGAGAGCTGGGGCTGTAGAGAGAGGCTGGATAAAGCCCTGCTGCTGCAGGAGGGCTCAGAGCAGCTGCTCTGCTCCGGGGGAGGGAGGGCAGAGGGGCTGACAGGGGGCTGGGGGGTGTTTCAGGCCATCATCACGCTGGGCTTTCACCTGATATCACAGCCCCAGGTGCCTGTGCTGTCTGGAGGCTGCACTGCAGGCTGGGGACCCACCTTGGAGCCTCCCAAAGCCTGAGGTGTGTCAGTGCTGCCGCAGGACAGGTCCTGCAGGGGGGTGGCTGTCACCACAGCACGGGGCTGGCTGAACTCCCCCTGCTCTGCTAAAGACTCCACTGTTTCAGCAGCTTGGAGGTGCTCAGCACTCCCAGCCCCTGGTGGGGAGGGAGCTGTGAGAGGCAGGAGGATCAGAGGGAGCCTGAGCTGTGCCCTCAGCTGAGAGGGGAGTGCTGAGAGGCAGCAGCAGAGACTTTCCTCACTAATGGCTTTGAGCTGGCAGAGCTGAGCTCTCCCAGAGATGCTCCACCACTTCATACAGAGCCCTTTGTCACCACAGGCTGCACCAAGTCCCTCCCTGTGGCAGCAGGCAGAGCCCTCCCTGCCTCAGGATGCCACCACCTTCTCAAATCCCAATTTTCCTCATTTTATCAGCCCCTGAGATCTGCTGAGTTTGCTGGGGCTGATGAGCAGTGACACCTCACCAGGGGAAGCACAGGGAGCACAGGAGATAAGCAGGGCCCTGAGCACACTGAGACCACCCAGGTCTGTGTTTCGCTGCTCCCACCCTGCCCAGGCAGCACAGATGTTTGGGAACATCAACGTGTGCAGCAGAACATGAAGATTCAGATTGATCCTGACAGATGAACACAAGATTCCGTGGCAGAGGCAGTGTCAGTCAGCAGGGCTTTCTTCTCCACAAATGACAGGAGACAGGGAAGTGTGTCTGTAAACCCCCTCCAAACTGCCCCAGAGCACCAAGGGGAGCCCCTGAGCTGAAATGGGGACAGATGCCCAGCCTGGGGTGATCCAGAGAGCCCCAACCAACTGCACAAGGAAAGAGCAACTGGATTTTACACTCTGAACACAGTGGGCTGTCTGGCACCCTCAAAAGCTGAGCATCCATCTCTGTTTGTGCCCAGCAGAGCTGCCTCAAGCTCCCTGTGCTGGATGAAACCCTCTCCAGAGAGGGCAAGACCCACATGTCCTGTGCCAATTCCTTTGCACTGGAGGCAGAGCTGGAGCTGGACTGATCCACAGCTTCCTCTGCTACAGCAAATCCTGAACCCATGGGCCCCAGGACAAACCTGAGGCTGGGGCTGCAGAGCTCTGTGGCTCTGGCTAATGTTCTTCCCTGTCCATGTGCAGGAGCAGCTCCCACAAAGGCATAGAAATGACAAACGACACACCCGCCTGCAATTATGGTCACAGCACACAGGATGTATTTTTGACCTGGCAGCCCCCTCTGAAGGCATAAAAATCCTTCTCTTGCTTTCCCTGCCCCTCATCTGAAGACACCACACACATCAGAGTGGCTAATTGCCTGGAGTATTCCAAGGGGTGCTGCTCGGCCCATCATAAAAGGAAAATTACGGATAAACACTATCTTGCCTCATCATATAAATAATTGGTGGGATTATGAATGCATGAGCCAGCACAATTAGGACCTGAAGGTTGTGCCATATGTCACAGCAAAGCTCATTTCTCCTGGACTTGCAACAAGGCTGATTACTCAATGTCACAAGCTGAGTTAGAAGCGGGTTCTGGCTTGATGTAAATCAGTGGAACTCTGTTAGGGAATGGGGCAGCTCTGATTTATGTCAGGTGATGAACTAGTCCATAATGTCCATATGGGTCTGTAATTACCCATATGGACACAGATCTGCACAAAACCACTCCTGTGCCTGCTACACTTCTGATTCAAGATAATAAAAAAGCCTAATGATGTGTTACATGCCCATCAAAAGTCCCAGGTTAGCAGGAGAGGAAAATTCTCCAATTGCTACAGGCCCTAAGTAGGCAAAATATTGTCCATTTTGTTTGGTAGGTTGGTTGAAGCTGAATTAGGGAGAGAAATTAACTTAACAAATACAACACTTCACACTGGAAATGTCACTCACTGATGGAAACTTTGGCTTAGGGTTAGAGCAGGTGCTGCAAAGTGAGACTTTACTGGGTGAGAAACACATGGAAGAGCAGGACCTGAATCCAGAGCTCCCAAAAGCCACAGCAGTGCCTGGCCCAGCTTCCCCCAGTGCTGCCAAGCCTTCATCTCTGAGCTGGGAGGGGGACAGGGACAATCCCACCTCCTCCATCCTCCAGCAGGCACAGGATGTTGTGCCTCGGTGTGTTCTCAGCCCCCTCAGGGGGAATCCTGGGCAGTGCAGGATGATGAGAGTGACCAAACACACGGATTGAAGTGGGAACCTCCAGAAATCTGGGGGTCAGGCCACAAGGAGGAGCTTCCACATGAGTTTACAGCTAAATCTGAGCACAGAGAGCAAGATGGGGCAGGGCCCTTGTGCAGCTCAGGGAGTTGTGCTGGATCAGCTCAGGGGGATGTGCTGGATCTGCTCAGGGATGGCACTAAAGCCCAGCTGGGATGCTCCTATTGCTGCTGCTCCCAGGGCAAAGCACTGGGACGTGGTTACCCCTCCCATCCCTCAGGGAGCAGGGCACCATCACTGCCAGGTTTGGACAGCAGGAGCTTTAATCCCAAGCCCAGAAAGCAGTTCTGTAGCCCCAGGGCAGCCTGAGGCAGCTCTCCCCAGGCAGTGCCTGCCCAGAGCCCCAGAGCTCACCCTGGCCCTGGCTCTGAGCTCTGCCAGGAGCTCTCACCCCGAGGCCACAGCAACCCATGGCAGGGACTCTGCTGCTCTCAGGGACAGGGCCTGGGCCTGGATTCTGGAGCAGGACACTTGCCAGATTCCATCCCAGCCCCAGAAAGGATGCCTGGACCATTCCTGAGGCTTGAGCTGTCCACAGGACTGAGCTACGGAAACACCAACAGCCACCCACTGTGCTGGCACCACTTCCATGCCCACAGCCCACAGTGGGCTCTGCCCAGAGTCCCTCTGCACCCCCTCTGGGTCCTGGGGGAGCATCTGTGCTGCCCCCAGGTCTGGCAGGAGGAGGGGATGTGCAGACAGGTGCCTGTCACAGCTGATTTATCACATCTTGTCATGACCTCCCTGCCTGCTCCGGGGCTGTGCCACAGGACCAGGGCTCTTTTCCTGCCTCTCCTGCAGCCATGTGAGCCTCCAGCAGGGCTGGAGAGCTGATTTCAGGCGGAACAGGGTAGCAGAGTTAATAAGCACCAGCAAAGCAAGCATTAATCAGGTACTATAAATATCAGTGTCCCTCTCCGAGGCAGCGAGGGGGGCTCAGCTCCCCGTTCTGTGCCTTCCAGCAAACCTCAGGCTTTGAACGTCCCCAGAAATCCCCTCTGATCACTTATGGGCTCCCATTATCCACAGCATCAGCTCTTTTAATTTGACATTTTCCTCCAGCTTTCCCAACCTGATTCCAACTGCAGCCACCGAAAGAGAGAATTTACATTTCCAATTCACAGGCAATACAGTCCATTAGGTTTAACAAGTGAATGAACTTCCCTTGTAACCTACAGCAAAGCAGCAGCTCTGTGGCTATTCATTTTAACTGATTACCTCGTTTGCTATATCTGGGAGCCCCTGGCGTGGCCATGGCAACTGGTTTTGCTTAAATGCAGCTGAACAGTGAAGTTAATTTTAGATTAGGTGAGGAGGAAGCTGGAGCACCAAGGGAAGCTCAGTGTTAGATTTCTCTTCTCACCTTCTCTGATGGGAATGGTTCTGCCTGCTGGGTCCTTCCCGGTGCTCACACAGCCCTCTGGGGATGGTGCCAGGCTTCAGGCAGCCCTGCACCACAGCAGCCACCCAGGCTGCACTGCTAATGCAGCCATTGCTTGGTTTGGCTTGAAGGCACCTTCAAGAACTCCTTCCAACCCCAGATCATCGAGTTCCAACTGATCTACCAAGTTCATCCGTCTCCCAAGAGAAGAGTCATCCTTCAATTCCTCACTGCAAGAGGGACAAGGAGGGGCTGGAGGTGCCCAGGGCAGGGAGCGGAGCTGGGAAGGGGCAGGAGCAGCAGGAGGGGCTGAGGGAGCTGGGGGGGCTCAGCCTGGAGAAAAGGAGGCTCAGGGGGGACCTTCTGGCTCTGCAATCCCTGCCAGGAGGGGGGAGCTGGGGGGCTCAGGCTCTGCCCCAGGGCACAGGGACAGGAGAGGGCACAGCCTCAGGGAGTGCCAGGGGAGGGGCAGGTGGGACAACAGGAGGGATTTCTCCATGGAAAGGGTGGTCAGGCATTGGGAGGGGCTGCCCAGGGAGGTTTGGAGTCCCCACCCCTGGAGGTGTCCAAGGAAGGACTGGATGTGGCACTCAGAGCTGGGGGTCAAGGTGGGGATCAGGCACAGGGTGGACTTGATGATCCTGAAGGTCTTTTCTGACCTAAATCATTCTATGACTTGATTCTATTCTATTCATCCCCAGTTTTGAGTTTGCATCCTGGCTGTGGCACTCAGAACTCTGGGCTGGGGGACAAGGTGGGGACGGGACACAGGTTGGACTCAGAGATCCTGGAGGTCTTTTCCATCCTCAGTGATCCTGTGACAAACCCTCTAATCCCCCAGCTCTGCTCCTGCTCCCCCAGCCCTGCTGCTGGGATCCCTCTCCTGCCCCAATCCCGGGCAGAGCTCCCTGCTCAGCTCCCCCGGGCTCCGTGCACAGAGCAGATGGTTTGGATTCCCACATCCCAGGAGGGCTCTGACCCCCGTGGGCTGACGTGCCCCCTCCCTCCCAGCACTGCACACAACGAGAGCGTTTCCTCTTGGTGCATTATAAAGGTGTCAAAAACGCCTTTAAAAACACATGCCTGGGGAAAGCCGAGTCCCAGCTCAGCACACCCACCCAGATATATCCTGTGTATCAGAGACTCTTCTAGGCTGGAAAAGACCTTTAAGAGAGAGCCCAACTGTTAATTGATGGGAACATGCACACCTTAACCAGAAGAACCCATAAATAAGCTAGAAGTGACCTTAAACATAATTAGTACTTTGGACCTGAGAGGTGGATTTGGCTGTTCCATCAAGAACAGGGAGTGGGTGGTAAATGGGCATTTCTTTGAAGCAAACCTGCTCATTACTGGAGTCCTTTCTCCAGGAATGCAGGAAGCAAGGAATGCAAGGTAGTTCAGGGCCCAGTTTTCCAAGGCTTATTCCAGACAAGGAGCTTCCTTTGCTCTGTGGGGTTTCCTGCCTCCTTCCCTGCCCTCTCCCTGTGCTCTCCCTCAGAGCACCCGCCCAGCCCTGGCACCTGCTGCACACACTCCTCTGCCCTGCCAGCTTGGGCTGCTCCTTTCAGCAGTTTTTGGCTATTTTATCCCAGCTGAAGCTTCATCTTTTCCTCCTAACCTGAAGGAAGAGCAGGGGTTGCAGACCCCAAACTTCTCAGCCCCAGCAGAGCAGCGTGTTCTGACCTCACCCAGCACCCAAAACATGTGGCATCCACAGGCTGGGGCACTGACAGGGCAAAGCCCCTCCCCTGCCAACCCCCAGATGGGCAAACAGGTCACACAGATCCTCCCCAGCCTGGTTATGCAGCCACACACACATAGAGAGAGTCATATTTTACCATTTCTGTGCTATACCCACACACTGTGTGCAAACCAGCACTGACTATTAACACACAGATACAGATGCTCACAGAAAAAAGCAATATTGAAATAAAACCAAGACCAAAGCACGCCTTGATTTGGCTCCAAACTGTTGCCTAGCACAAGAAATACACCTATCAGCACTGAAAATGTGTATTTACTTCTAAAATAAAGTATTTATTGCACAGCAGCTCTCAGAGTCACTGCAGCCCTGAGCCCTGCAGGGTCCATCCTGTGCCAGGGGTGCCCAGCTCAGCCCAGGGTGCCCAGCTCAGCCCAGGGGTGCTGGGAATGCTGGTTGGTGCCATCCCCAGCTCCAGGGAAGGGCTGGCTCTCCCTGCTCCATAGGGATTGGTGCCATCCCCAGCTCCAGGGAAGGGCTGGCTCTCCCTGCTCCACAGGGATTGGTGCCATTGGTGCCATTCCCAGCTCCAGGGAAGAGCTGTCTCTCTCTGCTCCACAGGGATTGGTGCCATTGGTGCCATTCCCAGCCCCAGGGAAGGGCTGGCTCTCTCTGCTCCACAGCCATTGGTGCCATTCCCAGCTCCAGGGAAGGGCTGGCTCTCTCTGCTCCACAGGGATTGGTGCCATTGGTGCCATTCCCAGCCCCAGGGAAGGGCTGGCTCTCTCTGCTCCACAGCCATTGGTGCCATTCCCAGCTCCAGGGAAGGGCTGGCTCTCTCTGCTCCACAGCCATTGGTGCCATTCCCAGCTCCAGGGAAGGGCTGGCTCTCCCTGCTCCACAGCCATTGGTGCCATTCCCAGCCCCAGGGAAGGGCTGGCTCTCCCTGCTCCACAGGGATTGGTGCCATTCCCAGCTCCAGGGAAGGGCTGGCTCTCCCTGCTCCACAGGGATTGGTGCCATCCCCAGCCCCAGGGAAGGGCTGGCTCTCCCTGCTCCACAGGGATTGGTGCCATTCCCAGCTCCAGGGAAGGGCTGGCTCTCTCTGCTCCCCAGGGATTGGTGCCATTGGTGCCATTCCCAGCTCCAGGGAAGGGCTGGCTCTCCCTGCTCCCCAGGGATTGGTGCCATTCCCAGCTCCAGGGAAGGGCTGGCTCTCCCTGCTCCACAGGGATTGGTGCCATTCCCAGCTCCAGGGAAGGGCTGACTCTCCCTGCTCCTCAGGGATTGGTGCCATTCCCAGCTCCAGGGAAGGGCTGGCTCTCCCTGCTCCACAGGGATTGGTGCCATTCCCAGCTCCAGGGAAGGGCTGGCTCTCTCTGCTCCACAAGGATTGGTGCCATTCCCAGCTCCAGGGAAGGGCTGACTCTCCCTGCTCCACAGGGATTGGTGCCATTCCCAGCTCCAGGGAAGGGCTGGCTCTCTCTGCTCCACAGCCATTGGTGCCATTCCCAGCTCCAGGGAAGGGCTGGCTCTCCCTGCTCCACAGGGATTGGTGCCATTCCCAGCTCCAGGGAAGAGCTGTCTCTCTCTGCTCCACAGGGATTGGTGCCATTGGTGCCATTCCCAGCTCCAGGGAAGGGCTGGCTCTCCCTGCTCCACAGGGATTGGTGCCATTCCCAGCTCCAGGGAAGGGCTGGCTCTCTCTGCTCCCCAGGGATTGGTGCCATTCCCAGCTCCAGGGAAGGGCTGACTCTCCCTGCTCCACAGGGATTGGTGCCATTCCCAGCTCCAGGGAAGGGCTGGCTCTCTCTGCTCCACAGGGATTGGTGCCATTCCCAGCTCCAGGGAAGAGCTGTCTCTCTCTGCTCCACAGGGATTGGTGCCATTGGTGCCATTCCCAGCTCCAGGGAAGGGCTGGCTCTCCCTGCTCCATAAGGATTGGTGCTATTCCCAGCTCCAGGGAAGGGCTGGCTCTCTCTGCTCCACAGCCATTGGTGCCATTCCCAGCTCCAGGGAAGGGCTGACTCTCCCTGCTCCCCAGGGATTGGTGCCATTCCCAGCTCCAGGGAAGGGCTGGCTCTCCCTGCTCCACAGGGATTGGTGCCATTGGTGCCATTCCCAGCTCCAGGGAAGGGCTGGCTCTCCCTGCTCCACAGGGATTGGTGCTCAGACAGACACATTGCACAGCCTCTTTTATTTCTTTCCTTGTGTTTTGGATGGACTCCACTGGCCACGCAACCCAGGACTTCAGAAGGAGCAAAAATAACCAGGACCTCTCTAGAAATGCGAGTTAATGCCAAAAAAAGAAAAAAACCTGGGAGAAGAAAAGCATCTGCTGCTCCAGCCTTTTCCAGGAGACAGTTAGAAAAAATTCCTACAGAGAAACCTATTAAGATTGATTAAGCAACGTTGTTATTTGTAATTTTGCTTAATGCTATTAAAGCAAAGCCTTGACCATTTGTTCAAGAGAAGGACTGGCTGGGCACCAAGTTTTTGCATAATGAATTCAGAGGATTAATCCTATTAGTCTCCCTCCCTTCCCCCAACCCTTTAACTTCTCTGAAGATGAATCGCAGATGCAGAAGCCCCACTAAAGAGGCAAATATTGGCTGAGCTGCAGCCAACACCTCCCAAACCTCTGTGGGTGAGGTGGCAGTGACTCAGAGCAGTGAGGAGGAGGATGGTGATGGTATCTGGGAGGCTCCTTGAGAGCCTCCAGCAGCTGCACCGCACAGAACAATAGGAGAGGGAAACTGTGAGGATGAGGAGAAGCCACAGGGATGTTCTTGGTGGGTTCCAGGGTGGGAGGGGCTGCACCCCCTGCACTGTCAAGGGCTCAGCCCCCAAGGGATGATGCTGAGCCCCCAAGGGATGAGCTGAGCCCCCAAGGGATGAGCTGAGCCCCCAGTGATGATGCTGAGCCCCCCAAGGGATGAGCTGAGTCCCTCAATGATGATGCTGAGCCCCCCAGTGATGATGCTGAGCCCCCCAAGGGATGAAGTGAGCCCCTAATGATGATGCTGAACCCCCCAGTGATGATGCTGAGCCCCCCAGTGATGATGCTGAGCCCCCCAATGATGATGATGAGCCCCCCAAGGGATGAGCTGAGCCCCCAACCACACCCACATCTCTGTGTCTGGGGGCTCAGCACCATCAGAGGGACCTGCAGTGCTTTCCATGGAGGATCCCACTGTCCAGGAGTCACCCCAACCCCCAGGACAGGCTTCCAAGCACTAATGACATGGATATGTGGGAGGAGAGCTGGAGACCATCCTTGCCCCTGTTGCCTCCCCCAGACACCCGAGGTGCCAGCACGATGCAGGGGCACCAGCCCCACCTTCCCCCGGCCCTCCCCTGGGATGGAACAGCTCAGGAGAACCTTCTGCTCCCACCAATGGCCCAGAACTGCTGTTGTGGCACCACCAGAGAGCCCCTGAGCAGTGTCCCCCACCCAGAGTCAGGCCCTGCTGTCTGGGGGGGGATATTTCACCCCCACTCCCACCTCAGAGCCAGCACAAGGGCTGAGCTCATTTTCTGAGCTTTCCCTTTCTTATCTCTTAGTGGCTCTTCCACACCCTGGGCCTCCAGCTCCATGGGAAGCATCACTAATGCCCTTTCCTGGGAGCTGGGAAGGGAATCAGCTGCCTCCTTTGGTCACCTACAGCCACCAGCCCTGGAGCTTCACGGCACTGCCGGGGACAAACCTCTGCATCAGGAGACATAAATATTTATGTGGCACAAACACAGACACGGAGCCCACCCCTCTCACTGTGAGGGATTCCAGCCTGGAATATTATTTACAACTTCACCCCTTGGGTTCCTCCCTCCACACTTCTTATTATTCCTTCCAGGAAAGGAGGGATATCCATCTCCAGGCACTGAGGGTGAGGTTTCTCAGCCAGAACTCACTGTACATCCTTCCCTTCTCCAGCAAGGACATCCCACACACTCAGCCAGCAGCTCTGAGTGCTGGGAGGGGGCTGAGGAACCTCAGGCTGCCCAGCACAGACACACAGCAGAGACAGCTGCACCAAGGGCCTCAAAACAGGCAGGGATTTGCCACCTCTTTTTACCTCCCAGGATGATGATCTGCTCAGTCCTTCACTGGCCTCAAGAGTCTCTCAAAGCCAGACCTGGAGACACCAACCACCTTCCATCCTGGGGAGGATCCAGCAGGTTAAACCATTTCAGCAGCACCTGGTGGCTGCTCTGCCCTCCCAGACCCTGCCAGTCCCCACTGGGGGCCAATAACACCATCCTGTTCGTGCCCAGAGTGCTGGGATTTACTTCTGGGGTTTGTGGGTTAAAACCCCAGAATCTCTTTTGAGTTGGGTTCATTTCTCCTGCCTGTTCACCTTTGAACCAGCACAACTTCCCAGGTGTTCAGTGTCTGAATTCCCAACACTTCCCAGGTGTTCAGTGTCTGAATTCCCAACACTTCCCAGACGTTCAGTGTCTGAATTCCCAACACTTCCCAGGTGTTGTGCCTGAATTCCCAACACTTCCCAGCTGTTATGTCTGAATTCCCAACACTTCCCAGGTGTTCAGTGTCTGAATTCCCAACACTTCCCAGGTGCTGAGGAGCCAAGTGTCTCCCGTGTGAGCTCCTGGAGGAGGCTCAGACTTTGTGTTCTTTTCCATTAATAGTTTACTAATGAATTTCTTGGCACGTGTGTTTGAGCAAACAGCCAAATTCAAAGCAACTTGGAGAGATTTCCAGAAAGTGCATTCAGAGCTCACTATCCCAAGCATTCCAGAGCCATCCTGCTGGGGAGCAGAGGCACAGGAGGGAAGGCTGAGCCAGAGCTCACAGACCATACCAGAGATCTCCTCTCTGCAGCTTGTGCATTAACCACCCTTGGAGCAGCTGGTGCAGAAGTTATTCCACAATTTATCTGGCCAGGAAACTCATACCCTGCTCACAAGCAAATTTTAAAGCCAAGATTTGTCCAGAAAATTATTTTCTTGGAGGAATTCACTCAGTTCCAGCCTTGCCCTGGCACATCCAAGTCGCTGCTCCCAGTGCTCCAGCCCCAGGTGGTGCTGCAGCCACCCAGGCTGTGCCCCATCCTCAGCCATGGCAAAACTCCATCCCACTCTGAGCTGGAGCACCTCCAGTGTGGGTGAATTTTATTTTATGTGATAAGGATTTCCTCAGGGGCTGCAGTGACAGGACATGGGGAATGGGTTCAGAGTGGAAGAGGAGAAATGTAGGGAATACAGAGAAAAAAAACGTTTCCTGAGAGGGTGGGCAGGCCCTGTCACAGGTTGGGCAGAGAAGCTGTGGCTGCCCCAGCCCTTGGAGCACCCCAAGGCCAGGTTGGATGAAGCCTGGAGCAACCTGGGCTGGTGGGAGGTGTCCCAGGGCAGGGGGTGGAGCTGGATGGGCTTTAAGGTCCTTTCCCACCCAAATCATTCCATAATTCCATGATATTATCAGGGACCAAGCCATGGGTGACCCCCAGCAGCACAACAGCCACTGCAAGGAACCCCCAGCCTGTGCCCTGTCCATGCTCCTGCTCCAGAAATCTGCCCTGGATGGACCCCCAGCACCCCCCATTCCCTGAGAAGCCCCCTGAGCTCCAGCTCTGTGGCTGCTGCAGGGCAGGGCCTGGGTGTTGCTGCAGCTGCTGCTCAGCCCTGACCTCCTCAGGGTTTCTGGTTGCACAAGAAACACGCTGGGAAATTGCTCCTGTCCTGTCCCCTCACAACACTCCTTAACGAGCTTTGCAAGGCATCCCATTTTCACCACTCTGCTGGTCTCACCCTCTCATTTCCAGCAGTTTGTCTTGAGGAATTTGCTGCCTGAGCACCTTTGGACAGTCTGTGCTGGGAGAGGGTTAGGAATTCATGGCAGGGCATCCTCTGGGCTCCTGCTGCCCAAAGGATGCCCCCAGTGCCCCTCAGCTGCTTCCCAGGACCCCTTGTCTGCTTCCTGGGATCTCCCATCTTCCCAGCACCCCTCGCCTTCCATCCAGGACCCCTCACCTCCTTCCCAGCACCCCTCACCTTCCCATGACCCCTCATCTTCCACCCAGGACCCCTCACCTTCCCATGGCCCCTCATCTTCCACCCAGGACCCCTCATCTGTTTCCCAGGATCACACCAGAGCAGCCCTCTCTCTCCCACCTTCCCCAGCCCCTCCTGCTGAACCCCAAAGGCCCAACCCTGGCTTGGAGTGATGGCAGGTTCCAGTGTTTGATTCCTGGAGCAATTCCCACCAGGGTTTTGGCAGGAGCAGCTCAGATCCAGGTGGGATATGCCCAGGGGTTGATGTGTCCCCATCCAGCCTGCACCACTCAGGGTCCTTCTGCAGTCACCCCCCAGGCCAGGAGGGTGCAGCCCTGGGAGGGTGGTGGTCTGGGGAGCCCAGGGAGCCCTGGGTGCTGCCCCATGCCAGGCTGGAGCCGTGGCAGTGCCAAGGGAAGGAGCAGGGAGCATGTTGAGCACAGCACGTTGCTGCTCACGCCTGCCTGGAGGCCATTTACACACAGCTCCGATTGATTTGTTGTAACCTGTAATTATTTTAGTGGGGTTTTTTTTGTTTGGTGTTTCATGCTCTGTTTGTTTTCACTCTCAGGGAGACGAGGGACGTTTCTGCCTGGGAAGTGGCGCTGTTTGGGCTGGGGTGGGCAGGGGTCTGCCAGAGCAGCCACTCACCTGCTCCCCAGGCCCCCCCAGCCGTGGCTGCTCAGCCCCTGCCCACCAAGCAGAGTAGCAGAATTGTGGCTCTGATATCCAGCCTGACTCCTTCCTCCTGTTTGTCTCACCTCTATTTTTATTCTGGGGATTTGGGGTTTTTTCTCCTTCCATCTTCCATGTCACCCTTACAGAATAAAATGACATCTCTGCAAGGCAAACCAGTGCCCTCTGCCCACACCAGCACTGGGCAAACTGGATAAGGCACCAGCACAGGGTGTGGCTACCCCATCCTAGGCCAGGTTGGAGCATCCTGGTAGGTGGGAGGTGTCCCTGTCCATGGTAGGGGGTGGCACTGGATGAGCTTTGAGGTCCTTTCCAATCCAAACCAGTCTGTGATGAAGCCAGTCCAGCCCCACAGAATGTGGGTTCATCCCTGTGGTTTATTATTCACCTCCATGAGCAGCAGAGACATTCCTGGGCCTGCAGAGCCCCTTTGTTCTCACCTGAGAGCTCAGGGAGGTCCTGCCTGGGACCAACCTCCTCCTGCTTTGGGGATAGGCAAACATCAGATCTGTTCATCTCCCTCATCCACTTAGTGGGTCGCTTTCCTAATTTACCTTGGCTTTTCCCTCTTGGTTTCCTGGGACTGCTCTGCTGCTGTTGCAAAGGAAAGGAATTATTATTCAGAAAAGAAGTGGGAGAGATGCTATAAATGTAAAGCACAGGAGCAATCCTTAATCATCCTCATCATTAGTTAATTGCCGTAGCCTGAGTCCATTCCAAGGAGAACACAGAGTGTTAAATATAGATGTAGAAATTGGAGTTATTTTTGTGGTTTCGTGCTCTTTGAAGCGGGTTCTGCCTCCTGCTCCCCCCAGGATGTCACCAGTGGGGACAGGCAGAGCAGCTCCGGGCTGGGGGAGCTCCCACCCAGAGCTCTTGGAGCCTCTCCAGCTGCAGCAATGCCTGACAAATGACTGCAATTAAGATCCTGCTCTATTTCCCACTCAGCTTTTGGGGAAAACCTGTGAAATACCTGCTTCCAACAGCACCCTGTCCAAAGGCACGTCAGGAACTCTGAGGCAGAGGCAGGAGCTGAGCCAGGAGCAGCTGAATCCTCCCAGTGCTGCATCCCTCTTTCTTCCACAGATGGAACCCTTTCCATCATCCCTTCCTTGGCTCTCAGACCAGCAGAAGTCTTTGCTCTCCACATTCCCCTCCCATTTCAGAGCCCTTTCTTTCCCCGTGTGTACCTTCATTCTGTGTCCTTGCTGCATTTTCTCCCTTCCTCCCTCCCTCCTTCCTCTTTCAATCCACTCCACTAAACATTTCCCTCTCAATTAGGGTCGTGGCACCTGTGGAGAGCAGCTGGCCATGGAGCAGGGAGGGCTGCAAAGCACGTGGAGTGGCTCTGGCCTCAATTACCTGTCCAGAGATTTCTCCAGCCTGGCACTTGTAAAAATGATTTATGGTTAACTCCTCCTTGGCAGTGAGGACAGAGAGAGCTGATCCTGCTCCAGCCCAGGAGCAGAGCGAGGGAGAGCCATTCCATGCCCCCCTCCAGCTGCCTGGATTAGTGGGAGCTCTGGGAGCTAAATCCCTTGGCAGTGCCCACAGCACGGACAGTGGCTCCCAGAGATAAAGCCCCGGTGGATGCTGAGTGAATCCCTGAGCTCCCAGGGCTGGCAGAGAGGCGGGTGCCAGGCTGCCCGAGTCTCATCACCATAGAGATGGCAGCCTGCCCCTTCCCAGCCCATCCTGCTGGGCTCTGAGCCTCGGATCCTTCGGCGTTTGGCTGTGGGGTCAGAGCTGGGACAGAGCAGTGAGCAGAGTTACAGAGTGAGTGGGACAGGGAGAGTCTGGGCACAGCCCTGCCCTTGGTGGGGGACCCTCTGTGGGTGGGCATGGGAGTCCCTGGGCATCCAGGTGTGTCCCTGGGCACCCAGGTGAGTCCCTGAGCACCCAGGTGTGTCCCTGGGCATCCAGGGGTGTCCCTGGTCATGCTGTATGGCAGTGCCTGAGCACCCAGGTTGGTCCCTGGGCATTCAGGTGTGTCCCTGAGCACCCAGGTGTGTCCCTGAGCACCCAGGGGTGTTCCTGGGCACCCAGGTGTGTCCCTGAGCACCCAGAGGTGTCCCTGGGCATCCAGGTCTGTCCCTGAGCACCCAGGTGTGTCCCTGAGCACCCAGGGGTGTTCCTGGGCACCCAGGTCTGTCCCTGAGCACCCAGGGGTGTCCCTGGCAGTGCTGGACTCCACGTGCTGCTCCAGGTGATAACACACCGGTGTGTGTGGATGTCACAGCGTGTGACATGAGCCGCGGTGGCACAGCTGGAGCCTGGGTGGGCTCCATCCACCCCTGGGCTGCCAAGCCAGGGGGCTGGGACAGGGTGAGTGTGGGGTGTGGGCATTCCAGGCATCCATGTCCTTGAGCAGCAGCTCAGGAGAGGAGGATTAAATGCCAAGTGCTCCGTGGAGCTGTGCCGGGGGCTAAAGCCTGATGGATGGGACCTGCTGGCCTGGTGACAGGCACCTGGGCTTGGTGGCATCTCTGCTCTCTGGCAACACTCCCACTGCCTCCCACTGCTCCAGATTCCGCTGTGCTGAGCTCAGCTGGGCCCTGGCTGCATCCCCAGGGATGCTGGGGGGCGGGGGGATGTGCATGAGAGGTCCTGTCCTGTGGGGGGGCTGCACACACGTGTTCATGTGTGTGCCAACAGGAGCAGCTCCCGGGGGCAGGGGGTGCCCACGTGGGCCCTGCTGGGGGGTGTTTGGGGGGCACACACAGCCTTTGTGTTGGTGTGTCACCCAAAACAAGGGGAATGAGGGGCTTCATTCCCTCCCTGTCTCCTGGTGCAGGGATGTGGTGAGGGGGGTGGCAGAATGTGACCCCCCTGCAGACATTCAGACTGACCTTCAGCCCCAGAGCTGGGGCTGCTCTCCCACACTGCTCCCTGAGCCCTGTTGCCCTCCAGCAGCAGCACCTCCCTGGAATGTGGGTCTGTGGACATGCTGCCTCCCCTCAGCCAGTGTTTCTCCACCATAATCCATCTGTTCCCCTCTTTTAGGAGACTGGCAGGGTCTGTGCTGCCCTCTCAGCTGGATCTGAGCCACCCTCTGCTCCCAGCTAAGCCTCAGTCCCTTTGGATGCTGCTCATCCCAGGAAAACACCTCTCAGCAGGGGGGAGATTGGGCAGAGCATCTCAAAGGGGATAGAAAGGCAAAGTCAAAACTTAATAAGACATTAAGACAACAGATTCATTAAAAAGTCATTAGTCTCTGTCACGAGTGGCTTTAATTAACAAATGCCAGGAACTGCGGTACTGTCTTGTTGCTGCCACTGCCTCAACAGTCTTGTGACCACCTGAATGCCACTAATTAAATGCCATTTAAAGTTCCCCCAAACCTGGCAGCACATTTGCCACACTCTGCCAATTCTTCTCTGCAGCCTCCAAATGCACCTCGTTTGTCATTGTCCTCCCCACACAGGGGGTGGTGTTTCCTGGAAAACATTCCCTCCCTCCCTCCCCTCCCAGGAAGGGCTTTCCAAAGGTTGTTCCCATCTCCCAGTCCTTCAGCCAATCCCACATTCCTCCTGTGGATTTTAGGCCGTGGGAACATTGGCAGTGCTGAGGGGAGAGCTGAGCTCTCAGTGAAACAGAGACTTGGACAAGGTCTGCTTGGAGATGTCCCTGCTCATGGCATGGGCTAAATGACCTTCAGAGGTCCCCTCCAAACCATTCCATGGTTCCATGAAGGTGTTTTCCTCATCTATGACCTTCAAAGGTCCCCTCCAAACAATTCCATGGTTCCATGAAGGTGTTCCTCATCTATGACCTCCAGAGGTCCCCTCCAAACAATTCCATGGTTCCATGAAGGTGTTCCTCATCTATGACCTCCAGAGGTCCCCTCCAAACAATTCCATGGTTCCATGAAGGTGTCCCTCATCTATGACCTCCAGAGGTCCCCTCCAAACCATTTCATGGTTCCATGAAGGTGTTTTCCTCATCTGTGACCTTCAGAGGTCCCCTCCAAACCATTCCATGATTCCATGAAGGTGTCCCTCATCTAAGGCTCCTCCAGCCTCATCAGTTCATCCCAAGCAAAGGAAGATCCTCATTCCTTCTCCCTTCCATGGGTGACAGTTCCAGTGGGACCCCCATTCCAACTGCAGGCAAACCCAGGCTCTCCTCTCCCTCCTGTCCCTGGAAATCTCTGGGAATGGGGAGAAGGAAGGGATTGCCATGTCCATTTTTCTTCTCATCCAGTGAGACCACTGATGGTCTGACCATGAGCTGCCTCGTGTGGGTCCCCTTTGGGCCAAGCCCTCCTCAGACTCCCAGCTCTCCCAGCTTGGAGTTTTATCCAGGACATTCCCATGCAGAGCTCCTCCTACCCCCCCTGAGCTCCTCGACTCCAACCACCTTCCCCTCCCATCATTTCCCCTCTGGAAATATCCCGTCTGTTCCTTGAGTAATGGGATTCCTTTGTGCAATTTCAGGCTCCTTAATACTTCCCAGTGACCTCTATTGGCAAAATCAAATCGAATCAATTTAACCACAGGCTCCTGATTTCCCTGAGTTTCCCTTTGCTCATATTGTCATTAATGTTCCTCGAGGTTCTTTGATCTGACAATCAAAGGTGTCCCTTTGGCTGCAAACACAGCAGCAAACACACCATCCATAAAATATACACCATCCTCAGACTGGGATTTCCATAACAGGGACACTGAAGGCATCAAAAGGAATTGGATATGAAGCTTAGGAGCAATTATAGCTCCTGTGGAGGGGAGGGGACTGGGAAAGGGGGGCAGTGGCTGGTAAATGCTGGGGTGTGCCTCAGCTCTCAGTGACACTCACCCTGGTTAACTCTTCCCCAAGAAATTCCCAGTCCTGACAACTCCAAACCTCCCCACGGTCCCCTTGTTTTCCCTCTGAGTGGCAGCAGCTGTGCAGACACATCTGGGCAGAGCAGCTTGGACTTCTGCACACACACCAGCCCAGCACGAGGGGCTGAGCCCCGAGCAGGGACCACAGGCTGAGTCTTTCCAAAGGGATTTGCAGCTGGATACGGCTCAAGGCACAGGGGATGCTCCAGAGCTCCAGTGAGGGAGGTGGTGGGAAATGCCATAAATCAGAGTGTCACTCAGTCACCTCTCCTGAATTTGGGAAATTGCTCTGGAAAGGGTTCCAAGCAGCAGCTCAGGCCCTGCACACAAAGCCAAGGCCCAATCCAAATCTACCCAGGCACCAAAATTAATCCTAATTAAAGAAGCCCAAGCCTGTGTTTCACATGCCAGATTCACCAGCACAGCCTGGTGGTGCCAGGTAAGTGGATCTGGTGGAGATTTGGGGCTAGAGGGTCTCTGAGAAGGCAAAAGGCAAATAAACCCTCCAAAACTCAACATTTTTTGGTACCCTTCTTTTTGGTAAAGGTCTCCTTTGTGGAGCTGAGCAACATCCCTTGAATTTTCTGCTTTATTCCCTCTGATGAGCATCCCTTTGCTCTCACCCTCCTCTCCCTCCTGCCCCTGCCTGCTGCTCACCCTCAGCCCAGCAGCAAGACTTATCTATCCCTCAGCCTAAACAAACCTGGAGATAAATAATCCGAGAATTTGTAGATGCTTGATCGTCATGGCAACCCTGCAGCCCTCCTCCTCCTCCTCCTCCTCTTCCTCCTCTTCCTCCTCCTCTTTCTCCTCCTCCTCCTCTTTCTCCTCCTCCTCCTCTTTCTCCTCCTCCTCCTCCTCCTCCTCCCTGCCTGCCCGCGGTGGGGGCTGGCTGTGGCTCCAACCAGGAGCATTCCTGATCTCCAGCAGCTTTGCAGGACTCCAATCCACCTGGATCATCCCTGGATCCATGTCCAGTTCTCTTTGCCCCTGGGTTTTGTCCCTGTTTAGCACAGGGCACTGCCCAAGGCAGCTGGGACTGTCACCAGTGCCCCGTGCCCAGCCCAGCTGCCTCCACTGCCAGGAACTGGGGCACAGTGTGGGCAAAGGGCTCTTCCTGCCCAATCTGAGTCTAATCATCCCCCCTGGAGCAGCATAAATATAGTTTAGTGCACTAAAAACCAGGTCCCAGGTTTGCTCTCCCCTTTCTGCACATGTACAACGTGCATTATTCTCCCTGCTCCATCCTCTTAACTCTGATGGGTTTTGCCTTCCAGCAATGCAAGTCTTAAGCCAGCTCTCAGCTGGCAGGGCCACGGATTTCTCCCCTCCCAGTTCTCTGGCTTTACTGGGCATTGAGATCCAAGACATTCAGTGTGTGATGCCAGGGGAGCTGGGGGGCAGCTCGGAGGGGATGCACAGGGCCAGTCCCGTCCCCAGTGAGGGAATCCAAGGCTGTGCCAGGCTCTGGGGCAGGGCCTGACCCTGCTCAGTGCTCCTGGTCCTGCGGGAGGGGCTGAGCCCCCTCTGCCATCGGGGAGGGGCTGAGCCCTCTGTGGCACCGGGGAGGGGCTGAGCCCGCTGTGGCATCGGGGAGAGGCTGAGCCCCCTCTGCCATCGGGGAGAGGCTGAGCCCGCTGTGGCATCGGGGAGGGGCTGAGCCCGCTGTGGCACCGGGGAGAGGCTGAGCCCGCTGTGGCACCGGGGAGGGGCTGAGCCCGCTGTGGCATCGGGGAGAGGCTGAGCCCGCTGTGGCACCGGGGAGAGGCTGAGCCCTCTGTGGCATCGGGGAGAGGCTGAGTCCGCTGTGGCATCGGGGAGAGGCTGAGCCCCCTCTGCCATCGGGGAGAGGCTGAGCCCTCTGTGGCATCGGGGAGAGGCTGAGCCCCCTCTGCCATCGGGGAGGGGCTGAGCCCTCTGTGGCATCGGGGAGAGGCTGAGCCCCCTCTGCCATCGGGGAGGGGCTGAGCCCGCTGTGGCATCGGGGAGAGGCTGAGCCCGCTGTGGCATCGGGGAGAGGCTGAGCCCGCTGTGGCATCGGGGAGGGGCTGAGCCCCCTCTGCCATCGGGGAGGGGCTGAGCCCGCTGTGGCATCGGGGAGAGGCTGAGCCCTCTGTGGCACCGGGGAGGGGCTGAGCCCGCTGTGGCATCGGGGAGGGGCTGAGCCCGCTGTGGCATCGGGGAGGGGCTGAGCCCTCTGTGGCACCGGGGAGGGGCTGAGCCCGCTGTGGCATCGCTGCCTCCGGGCAGAGACGCTGCAAACCCTCCTCAAAGGCAGCGCCGGCGCCCGGGGCTTTAATTACACGCTTGGTATTCTGTTCAGTTCGAGACCAGGTATTATTTATAAAAATAGAAAGCAGGAGAAACAGGGGGAGAGGAAAAATATCAAAGGGCTCTTGAATTTTCATGCTGGATGTGAGCAAAGCAGCCTCTTGGATCAGCCCACAGCCCGTGAGGATGCAGGGCTGGAGTGGGGAGAACAGACCCACAGGCACAGGGATCCCGTGGGGATCTGGGCCCTTGGCATGGCACCAACAGGGGCTGTGGGGAGCCCAGACCCACTGGCACCCACTACTGGGGGTCCACAGGACCCAGTCCCATCAGCACCCCACTAATGGGGTCCACAGAGCCCAGTCCCAGCAATATCCCATTAATGGGGCCCAAGAGGAGCCCAACCCATTGGACCCCACTAATGGGGGTCTAATCCTGCCCATGGCTCAGCCCTGGCTCCTGGGCAGGACTTACTGCACTTTGCAAAGCTGAGGCTTAAACTTCCCCCAAGTCCCTGCAGCGAGAGCTGCAGCCCCAGAGTGGAGGGGGAAAGGGCTGAGCACCCACTGACAGAGGGGACAGTGTGGCTGTTTTGGTGGCACTGGTGGGGCAGGGCTGGGGGTCCCATCCTGGGGGGCTGCAGGGCAGGGAAGGCTCAGGCTGTCCCTGCTGCTCCATCACACACCAGGGCCATGGCAAGGACAAGGACAAGGCTGAGGGCGAGGACGAGGACGAGGATGAGGACGAAGGCTGCTCATAGATGAGTCATTCACAGTGATTAGAAAGGGCTCCTTTTTTTTGTTATAAAGGAGCTGTGGAAGGATGCCAGTGAACACAACCCCTGTGACTGCTGCAGGAATCATTCTGGGCAGGAACGAGCAGCACAATATTAGTTGCAGGCAAAGAACTTAATTAGCAGATTCAGCAAAGATTCCAATTAAAAAGAAAAAAAAAGAGAGAGATGGGAAGAAAGGCCTGTGTTTGCCTCCCAGCCCTGCTGGGGATGAGGGGGTGTGGGAGGGCACAGCATCCCTGGGAAGGCTGATCAGAGCCCCAGAGGAGCTGTGAGGGTGATGATGGATTGGGGAGGATGAGGAGCTTGGGGGGACCTGGGGGGGTGGCTGAGGAGGGACCTGTTTCAGTGAAGGGGGTCACAGTGTGACAAGGGGATCTGATGGCTTTGCCAGCCCTGGCACCCTGGTTTGAGCATCCCCACCCATCTGGGCTGTGCAGAGGCACCCCCAGCTCCCCCTGCACCCCCCAGCTCAGCATCCCTCCCCTCTCCTCCCTCCTGCCCCAGCTCTCACAGCAGCAACCCCAGAGGCCAAATATCCCCTCCTGCCACACACTGGCCCCCCAGCAGGATTCTGCTGCTGTGACTTTATCCAGAGCTACTCCCAATAATTAGTTCCTTTGCTGAAACCCGCACCAGGGAGAAAGAAAAAAGAAAAAAAGGAAAAAAATAAAAAAGGATTATTTTTATTATTCTTTGCAAATGCCAGTAATAAGCCACTCTCTGGTGACCTGGGGCAGTGACAGGCCCAGCGAGCATCCAAAGAGCAGCAACAGGGAGGGAATGGCCCAACAGGAGAAACAAATAAATGCTACATCTTGTAACTGCAGCTTTTGCCTCTGTAGTTTTATTTTATCCATGTTCAGCCTCCAGCACAGACACCACTTAGTGCTTGTGCAGAGTGAGCAGAGCCTGGAGCCCTGGGGGATCTTCACATGGGAGGGAGCAAAGGGGGGGTGGGAAGCTCTGTGTGTGTGCACAGGTGTCTGAGGAGGGGGATTGGTGTGCAGGGAACCACGGAATGGTTTGGGTGGGAAGGGGCCTTAAAGCCCATCCAGTGCCACCCCCTGCCATGGGCAGGGACACCTCCCGCTGTCCCAGGGTGCTCCAAGCCCTGTCCAACCTGGCCTGGGACGCTCCCAGGGATGGGGCAGCCACAGCTTCTCTGGGCAACCTGTGCCAGGGCCTGCCCACCCTCCCAGAGAGGAATTTTTTCCTTATGTCCCATCCAGACCCACCCACATGACTGTGTGTGCACCGTGCAGGCACATGTGTGAGAGCAGGTCATGTGTGTGAGAGCAGGACACGTGTGTGAGAGCAGAACACGTGTGAGAGCAGGACACGTGTGAGAGCAGGACATGTGTGTGAGAGCAGGACACACGTGTGTGAGAGCAGGACACGTGTGTGAGAGCAGGATGTGTGTGAGAGCAGGACATGTGTGTGAGAGCAGGATACACACATGTGTGTGAGAGCAGGACACACATGTGTGAGAACAGGACACATGTGTGAGAACAGGACATGTGTGAGAGCAGGACACACGTGTGTGAGAGCAGGACATGTGTGTGAGAGCAGGACACACGTGTGTGAGAGCAGGACACACGTGTGTGAGAGCAGGACACGTGTGAGAGCAGGACACGTGTGTGAGAGCAGGACACATGTGTGAGAGCAGGACACGTGTGAGAGCAGGATACACACATGTGTGTGAGAGCAGGACACGTGTGTGAGAGCAGGACACGTGTGTGAGAGCAGGACACACATGTGTGAGAGCAGGACACGTGTGTGAGAGCAGGACACGTGTGTGAAAGCAGGACACACGTGTGTGAGAGCAGGACATGTGTGTGAGAGCAGGACACATGTGTGTGAGAGCAGGACACGTGTGAGAGCAGGACACGTGTGTGAAAGCAGGACACACATGTGTAAGAGCAAGGCACACGTGTGTGAGAGAGCAGGACACATGTGTAAGAGCAAGGCACACGTGTGTGGAGCTGTGCCCGCCTGTGCCTGCCTGTGCCCCCCCGTGTGCCCCCCAGGCCCCCGTGCCCGTGTGTGAGCACAGGGGAGGGAAGGCGGCTCCATTGCCATGGAAACGCTGACACTGCTGGTCCAGACCCTGCACCGGCTCTGCCTCCCCCCGGACCCCCCGAGCAGCAGCTCCAGGTGAAGAGCAGCAAAACACGCCCAGGGTGGTGGGGGGTTCCCTGGGATGGTGCCATCCCACAGGGGCAGTGCCAACCCATGGCCCTGCCTGGCCTGGATGCCCACAGGGGTTTCTCAGCCCTCGTGCTCACCACTGGGCTGAACTGGGAGTGGGATGTGCCAGGACCCCACACACTGTGGGGGGCAGTGGGGCACAGTCCAGCAGCTGCCCCATTGCTGGGGGCTCAGGCTGTGGCGAGGGACACCCACACATCAGCCCTGCCGCCCTGACCACCCCTTCTGTCCCTCCCTCTTACTCATCCCTCACATCCCTGCAGGATTTCTCTCCTCTGTCACTGCCACCCCAGCAGGGTCCCCAGGGGGGTGGCAGCACAAGCCTGTGTGGGGTGGGATCCTGGGCATGGGGAAGGGGCAGGCGGTTCCCACGTGTCATCCTCACCTTTGCACCCTTGCAGAACCCTGGGAAATGAAAACCAAAGCAGACAGTTCATTTTTCATCCCAGGAGACGGGAGGGAAGCAGCGCCCTGAAGCCAACTCCGTTTTCCAGGTGCATCCCTGCTCCCTGCAGGGCTGGTCACACCTCAGGAGGAGGCAGTGGAAGGGACAACTGCTCCTAAAACCAGCCCCAGGCACAGAAGGTGTTAATGGTCCTTCCTGCCACAAATGCAACAAGTTCAGTTGCAACTGGCTGACGCTGCAGACTTTTAATTACATTTTTGTCTGGCAATAAAAGAAACAAATCTGACTCTTAAAGCAGCACATAATACACGAGGCATCGTTACCAGCCTCTTCCCTGGTTTTTCCTTTCTTTATCAGCCAACGCTGTGCTGTTTAGGAAGTTTATTTCCCTCTGGACCAATCTCCTGCCTCTAAATTTGAGAGTGGGTGTGGGCAAAGACAGAGAGAGAGATGAGGAGAGAGTCATATAAAATTTCTGCAATGCAAAGCTCATTCCATAAACCCCCCACGTTATCCAGCAGTGCTCGATGGCATGTCCATATAAAGGGGGACTCCACCGGCTCTGCCTCACCCCTGGCACCCTCTTCCCAAGGTGGCTGTAAAGGTTGGCAGTGGGAACAGATAAAGCAGCTGCTCCTCCCGCGATCTGGGGCTGGCACAGGGAGCTGGTCTCTTTTGGGCTCTAACTGTGGTTGTTCCTGGATTTTATAGTATCACCCCTGATTTACAAGCAGCTTTTATGGTGGCTGTAAAGCAGCCCCAAAGCAGAGAAATAAAATAACCAGGAGAACGTTCCCCATTCCCACCCAGTGTGGCCCCTGCAGAGGTGTTGGAGTGGTGGGGGGTGCCAGGGTGAGGGTCCCTCAGGGCATCCCGGGGTGCAGCCCATGGTGCCTCCAGGAGAGCAGCCAGTTGGGGCAATCTGGGGGTGCTGCTTTAATTTGAAATGGTGTGAGAGGGGTTAATCAGGGCTGTATAAAACGTGGGGGTTGGGATTGATGTCTTGAAGGTGTCCAGGGGGTGGGGGGGAGAGCTCTTGGATCCGCTTGGAATGAGCTCCTGTGGGAAGGGAGAAGGACAGGCCCGAATTCAGGACACTCAGAACTGGGATCTGAATTAGGGGCTCACCTCTGGCTTGGGAAGGAGCCTGGAGTCCAGTTCCCTTTGCTGCCTCAGATTCTGGTGTGACCTTGGCTCGACCCAGTGTTCCAAATGCATGTAGATACCAAAATCAATGGGAGCTTGGAGGTGGATCTTTAAATGTCATTATTGATCCAGCCTTTAGCCTGGCTGGGCCTCATTTCCCAGCTCCAGACAAGGCTGGACTGGTGTCCATGGCTGGTCAGTGTGGGGGATCTCTGCTCCCCAATCCTGGCTGCCCCCATGGCCCTGGGCACATCATCCCTCCCTGCTGCATCTCTGCTCCCCGTTTTTGGGAGTGTTTCTAGGCCGTGTTTAACATGCATGGACTGATCTGGAGGGATTTGGAAATTATGCCAAAACAAGCACTAAAAGACACTATTAAAATATATAAAAATACGATGATGAACATAATAATCACAGCATGTTAATAGAGCCTGATGGCCACAGCGAGGATTTATGGAGAACTCTGGAAAAGCCCAGAGCCAGAACATGATCCCCAAGATTCCCGAAGCCTCCCCAGATTCCTGCCTCCTAAATTCAAATGTATGTTACTCCTATAAATGGTAATTACCCCATCACTCATCCCTGGTGTCACAGCAGCTCCAGGGCCTCAGACTGTGCCAAGCCTCCCCCTGGCACTGCAGCCCCCGGCCCTGAGCTGCTCCTGGAGGAGTCTGGATCTGCATCACGCCAGGAGGAAACCTGGGGTAGAGCAAGGTCGGGGTTTGCCTTCACAGCAGCGAGAGAGAAAGGAGGAGTAGGAGGAAAACGCAGAGTAGATCCTTGAAAATCTCTTTTTCCGAGGCAGATCGGGGTGCTCTGGGGCTGTGCTGGCTGAGTTTCACCCAGCTGGTTTGTCCTGGCATTGCTGCTGGGGGGAGGTGGAGGCTGATGGATCGATCCCTGCTTCCAGCAGGCACATCGGGAGCGCCTGGAGCGGCGGGATCGGAGGGATGCGCTGGCACAGCCGTAACTCAGGGACCGCCCGAGCCCTCCTGAGTTACTGCCCTGCCCTGCACCGGCCGTAACTCAGCGCTGCTGCTGGGGGGGGGTTTGCTTCATTCTGCACAGGGGAGGTGTGGCAGGGGAAGGGGAATCTCCTCCTCGGCTCCAGGGAAGCTTTTCCCGGCTCCTCGGGGGTTTAGGGCTCTGTCACTCTGCCAGAAGGAGCTGCTGGGATGTCCTTAAATCATCACAAAAGAATAATAACTGTGACACCAAACCCAATTCCTGTGGATGAATAACCCCAACACAGATCTCTGGGAGGTGTCCAGATTCTTGCCCAGCAGCTCCTGCCCCTCCTGGGAGGTTCCAGAGTTGAGCTCGACTTGGCTGGTGCCTGAAAAGAAGAAAACTCCTGCTGGAAATGGATCCTGTCTAAAACAACACTGCCATTGTGCACCAGGGACTGGGGACATCACCTCCTGCCCTCCACATGTCCCCAGGTGGGTATAGGACCTGCAAGGACCCTGCATGAGGTCTGGAAAGTTCTTGATGATCCAGAAGAAAAAAAGTGGCACCAGGGCCGTTGCTCATGCAGGTCTGTGGGAGTTAAAGCTTGGCTGAGCGTGGCTTGTCCAAGCTTAGTCCTCTAAATCTACTGGTTGTCTAGAAGAATGTCTTAGGGCAGCTCCCCGAGGATATAATGTTGTGTCTTAAGGGATAAGAGGGAGGATGTGAAGCTCCTTACAACCCTACACGTGTAACTGGTAAAGTCATCCTGAGACCGAAAGCTGCTTCTCCAGCAAGAAAAGTTTTTAACCCTTTCCCCAGGGGAATATTCTCCAGGTGACTTCAAGTGCGGGAGAGGCACGAGAAGCGCTGAAGCAGCAGAGAAAATAAATCAGTGCCATCTCGGCTGAAATCCCACGCAATTAAACCTGGATCGGGCTGTACTTGTCTGCCTGGAGCGAGCGGAGAGGGACAGGCATTAGTCACCATCTGCAGGGAGCTGCACGGGAGGAGCCTGTTCCCCGGCAAGGTGTTGCATGGGGAAGGCTCCAAGCCCCCCGGGGTCGGCTCCTCCTCCCCCGAGGAGTTCTGCCTGTGTCTGGAGCCGTGGGAATGCCTGTCTCCACCTCCTCCCCTCCTCGGAGCGGGGGCAGCTCGGGTTGACTGGGAATGTGTTTATAGAAGTGCATCTGCTGCACCTGAAGCACACGGGGGAAGTGCCAGCGTGGGCAGGATCCCCCTCTGCCAGGCAGGGAATGTCCCGGGCCAGGATCCCCCTCCTCTGCCAGGCAGGGAATGTCCCGGGCCAGGATCCCCCTCCTCTGCCAAGCAGGGAATGTCCCGGGCCAGGATCCCCCTCTGCCAGGCAGGGAATGTCCCGGGCCAGGATCCCCCTCTGCCAGCCAGGGAATGACCCGGGCCAGGATCCCCCTCTGCCAGGCAGGGAATGTCCCGGGGCCAGGATCCCCCTCTGCCAGGCAGGGAATGTCCCGGGGCCAGGATCCCCCTCTGCCAGGCAGGGAATGTCCCGGGCCAGGATCCCCCTCTGCCAGGCAGGGAATATCCCGGGCCAGGATCCCCCCTCTGCCAGGCAGGGAATGCCCCACGGCACCAGAGGGGTGACACTGCTGTCCCCATCCTGCACCTGGGAACGGGATCTTGGAGTAAGGGACTCGCACAGGGAGTCTGTGGCAGAGGGGGAGAAACTCAATTAGTCTTAAGACCAAACAAGCACCTTTGAACTGCCCGTAGCTGGAATGAGAAGTGATTAAATGACCTGGGCTCGCGGTGCTGGAGCCGCTCCAGCTGCAGCCCCGCGCAGTCCAGCCGCCTTCAGCTGTTTCTATGGAGTTTGCTGCCGGTCCAGCCCCGGGCGGGGTCTCTGCAGCGCCGGCTGAGCCGATCGATGGAGCTCCGACAGCTGGGGAAGGAGCCCCGTCTCTTCCAGGGCCACGTTTGGGGCTGGTGGGTGCCCTGAAAACCTTCCCCAGGTGCCGCAGGGTGTTGCGGAGGGACCCAGCCGGGAGCTGGAACATCCCCCAGGGAAATCTTTCCCCGTCCCTCTG
Source organism: Pithys albifrons albifrons (assembly GCF_047495875.1). Taxonomy (NCBI): domain Eukaryota; kingdom Metazoa; phylum Chordata; class Aves; order Passeriformes; family Thamnophilidae; genus Pithys; species Pithys albifrons. Next base: position 5,279,977 of record NC_092485.1, read on the forward strand.
GAGCTGAAGCCCTTTGGCCGCGTCGCGTGGCTGAGCCATGAGATTAAGCCCTGGGGCAGACGGGTCAAGTGCTGCCTTCGAGTGCTGAGTGATTACCTGTGCCCTCGGGGGCTTCGGGGCTGGGCTGGACAAGCCTCCTGCTCCATGGAAAGGGCAGGAAAGCCGTTCCCTCTTCCTCACCGCGTGCCGTGTCACAGGCACACAAGGATGCAGCGCTGGGAATGGGCACGGAATGGTTTGGAGTGGATTAGCGTGGCCAGCTGGCTGCTCAGGCCTTGGCACAGCCTCGGGAGGGGAGGGTGTGAGCTGCTCACCCTGCCAGCCCCACTGCATGGGGGGCTGCAAACCCTGTTCCAGGTCCCCATGGCCCTGGCAGCAGCAGCAGCAGGACATGGGCATCGGCACAAAGAGCATCTGCAAGTGCTTCTCCAGCCGCCTGGGAGCTCCGGTCTCATGAGAGAAGGGCCTTTCACGAGGTGCTTACGGGTTTTATGCAAAATGAAGGGGCATTTCCCTGCGTGCCCCAGTGCTGGATAAAACCTCAGCTTTCCCCTCTTGCTGTCTGAAGAGCCTCGAGGGGCCCGTGCAGCTGAGACCCCTCTCTGACTCCGGGGCTGTGCTGCAGAGCACTGAAGCAACGCTAACATTAAGCATGTGCTCCCATCAAGTGTCTGCATAAATGCTTTGCTGAATGGGGGCCAACATGCCAGAACATCACCCATTTGGTTTGGGCACATGGGCAGGGATTTTATGTTATTGAAGTCCTGCCAATCAAATCAGGTCACTCCAAGCTCTCCTCTCCTGCCTCCCTGGCTCTCTCGCGTGTGCGCGGCTGTTCCCCCTCCCCGCGGTCCAACCCACCGCCCCGGGCAAAGGCTCTGGGAAGGCGCCAGACCCCCGGCTCGGCTCACGCTCCTGAGCATGAAACGGGGACTCAATGGCCGCTGTCACTCCCGGGGCGTGTGGCATCCGCAGGGCTCTCACAGGCGCTGGATGGGGCTGGGAAAGGCATTTCGAGGGAGCGTTGCTGGGAAGCAAACAAAAGCTGGGGTTGCTCTGCTGCCCCCACCCCAAGCGCTGCCTTTGTGTGATCCCCACATCTGGGGCTGACAGACCCTTCTCCCCACACCCCGCTGGGGTGGGGGTGGATGGGGGGGGGGTCTCCATCCTCACCCCTTAAACGGGTCCCACAACTGGGGCCCCAGCTCTCCCCACCTGCATCATGGCAGAGCAAAAGGCAGCTTTGCCCCGGTGTTTTTCAAGGTTAAGAGTCCCTGAACATCCTTTTCCAGGGGAAATGAGCCACCGGCAGCATGTCTGGCTTGGGGATCCACCACCCTGAGGGGCTGCAAAGCCCTGGGGAGGGGGAGCTGCAGGGGCTGGCGGGACCACCCCAACCAGATCTTCCCAAAGGCAAATTCTTGTGAGCAGGAGGGGATTTTGGCCACGAGTCCACCCCACCGAGTGCCCCATTTCGCTGCTAAGGTGGGGCCGTGGAGTTCCCCGGGAGCCCCCCGGGCTCGGCGGCCCCAGCCCCCGGTGCCGCAGCGGGAGCGGGATGCGCTGCGGATCCCAGGGGTGCGAGAGCCCGTCTCGGCCTCTGCAGGAGCTTTTCATCCCTGGTCCCCTCGGGAGCATCGCCCCGAGGGTCTGGGGGTGCCGAAGCCCCCCGGGGGCTGCCAGAGCCGCAGGGGTTAAACGCGCAGCCGGCAGGAGCTGATTCGGGTGGGTGGCACGTCGTGGCGACAAGACCGGAGTGAGGAGGAGGATTGGAAAAGGGAGGGGAGAAGGGAGGAGGAGGAGGAGGAGGAGGAGGAGAAGAAGGGAGGGGGAGCGTTTGCAGGCAGCGAGGACTGTGCGGTTGCAAAGGAGCCGTGCGAGGGAAGGATGGGGGGCTCCCACCACCGCCTCCAGCCCGGGCGCTGAGGGCCAGCGTGGCAGGGGCTGTCCTGCTGCCCCTGTCCCCACTCCCCCAAAGGCACAGGGAAGGACCCCCAGCGCTGACAGGTCCAGAGCAGCCCGGCCCTTTGTCTGCCGGCGGGGCTCTGCCGAGCCAGATGTGCGGGCAGCTGTGCAGGGGAGCGGCGGGCGATGCCAGCGGCGCCCGGAGACGGGCACAGACTCCAAGGGTAAGTTGGGGTCCGGCCCCTCTAATCCTATTGCTCGTCGGGTGTGACTTCGGGGGAGGCTTCTGTGCCCGCGGGTTCTGCATCGCAGAGCCGGCTGTTGGCAGTTTGTTTGTTGGGGTTTTTCCTCCTTTCCAGAGCTTTGCTTTCCCTGGGAAAAGGTGTATTTGAGCAGAAATGGTGTACTGGAAAATAAAGAAAAGCAGGTGAAAACAGGAAACGCACAGGCATCGGTGCGTGGTCCAGGAGGGACAAGGGGGGCGGGAGGGGAGGGGTCCCTGATGGTGGGAGCTGGATTGCCGGTTCTGGAAACTCCTTCGGGATCGAGTCGATGCTCACCCCGGCACCGATGGGAATGTGGGGGACCCGTGACGGAGACCGTGGCGGTGCCTGGGGCTGGGGCTGCCGGGGCTGGCACCCAGCCTTGCCCGAATCCAGCCGTGCCCGGGGATGCTGGCAGGATGCGATCCAGGCGGGAGCGGCGCCTCCAGTGCATTAACCCCTGGGTGTCTGAGCAACGCGGAAAACGTTAAAGGAGGGAAGTTAAGTGTGGAAAAGAGGTTGTTAAATAAACAACCCCGTCCTTTGGTCTCCCTCCCACCTTCACCTGCCGGCGCCAGGCTCGGTCACCCCAGGGAGGGGACACCCAAGGGAGGGGACAGGCTGCCTGGGGCGGGGTGGGGGACAGGCAAAGGTGATGGCAAAGGACGCGCCGGGAGGAGCTGCCCTGGGCCCACGGTGGGATTGGAATGATTTCTGTGCTGTTCTGTGTTTACCTCACCCCTTCCCTGCTCCTTCCCCCGCAGCTGCACAGGAGCCACGCACCTCCTGCCCCGCAATCTCTGTGCCGATTCCACCCGTGTGCGTGGCTGTGCCCGGCTGACATGGGGGGCACGGGATCATCCCAGGGGTCTCTGTGTGGGCAGGGACGCTGTGCTGACCCAGCCCGGCTGGGAGGGACCCCGTGGTCCGTTTGTGGCTGAGCTCTGCTGTCCTCCCCTCTCCGCGCTGCTCACAGGGGCACCCGATCCTCTCCACCTCTCCCTGCTTCCTGCCAGAGCCTGGAAAAAGGGATTCGAGACCTGGCAGCAATGCCTCATTCACCCATGAGGAGGAGGAAAAGCCCCTGGACACCCAGGGGTTGTCCCAGCCTGGCTGTGGGAATCCGGAGGGGAGGAGGGAGAGCTTAGGGCTGGGCAAAGAACCCTTGGAGTGGTGTTTCCAAGGAGCCTTTTGCTGGAAGTTGTGGGGACGGGCTGTCATCACCTCTGGGCATGAGGGTCTGGTTCCTCCAGCCTTGATCTAGCCAGGCTGGGAGCTCAGGAGCCACTCACGGCTGTTCTGTGTCCCCCTCTGGCTGCTGTGCTGGTGCTGAGCCAGGCCCCAGCCCTGCCTTGTTTTAGCCCCGATCCCGCAGCCTGGATTGCAGGCAGAGCCCGTGGAGAGGCTGCGAAGCAAAGGTCTCATCCTGTCCCTCCCCGCCTGAGCGTGGTGCAGCCCTGGGGTGATGGGATGTGGCTCAGGGCAAGTTCCCCGGAGCTCTGCCTGCTCCCTGCCCCGGGGGCACTCCTGGTGTGCCCATCAGTCCCTGATGTTCACCCCGGGGGCAGCATCACCACTGGGGACTGCTTTGGCACACGGTTGGCACTGGTTTAAGTGGCTGAGCAGGGCTGAGGGGCAGACCTGGGCTGAGCCTCTGCTCCTCAGCCATTTTAAACCCCTTCCTTTGGGTGGGACCTTTTTTGTCTTCTGCAGTGTCAAACCAGGAGCTGAGCATCACCTGCCAGGGCTGAGCTGTGCCAAAACCCTTGGCAGAGCTGCAGAACCCTCTGGCTGAGGGTGGGGAGTTAGGCAGGACCCCGACCCACCCCCATCCCACCTCGTCAGGGCTGTGGGAGCAGCAGGAATTCTCTTTCCCCACAGTGCTGTACCTGAAGCTGCATAACGACCTCCCCAGGGAGAGCTGGGGCAGCTCCTCTGCTCAGGCTCCTGCCACGGAGGCTCCAATTCCCACGGAGGCTCCAGTTCCCACGGGGGCTCCAGTTCCCATGGAGCTCTGAGTCCCAACACGGAGCAGAGCTCCAGCTCTCTGCCCAGACACGGCTCCTCCTGCCTGGCAGAGCTGAGCTGGCCCAGCAGAGGGACCATCCCTGCTCCTGGCTGGAGCTGGAAGAGACATCTCACTGCCACTTAGGGATGTGCTCCTGGATTTCCTGGCTGGGACAGGGATGGAGGATGCTTGGAAGGTCCAGAGCTTTTTCCAGGTGTGGAAGGCTGGGAACTTTATGTCTCCAAATGCAGGGAAGCACAAACACAGGGGTCTCTCCCTTCCTTTATGTATCTCCTAAACCCCCCTCAGGGTGGGCCCTGCCCACTGACCCCTCTTCCCTTCTGTCCTGGGAGCTCCTCCAGGAGAACATTCCAGTTGGCACGTGGCTGGTGTCCTAAAGAGCAGAGGTGCCAGCCCAGGGCCCGTGTGGTCCCACACACACAGAAACCTCTCACCACCCTCCCCTCTTGTTCTCACCCCCCTTTGCCAGGGAACACATGGGGGGGCTGTTCCACTGCCCTCTGCCAACCCCAAGGAGCCTGGCACGGAGGGATGGGCTCTGTCCCCCTGCCTGGAGGGTACCTGTGACTTTGGTTTTCTCCTCCTGGGAATGGAACTGTTGTTCTGAGGAAATGTCTGCATGGAGAGCTGCAGCTCTGCCCAGCCCTGGGAAAGCCACGGGAAGGAGAATTCCAATTCCAGACGGTGCCTTGCTGGGAGGGCAGGAGGAAAAACATTCAAATTAGATGAGTTTAAAACTTCTCCTTAGAAGTCAGATGGTCCCTGTTGATAGATCTCTGCACTGGGACTGTGGGGCTGAGTTTAGGGTTTGGTGTGGATGCTCGTGGAGCTCAGGGCATGTCCCCTTGTGCTCCTGCTGTTCCCTGGAAACCCAATCCCCACGTCTGCCCCTTCAGCATCCCCCCTGTCCTGGAGTGAGGCAGTGGCTGGAGTGCCTGACCCCGTTCCAGGACATCAACCAGCTCATAGGCAGAGAAATAAATGTGCAGGTTTAGTGCTTGCTGATGGCAGAGAGGTGTTTTGTGATAAATATATTTATAGTGGGGTTTGTAAAAGGCTGTTCCAATGGGTGGGTTTTAGGAAGGCAATAAATGGCTGAGAAAATGGCTCTGGTTGCAGCTCCGAGCAGGGGGTGCAGCTCCAGCACCCCTTGAGGTTCCTTCTCCCTTCCCCTGGTGGGGTTTGGACCTCCTTGATATGGAAATGAGGTCCCACAAATCTCAGGCAGGGAGGGGGGTCTGGGTAACCCCGAGCCCTGCGGGGCCTCCCCGGAGCTGTTTGCAAACACTCTGCAGAGCAGGAATTATCCATCGGCTCTGCTTGGTGTGTAATTCTGAATAACAAATAAATATGGGAAAATTGGGCTCCGTTCCCAGACAATTCACAAAGGGCTTAATTGGGACTTAAGTGGTGCCGAAGTCTTGTGCTGGCTCCCTGCACTGGGGTGCCTTTCACCCAGACAGGGAAAAGAGGCAAACTTGGTCAATAAATTACTTGTGATAAATTATTCACCGACTCTGCTCGGAATTAATGCCAACTTCCCCCTCCAGCAGCTCCGAAATGCTCCGATATCTCCTGACCCTGTCCAGCCTCTCGTTGGCTTTAAAAGCCTCTCCCAGCCTCTATTATAAAACCATATTTCGTGGCATTTATAACCTGTCATAAAAAAAATCACTCCAAGATTAAATTTGGCGTGTGAGGTCGGAGCTTTGTCCTTCCTGTTGACAAAAGCTGAGGCGAATCTGTTTGCAGGTTCAAGCTGAGAAAATTGTTTGGCGTGAAGAGAGGCCACTGTGCTTCTGAGAGACTTAATAAGCTCGCTTGGAATTTAAAAGCCTTCATCAGTGAGGAATTTGTAATCAGCATAAAAGGGGGTTTGCATTTTAACCAGCTTTTCCCAAAGGAAGAGATGAGCCGACTCCAGATCTCTGGGATTGGGGGGAAAAGCATCTTTGTTTCTCTCCCTCCTCTCTCCTGGTTCCCAGTACTGGGAATACAGACGGGGGAAAACAGAAGAGAATAAAAAATACAAATATCTGATCACCTGAAAAGGGAAAAAAATGGGTTTTTTTGCTATTTGTGAACCATTAAAAATGAACCAGTTTGGTTTGCGCTGGAAGACTCGAGTCTGGCACCATTCACAGGCTGATCATTAAATTTAACGCAACGTTTTGGGTGTTCAAACCACCCTTTGACGCCTCATCAAAAAAAAAAAACCCATCTGGGCTTCAGAGTCGGCCCAAAAAAAGGGGCTGCGGCGTTTGATCCGAATGTGCAAATTGCTGCGGTTCGTCGGGAGCCGCGTTTTTTCCGCGCAGGGTTTTATTCCCATGGAAAATTCTGCCGAGTCCCATTTCTGAGTCACTTTTCCCAACTCCTACGAGCTGTCGCTGCTGCTCCATGTGATGGAGCCGGGAGGGGGTCCCAGCCTGGCTCTGGGCAGCCCCAGCAGCTCATGGAGCCCGGAATTCCCGGTGGGCAGCGGGACTCATCCCTTCATCCCCTCCTTGAGAGGATCAGGGAGCAGGGGCTGGGTTGGTCCTTTAGGAATTCCAGGGCTCTGACCCCCCTCTGTCACCTGCTCCACACCCAACTCACCTGCTGTGATTCCCTTTCCATGGAATTAGTGTTAAATAAGACAAACAGGATTTCAGGGACACTCTCCAGGTACTTTTATGGATATTTGGTAACTCATTGACTCCCCTTCTCCTCGTTAAATCCTCCTGGGAAGCTGCAGACATTCCCCTTGTCCCCTTCCTTGGCCAGGGTTGTCCTCCCTGCCTTGGCAAACAGGGATTTTCCCAGTTTTGCCCAGGTTTTAAGGGGAGTTCAGTGACAGGGATGTGTCAGAGCTGTTTCCATGGGAAAGCCATCCCTTTTCCTGCTGAATTCCTGCTCCAAGGCTGGCAGCAGGAATGCTGGGGCTCTGCAGGGGGGGCTGAGGGTGCCAGGGCTCCCCCCAGCACAGGGACACCCGGAGCTGCCTCTGCCCTGGGTTTGGAATTTTATGGGAATGGAGGGGAGGGCAAAATGCTGCCCAAGTCACTCTGGGGGAAAATGCAGGGAGGGGAGATGTGCTCTGGTCTCCTGGAGCAGCCACTCCCACCACCTGGCACCCCTCTCCTGGCACATGGATTGCCATTCCTGGCACATGGAATCCTGTTCCCCAAACATGGCATCCCACTCCCAGTGCATGGATTGCCACTTTCAGCACATGGAATTCCCACTTTTCAGCATCCTAATGCCCTTGCCTGGCACCCTGTGCCCAGCACATGACATCCCACTTCCAGTACATGAAATCCCATTCCTGGCACATGGCATCCCAATTCTGGCATGTGGAATCCCTCTCTCGGCTCATGCCATCTCACTTCTGGTACATGGAATCCCATTCTTGGCACATGGAATCCCATTCCTGGCACGTGGAATCCTGATCCCAGCACATGGCATCCTGCTCCCGTTGCATGTCATCCTGTTCCCAGCACATGGAATCCCATTCCTGGCACGCGGAGTCACATTCCTGGCACATGGAATCCCATTCTTGGCTCATGGAATCCCATTCCTGGCACATGGAATCCTGCTCCCAGCACGTGGCATCCTGCTCCCATTGCATGGCATCCTGTTCCCAGCATGTGGCATCCCACTCCCAGCACATGGAATCCCATTCCTGGCACATGGAATCCCATTCCTGACACATGGCATCCCATTCCTACTCAGCCAGACACCGCAGCTCCCTCTGCCCTGTGCCAGGCTTGGTGCCATCCCATTTTTCCCGGTGTCCTTGGTGCTGGTGGTCTCCTTGGGCAGCACCTGGAAATAAATCATGGAGTTGCAGATCTGAGGGGGTTTAAAATCCAGGAGAGGGGAGTTTGCATCAAAGGCAATGGAGAAGGTCCCTGTGGCTCCTGCTGGATCCTCCAAGGGCTGAATCCTCCCTCTGGCTGCAGGAGGGATGAAGGAGGGGGTGATCCCACAGTGCTGGGACAGGCAGCCCCTCACCCCCTCCTGCCCCACCCCGTGCCCAATCCATGCCCACAGCAGCTTCCCAGGATGACTAAGAGTGCCTGAGCCACTCATGGAAAACTCAGAAAAGATCTGATTCTGTGAATAGACCGGAAAAGAAAAAGAGAAAGGAAAAAACCTCGCCGGGGGAAGATGATGGTTGTGAATTAAAGGCAAAGTGGGTGACATTTCCGCCAGCTGTGTGCAGCTGGGGGGGGGGGGACACGTGTGTGGGGCCACCGGGGCTGGAATTCCCGGAGGGGATGGAGAGGTGGGAGAGCGGGAACTCCTCCTGCTGTGCCCACACTCTGCTCTCACAGTGATGGTGGGGGTCTGGTGTCACCAGGTGACAGCAGCCCCCGGTGCTGTGGGGACAGGAGGGTGGTTTTCCTGTTGCAGTGTCCTTGGAAACCGAGGGCTTCGTGATTGGCATGAGGGGATGAGCGAGGGAGCAGCTGGGATGCACCTCGGAGCCCTGAAGCTCTTCCTTCCTGCAGCCACTCCAGGGCAGAAGGGCCTTCAGGGTCATTTCTTGGCTCAGAATCTCCAGCTCCAGCCCAGCATCCTCCACACCCAGCAGTGCCAGGGTCAGATTCCTCCTAGTCCTGCCCAGCACCCTCCAAACCCAGCAATGCCAGTGGTCAGCTCACTCCAGCTCATCCCAGTTGTGCTCCCAGGGGTTAATTCCCTCCTCCCCTCTGCCCTCTGGCTCCCAGTGGTCAGTGAGATGATTTTACTTCAAGTAAGCCCCGAATGGATTTTGCCAAGAATAAGTTCCATTCCTCATCCATGAAGGGTTTTTCTGTGCCCATCAATTCAAGGCAGTGCAAAGGGGGACGTGCCACCCCCTGGGCTCCTGATGGCAGGGTCCCCCTCCCCTGGAAAATCCCTCTCTGTGGTCTCTGCAAAGCCCCCCAGGACCCCTGGAGGGGCTCAGCACCCCAAAGCCCATAAGGATGGTGCTGGTACCAACCCCCCCAAGTCTCAGAGCCCTTCCCGGCCGTGGTGGCTCCACAGGGCTTTGCTTCCATCCCACGGATCTGCTCCGTGCCCAGGGAGGGGGGGAAGCAGCCCCAAAGCCGTGCCTGGCAGTTGCTATGGCAACCCTACATTTTTCTTATGATTCCTAATGACTTATTGGCATTTGCACTAATCTGCAGCTTTTTTGGCTGCCGGAGGTTGTTCCCCCTGTTTGATGGGGTTGGATCTGCTGGATGTGCTCCTGTCTGGAGCAGATAAAGCCTGGATTTGCTCTTGTCCTTCCTTTTTTATTGCTGGAGCTTCGCTGCTCTTTGCCATGTCCTGCAGCCACCGATTCCAGACACTGAATTTCTCAGGAGGAAGGGAGAGCTCTCGCTGCCCCCTGGGGGGGTTTGGTAGGACTTTGTGTCCTTATGGCAATTCCAGAGGCATCACAGCAGTGGAGCAGCAGCTCAGCAGGATGGTGGGAAGCAGCTGGGGGATCCAGGTATCCACAGGGCAGCTTCAGCCCCTCCAGGAGCATCTCTGATCCTGCAGACACTCCTTGGTGTCACTCCATGAGGTCACCAAGCCCTCGGGAGGTGTCTGGTGGCTCCAGCCCTTTATCGCAGCCACACAGCCCAAGGAGGCCGGAATGTGCCAGGAAGATAACAGGGAGAGACTTCCCTGGAATTAGAAATTGGGCTGATTCACAGCATTTCCAGGCAGCCACGGTGCCATCCTGACCTTTCCTCTGCTGGGCTCCAGCCAGGGGTTGTCACCCCACTCTGCAGGTGGGATGTGCCCCCATCCCACCGCCCATTCCCGGTGCCGGAATCCTGTGGCACTGAACCCTCCCTGTGCCCCTGCCCAGCCCAGCCAGCTCAGCTCTCCCTCCCGGCTGCCTTCGCTCCTGGAAGAGCAGTTTAATCCATGAATGAAGAGGCAAATGAGATGGAGATGGGGAGGGACCTGTGGAGCCCTCGGTACCTCCGTGTCTGAGGAGGTTCCTGCCTCTCCAGCCTCCTCCCTTGGCACCGTCTGTGCAACATTCCTGCCTGCAGCGATATTGCTTAGCTGGAGAAATATTGTTTCCAACCACAGACACCTCTAGAGAAATAACAGGAGAGATCCCATTATGGTTTAGATTTTAATTACACTCAGGAATTCATTCCTTTTTTTAAGCTTTAATAACCTGTTCTTCCCCACACGCCCCTCCCTTGCCAAAGGAAGTTTAAAGAGCTTGGATTTATCTCTCTGAAGGGACTAACTTCCAAACACTGTGGTGGAAGAATATTTCTTCCTAAACTAGCCCAGGGGGACCCTCTGGAGCCGCCCCTGGCTGTGCTCAGGCTTTGGATCAGAACAGGACCACCAAGGCTGGGGGCTGCGAGGTTCTACATCTGATGCAGCATCCTGGGATGCTGGGAACCACCTTCACCAGCGTTTCCACTGTCCCACTGGGAGCGGGTAGGTTTAGAGGGCACATGGATGTGGTCTTTGTGGTCTCTGTCCCTTTTGGAGCCTGGAGCTCGGCTCGGCTTCACGGCTGATTTGTGGGAGGCCACGTGGCTATCGGAGCTCAAAGGCTTTGACATTGCCCGGAGCGTCCCCTCCCAAAGGAAGCTGTCCTTGGCCTTGGTGCGGGCAGGGGAAGGGAGGGCAGCTCTGCAAATAAGCCCGGCTTAATGCCCATCCCCACCCCCAGGCTGTGCCGGAGTATCGATCCTCGCCGTTCGGGAGCGGATCCGCTGGGAAGGTCACCGGGGATGATGCAGCGCAGCAGAATCCACTGTGCTGCCAGGCCAGCGCTGCCCCGGCCATCGGGCTGCGGCTTTAGGGCACGAGGTGCCCACGGGATGGGATTCCCACCCTGGTGCTGGGTGGGGTGGGGTCTCCCAGCAGCCAGGAGTGGCACAGAGATGGGCACTTCGCTGGGCTTTCTGTCTGGAGAGGGCGGTGGGGGCAGCCCCGCCTGGCGCCGCAGCTCTGGGCGTGCTGCTTGTTTGTCTGATTAGGGAGAGCGAGAGATAAACGGAAGCGATCTGAGCATCCCTCTTCACTCCCAGCTCCTCTGCGGGACTGACTTGATTTTTCAGAAGGACTCAGTGTCCAGAGCTCCAGAGCTCTGCTCATCTTTCCGACGGGCACAGGGGAGAGGAGCGCTGGGAACATCTTGTCCCGAACGGTTAACACGGAGCTTGCTCTTCCCCGCCGGCGTTTCCTCCCACCCCAGCCATCCGTGGGGTCTTTCCCTGAATCTCCCACGTAGCACAGAGGGAAATGGGATGTCATGGAAAGCCGGATCAGCGTTTCCTGGCACGCACCTGCCTCCCCAGCACACACACAGCGCTGCCAGGCACAGACACTTGTGCGGATTATGAGCTGCTCTTGCTGTCATGTTGTCTCAGCTCAACAGGCGTGTACAGCCACAGGAGTTATCACAGCCCTGTGCCCGGCTCCTGTCAGCCCCTGGCAGCTGCCACACTCCTTGCTCTGTGCCCGCAGCCCCCCTCCCTGGGCTGCCGGAGCTGCAGGAGCCAGCGCTGTGTCAGAGCTGCTCGGGGGAAAGGAGCTCCCCCAGCACGGAGCAGCCTCGCAGGGAGACGAGCTGCGGGAGGGGATTTTGGTGGTTGTGGTGGGTGAGATTTCAGGCTGCTGCTGCTCACCTGGCCCTGCTCACCTGGCTCAGCTCACCTGCCTGGCCCCTGAGTCAGGGATGATGGTAAAAGGAGGGGACAAAACAGGCTGAGCTGTCCCCTGGTGCCAGAGAGACCCACAGCTAATTAACAGCCTGGGGAGATGGAGATGGAAAAGTTCCCTCCGTGGGCACTGCCTGATGGAGACGGGATTGCAAAGGGATGTCTTCCCGTGGGAGAGCCCCTCCCGCTCCAGCCTTCATCCCCCAGGACACGGCGCTGGGTGAGCCCGGGCTCTCCAGCCCCGGCTCCTGCCGGGAATGCCGGGGGTGGCAGAGCCGGAGCGCGGCAGAAGCTGGAGGTCTCTGTTTCCGCTGCAATCTGGCACCTTCCCCCTCTCTGGCAGCCCCACCAGACGCTATAAATACACCCGAGTGTGCACAACGCCCTTTCCCCGGGGATGGAAATCAAGAAGGATGCTCTGAAGGGGGAGGTTTGATTGATGGGAGCTGAGCTTGGCACACGCCGGAGGGGGATGTTGTGATGGAGCAGCGAGGGCTGAGGGCTCCCACTCCAGCACGGGGAGAGGCCCCTTCCCAGCGGGAGGGCACTGGGGACATTCACAAGTGTGTCCCCGGTGTCACCGAGCAGGGGGAGGGCGGTGGGTGCCCCCGGGCTGCCATCCTGAGCAGATCCCTAAGGCAGGGTGGGCTCTGACCCACTCCAGGCGCTACATCTGGAGGCACCGAGGGGGCTCTGGGGTCTGCCAGCCCCCCAGGGCTCTGCAGCCAGGCTGGGGACCCCCAGCCAGGCCACTTGCAGGGCATCATTGGCAAGGCTGGCACGGCCTGGGCAGCACCGGCAGCACGAGCCGCCTCGGCAGGGTTCAAAGCCCCAACCCACCTGGGACTGAGAACAATTAATTTTCCCAATCTGCACAACGATCAGCTTCTGAGGCGAACAATTAGCCGGTCACAAATTGTAATTGTCATCTCACTTCTGATTTTAATTTGGCCTAATGAAGGCTAAGTGGTTCCGTGGCACTGCTCCTCCCGTGGCCCCTCGGCCCCCTGACACCCCCCTGACACCCCCTGACACCCCCCTGGCACCCCCGTGGCACCCCCTTGGCAGCCCCCCTGCAGCCCCTCTGCAGCCCCCCTGGCACCCCCCTGGCAGCCCCCCTGGCACCCCCCTGGCACCCCCTGGCAGCCTGGCCCTGCCCAGCCCCAGGGCTCAGGGGGAGGCTGGGCGAGCCGTTAATCCCCGTGCAGGCAGTTTGGTTTCGGATCTCAGGGCCAATAACAGTTTTATTGAAGGGAAGTGCCGGGCTGTGTCAGTCCATCCTGCTTTGTCACAGCCCGTTAGCCTCGTGCTCCTGCCCTTTCAGCAGGGGCTGGCGCTTCATCTTCATCCACAGTAATGCTCTGATGTCTTCCCCCATCCCGATTTTAACTCTCTGCAGCTGCTCAATCCCTCTGCACCCCCTCCCCTCCCCTTCCCTCCCCTCCCCTCCCCACCCTTCCCCTCCCCTCCCCTCCCCTCCCCATCCCTCCCCTCCCCTCCCCTCCCCTCCCCTCCTCTCCCCATCCCTCCCCTCCCCTCCCCTCCCCACCCTTCCCCTTCCCTCCCCTCCCCTCCCCTCCCCTCCCCTCCCCTCCCCTCCCCTCCCCTCCCCTCCCCTCCCCACAGCACTCTCACCTTCCCCAGCTCTCCATGTTTCCTAATGAATTCCCAGACTTGCTGAATTGCCTTTCACTTTGACACTTAATTTGGATTGAGGGAGGTGGTTGCTGGGCCTCAAATACCAAGTGAGTCTCTGGTGAAGCCCAGTGGGACTGGGATGAGCAAAACCATCCGAGTCTGGTGAACCAGCCAAGCTTTTGGAATGGATTTCCAGGGAGGTTTGGAATCCCCATCCCCGGAGGTGGCCAAGGGACACTGGACGTGGCACTCCGTGCTCTGGGTAATGAGGCACAGATTGGACTCGATGATCCTGGAGGGATTTGCCAACATAAATGATTCCATGATTCAGTGACCTGCCACCTTTCCCTCCCTGCTCCTCCAGCCTCAGCTCGCAGCAGGTTTATCAGTTGCCATCGGGATATCTCAGCCACAGGCACAGGATCTGTTCACACACAGAATCCCACACTGGTTTAAGTTGGAAAGGACATTCCAGCTCACCCAGTCCCACCCCCTGTCATAGACAGGGAAGTCTTCCACTATCCCAGGTTGCTCCAAGCCCCATCCAACCTACCTTTGAACACTCCCAAGGATGGGACTGTCAACAACCTCCCTGGGCAACATCCATGCCCAAGGAGCAGATCCCTGGTCCTCCCTTGCTCTGCAGCTTCTGGGCAAAGTGACAGCAAAAGGCTCCTGCCCCAGGGAGCAGAGGCTCTGACAGAGCTTTGCCTCCTCCCCAGCCCAGTGTCTGATCCTTCTAAAACAAACACCAAGGAGAGAGACACCTTCATCCTGCCAGAGCCTGAGTGTCTTTGGGAGTCCCCAGTTCCACTGCAGCAGGATGGAGGTGTTGGCAGGCTGTCACCACCTGGACCAGAGGATGGGCTGAGCAGGAGTTGTTACAGCTTTGCCTTAAAGGGAAAATGTCATTTCTGTGGCCTTTAGATGAGCAGAAACCTGGTTTGGGGAGTTGTCTGAGAGCTGGGAGGTTGAGTGTCAGCACAGCCTCGAGCCCACGCTGGGACACCTCTCACTGCTCAGCCCTGTCCCTGCCACATTCCTGTCACCTTGGCCTATTAAAAGCAGCAGGTTCTGAGGTTCTGAGGGGGAGAAATCAGTGTATTAGCAGGATGAATATTAACTGGCACCTACATCAGCCAATCCCCCAGGGAAAGGTGTCATCTCCAGCTTGGAGGCACAGGGGGTGCCCAATGGTGCTGCTTGGCAGGGGAGGTTGGAGACATACAAGTTGGACTCTGTGCTCATTAACCCCCTTCCCCAGCTGCCTGTTTTCTCAAAACTTGTAGCTGCCTCATTATCTCTGAAATCCAAGAGTTTAAAAGCCATTTTGGGGCAGGGACAGGGGTTGACATGCTGTGTGACCCCTCCATCTGCCAGCCAGGGCAGCCACATCCTGCCTCCCCATGTGGACAAGGGTGCTGGGGCTCTGTCCCTCTGCAGCCTGGCTGGGGATTGGATGTGGAAATAAAACCTGGGATGTAGATGTGCCTTAGCAAAGCTTGGCTTCTGGAGCAGGGACTCGGCTGCTTTCCCTCTGACCATATGGACTCACCCATTTCCACGCACGTCCCTCCCAACCCACCAGTGCCCTGTGCCAAACTGTCCTGCTGCCAGGCTGGGAACCCTTAAATAGGTGGGACAGAAGTGGCACAAGTTCTCTGTTTCTCTTCCTGTTCCAATCTGGAGTTTGTATTATTGGTATTATGACTTGATTTCAGCTCCCCTTTGAATGACAGCTCTATCAAAGCAGCTCATTTGGAAATGTCAGGTCCATTTCTGATGAGCCATCGCTCTGGGTGGTGGGGGCTGACAGATGCCCTGCCACAGAGCTGGGCTCTGCTGCACTGCACCCGGGCTCTGCTGCTCTCACATGCTGCCTTTTATTCAGCATGGCTTGAAATCCCTCCTTCAGGGCCGGGGAAGGGCTGGGGGATGGACCCTTCCAGCCCCGCCTGTGTGGGTGGGGAGGCCCCGGGGCAGCAGCAGGAACCGGGCTCGGAGGGGACATCTGGAGCTCCTCATGGCACTGGAGTCGCAGGAGCTGCAAGGCCCTGGATCAGAGTCCACTTCCAGTAGCCCTGTGGGAGCTGACAGTGGATTCACAGCACTCAGAGACATGGAATGAGTGTGAGCAGCCCCTTCTGTCCCTGTCACTCACAGGAGGGGCAGGACACACTGACCCGAGTGCTGCCCTTTGCTCCATAAGGGTGATGATGGAGCTGCTGCATCCCGGCTGGCCCAGGGGTGCTCCTGCTGCCCACGACTGGCACAGCCCTGGGCTCCATCCACGAGCATCCCAGGCAGCTTCACTGACCCTCCTTCCACACTTTTAATACATGGCAGGAGTGGGAGAGGTGATTTGGGCTCCCTTTTTATTTTTCTTTGTGTTTATAAGATGCTCAGATGTGTGAAAAACGTGTGTCTGTTGTCCTGACGCCTCTTGCTCTGGGGGAGAGGTCACAGCATCCCACTGACCCCTTTCTCAGCATCCCAGATCCCTTCCCCAGCATCCCACTGATCCTTCCCCACCATCCCACTGACCCCTTTCTCAGCATCCCAGATCCCTTCCCCAGCATCCCACTGATCCCTTCCCCACCATCCCACTGACCCTTCCCCACCATCCCACTGACCCTTCCCCAGCATCCCACTGATCCCTTCCCCACCATCCCACTGACCCTTCCCCACCATCCCACTGACCCTTCCCCAGCATCCCACTGATCCCTTCCCCACCATCCCACTGACCCTTCCCCAGCATCCCACTGACCCTTCCCCAGCATCCCACTGATCCCTTCCCCAGCATCCCACTGATCCCTTCCCCACCATCCCACTGACCCTTCCCCACCATCCCACTGACCCTTCCCCACCATCCCACTGACCCCTTCTCCAGCATCTCAGATCCCTTCCCCAGCATCCCACTGATCCCCAGCATCCCACTGATCTTTCCCCAGTATCCCACTGATCCTTCCCCAGCATCCCACTGACCCTTCCCCAGTATCCCACTGACCCTTCCCCAGCATCCCAGATCCCT
Source organism: Pithys albifrons albifrons (assembly GCF_047495875.1). Taxonomy (NCBI): domain Eukaryota; kingdom Metazoa; phylum Chordata; class Aves; order Passeriformes; family Thamnophilidae; genus Pithys; species Pithys albifrons. The sequence continues at coordinate 5,296,504 of NC_092485.1, forward strand.
TCCCCAGCTCCAGAGCTGATCTGGAGAGCTCCAGGCTGCCTGTCCCCCTCTCCAGTCCTCAGGCAGAGCTGCCAGGGGCATCAGGGAGGGCTGAGCCTCACGACCACCCCCTCCCAAGCTGCATTCCAGCCTGGAGGAGCCGTGGGAGGGCAGACCCGGGCTCTGGCTCCCGGGATGCTCCCGGGTGTTCCCAGCACAGGATGGGAGATCCCTGTCCGGGCTGGCTGTGGCCAGCGGAGCCCCTCCGGGGAGCTGCTTTCCTACATCCCCTAATCTGCATCCCGGAGCCTTTGTTTGCTCTCATTAACGTGTCTGAGAAGTGCCTGATGTGTGAAATACCCTTTTTATTAGCTGGAATTGGCAGGGCCTCTGGGACCGTGTCTGCTCCACGTTCAAGGCCAGGGCTCCAGAAAAGCCTGGGTTGGTCTTGCTCAGTTTTTGGCTTCTGGTGGTCAGAGGGATCGGGCTGAGCTCAGGGGTTTGTTCCTCCACCCAGAACCCACGAGTGGGACAAGCCACGTGTGCCCACCCCGGGGTCCTGCCAGGCAGAGTGGGCAGAACGATCTGCTGGAGCAGGGCTGGGGTTGGTGCCTCTGGAGTCGGGAGTTTTCCCACCTCCAGGGATTACTCTGGTTTTCCTACACCCCCTTTGAGCTCCTGGACTTTCCCGAGTCCAGAGGAGCTGTGCTGAGGCTGCACCGTGGGACATTCCCCCGGGATGAAGGCTGGGGGCACTGGGGCAGGGGGACCAGCTCTGGCAGTGCCACAGCCATGGGCCACGTGGCAGCGTTTGGGGTCACGGCGGTGGCCTCGGCGTGCTGGGGCAGGGGGGGAAGCGGCTCTGCTGCTCTCCAGGTCTGGACAAGCTCATTAAGACAGACCTGGAGGTGTTTTCCAGGCGGTTCAAGAGCTCTCTGAATTATTTAACACTCCGCTCTCCAGCGCGGCGGGAGGAGGGACCGGGGGAGCTCATTACTGACCGCGGCTTTGTCTCTGCCCGTGCCAGGGACAGGCTGTGCCTCCAGCAGTGCCCCCTCCTGCCCCCCACACCGGGCAAGGAGCTGGGATTTGTGCCCCTGTCCCGGGCAGGTGAGAGCTGAGCCTGGCCAGGAGGGTCCTGGGGCAAGGATGTGATTCCTGGAGGTCACTGCGGGGCTGGGGGTGGGAATTGAGCAGGGCAGGAGGGAAAGGGGAGGATTTCCAAGGGGCTCAGAGCATCTGGACCCTCTGTGGGTGCTGGGCTTGGGGCACACAACTCCCCACAGCTTCCCAGTGCAGGCGCTGGGAGTGGGGTTGGTCCCAGTCAGGATTTTCCAAAGCCTCGGGGTGATTAAGGAGGCAAATGCCTTTTGAAACCTTTCCCTGGGCTCTCAGAGCCTCGGCGGTGGCTTTTAGAGGCTGAAGGGCTCTAAATTAGCTCTTGCCACTCAGGATGGAGATCCTGGCATAGCTCTGGAAACCGCAGCAACAGTTGGAAAGGGCACGAGGCAGGAGGGGGATTATCAGGGATTAAACCGAGCAGCAGCTCAAAGCCAGGGATGCACCTGCAGCCTGAGCAGCATCACCTGCCCCTGGGGAAGGGGCTGCACAGGGAAACTCCATGGCCAGAGCTGTGAAACAGGCCCTGTGGAGAAGGAAAACGGGCCAAGGCTCTTCAGATCACAAACAAGATGCTGGCAGGGGGATAAGAGCCCAAAAACCAAGCGTGGCAGCCCCCCAGCTCTCACCCCTCTGCCCCCCTTGTCCATGCCCTTTCTCCCTGGGGTGTTCCTGCCTGTGGCACTGGCAGAGGGAGCTGTGGGGGCTGGGGAGGGGGATGTGCAGGCACAGCTGGAGCTCAGCCCCTGCTGCAGCCCAGGGCTGGTGCCAGGCTGAGCCGCTTCCAAACGCAGGAGCTGCAGCCCAGCCCAGCCCAGCTCAGGTTGTTACACAGCACAAATTTTACAGAGGAAAGGACAGCCAGCTACGATCTGAGGCTCCACGTTCCCAGCCTCGTGGGTTTGCAAGCTCTCCAGAGCAGAGCTCGGGCAGCTTTTCCAGATGGATTTTGCACAGTTACAAGTGGCCCTGTTAACCCATTGACTGGAGACCAGCCCTGCAATTCCAGGGGGGAAAGGAGGTAGCCCCAGGGCTTCCTGGCCCAAAAGAATGGATTAGAGGCTTCCCACAGCCCTGACCATGCTGCACAGAGGGGGCAAACCTGCTGCCTTCAGAGCTTGTGCCATCAGCTCAGCACCCCCAAAGGCACCTTTGGGCAGGCAGAGAGTGTTGTGCTGATGGATTTAATGCCTGGATCCACCAATGATGCTGGTTGTGGCCCTGGATGTCACAGGGAGAGCTGACAGCCACCTTAGGAGAGGTCCCTGCCTCTGTGTGTGACCACTCAGCCCTGGCACTGCTCCCTGGTGATGCCCAAATCCTGCACAGCCCAGGCTGGAGGTTGTGGCTAAAGCAGCATCTCCAGGAAGCCACAGGAGCCTGGGGGAGCATTTTGGAGGCAGCCAGAGCCACCACAACCCTTCCAGAGCCTGGAAGCAAAAGACTAAGAAGAACAGGCTTATTTCCCAGCCCTCCTCATTAAAAACCATCCTGAGTGAGGCAGAGAAGCACCCAGATAAGAGGCTGCTCCTGCCCCCGGCTGCGGCGATAGGAGGTGCCAGAGCCGAGCGCTCTGCTGCTCCCGGCAGCTTTTTATCTCCTGGCTTCCTCCTAGACAAGCAGGAATAATGTTATCGCCCTCCCTGCCAGCAGAGATGCAGGAGGCTCAAACCTCCCCCCCCATCCCTCTGTCTCTGCACAAACCAGGGCTTAAATGAGGGAAGAAATCACTGGAAGAGCTGGCAGAGCAGCATCCAGGTGCTGCTGGGTTTGGAGGGGATCAACTTCCACCAGCCCAGGTTGCTCCAAGCCCTGTCCAGCCTGGCCTGGGACACTTCCAGGGATGGGGCAGCCACAGCTGCTCTGGGCACCTGTGCCAGGGCTGCCCACCCTCACAGGAAAGGATTCCTTCCCAGTATCCCACCTAACCCCACCCTCCTGCTGGTAAAAGGGGGCTGGGATGTCTCAGCAGCTCCTGTCTCCAAGCAAACATCTTGGGGTGGAAAAGCCGTTGTCTTTCCAGAGCAAAAATCATGACAGACCTTGGTAAGGAGTTTGCCAGGTGTCCCCCATCTTGTGCAAATGGTTTTCAGGGGATAAAATCCTAGAATTCCAGCTGGAGGCTGGAGCAAGGCTTTGCTGCCATGGCTGGTGTGGGGTTCAGGCAGCACAGGGTGGGACACAGGGACACGTGTGGGGATCCTCCTGTTCCACACCACATCACCCCATCACCCTGGGGGGGTTGGTGGCTTTAGCCAGGGACGAAACTACTGAAAGCTGAGGCAGGAACATCCTCCCATCCCTGGAACGTCCTCCCATCCCTGGAACATCCTCCCATCCCGGGAACATCCTCCCATCCCAGGAACATCCTCCCATCCCTGGAACATCCTCCCATCCCAGGAAAGTCCTCCCATCCCAGGAACATCCTCCCACCCCGGGGACATCCTCCCATCCCTAGAACATCTTCCCATCCCTGGAACATCCTCCCACCCCGGGGACATCCTCCCATCCCTGGGAACATCCTTCCATCCCTGGAACATCCTCCTGCCCCGGGAACATCTTCCCATCCCCGGGAACGTCCTCCCATCCCTGGAATGTCCTCCCATCCCTGGAACATACACAGAGCAGCATAATACACCCGAATTTAATAAAACGCCTCAAACAGACAAAGTTTTTCCTTTTGCCAGCTGCTTAATTAAATTGCCTAACGCTGTTTGCGATGGCAGCACAAACTCCTGTTTAAAGCCCACGGTGTTGCCATGGAGCTCGCCCGCGGCTGGCGCGGCTGTGCCGGAGCATACAGATGAGGGGCGATGCTGGGGCCGGCCGGGGGGTGGTTGTGGCGCTGCACGGCGAGATTCGGTGCCTTTCCTTGCGTTGTTTACCTGTTTGTTTTCTGAGGCGGCAGCAAAGCCCCTTGCCAAGCTTTGTGTCGGGGGATTCGCCCTGGGAAAGCAGCTGCTTTTCTGCCCCGGGGCTTTGGAGGTGTTTGCTCGGAGGATGAGCCGCAGAGACATCCCAGCCCCCTTTTACCGGCAGGAGGGCGGGTTTAGATGGGATATTGGGAAGGAATTGTTCCCTGGGACGGTGGGCAGGCCCTGGCACAGGTTGGACAGAGAAGCTTTGACTGCCCCATCCCTGGGAGTGTCCAAGGCCAGGCTGGAGCAAGGTGAGAGGTGTCCCGGGGCAGGGGGTGGAATGAGATGGGCTTTTAAGTCCTTTCCAACACAAACCATTCTGGGATTCCATGATTCCCACCCTCCTGCCCCAGGCAGGACTAAGGCTGGATCCTGCTCCCAGCAGAGCCACTGGCTCCCAGCAGCACATTCCCACGGGATGGCTGTGGCTTGAAAAGGGGTGGGTGAGGGGAGGGTTTTCCCACAGCATCCAGTGCCACTTCCCACCTGCCTGTGCCAGGAGCCAGGGGGGTGACAGGGCCAGGGAGGACCATCAGTCCTGGTGAGCAGTGCCCATGGCAGAGCCAGGGCCGTGGCACAGACTCACAGCTGTGCTTGCTTAGAGCAGTCACCCAGAAAAGATGGGCTTGGCAGGAGCACAGGGCCCTGGGAGATGCCATCCCTCGGGAATGGCACCTGGGGAGCTGCTCCCTGCGGGCTGAGCACGGCCCTGGCCCAGGGAGCTCCTCCATCCCGGGGCAGGTGCCATCACCCCCTTCCTGGCAGTGCCAGGAGAGCATCAGGCTCTGGTGGCTGCGGGCAGGGAGAGGGAAGGGCAGGAGAGCCCTGCCCAGGCTCAGCTGCAGCCATTTATCTCTGGAATCCAGGCTATTAGACAGATGACAGAGGGAGAGAGGCAGCCGGTGCGAGCACAGACCAAGGCTCCTTCCCTGGGTGATTTATCTCCTGGCTTCATCCAGCAAACTTGCTGATGAAAAGACTCTTCCCTTCTCTGTGCCTCATCAATTCTCATTCCCATTGCTTTTCTATTTTTTCCCCCTTTCCTCGGGTTTCTGTTCCCTTCCCTGCAGCTCCATCACCCCAGCCCTGCACACCCCATCTCCCTTGTGTTCCCCACCTCCTGGGCCTGTTTTCTCATGGTCTCTTTGACCCTTTCCTTCTCATTTTCACCTCTGATCCTCCTTCTTTACCTCCCTGTGGCACTTTCATTCCTGTTTGTTCCTTCTCCTTCCATATCCCCTTCTCCACCCCTGAGCACTCCTGGGATGGAAACAGATTCCTTGAGCATCATCAGCAAAAGTCACCATGGACAATGTCGTGGGTCTGTGACAAGTTCAGGCTGGTACCACAGCCCTGCCTGGGCCTGGCACTCTGTGTCTCATTTCCTCGGGGATAAAATCCCTTTTCCTCTGGATAAAATCCTTCCCAAAGGCACAGAAGGGCTTCAGCTTCTTGGCTGTGCTGAAGGGAAGATGGACATTTGTACCTGGGAGAAATCCAGCCTGGGAGGCAGAAGTCCCAGAAATGCTGAGGGAATTGGTAAACACTGGGAAATGATGGGAGAGACGTGGCATCCCTGGTGTGGGGGGGAGGGAAAGGAAACTGGGGTGTTTTCCCCTTCCATGCAGCAAATGTTTCAGCCTCTTGGCTCTACATTTTTAGAGAAAAACAGTCTGGGAGCAGAAGCGTCCCCAGCTCCTGCTGTCGCTGCCGTCGTGCCGCAGCCCACGCCGAGGAAGAGCCGGGAATAGCAGCCTGGAATAGCAGCCGGGAGCGGCTGGAGCCTCCAGGGAATGCGGGACCCGCGGCTCGGAGGGGTCCTGCTCCCCCCTCCCTGTCCCCACAGACCTTTCTGCGCTCCCCCCGCTGTCCCCTTCCCATTCCCGGTTCCCCCAGGACTCCTGTTATCCCGGGCGGTGTTTTCCCGGTGCCGGCAGAGGCAGCAAATCCATCTGCCTTGGAGAGGAGATGGAACCGGAGCTCCCCGGGAGGCGCCGCCTGGCCCCGACCCGCGGCCGCGGCTCCAGCCTGAGCTCTGTATTGGGCTCCACTTCCCTGCCGTGCTCGGAGTTGGTCTGGGGGGAAAGGAGGGGACTGGGGGCACAGCTGGTGCTTTGGAGGGAGCTGGGGATGGATGGGGAGGGTGAGTTCAGTGGGTGTGAGCACAGGAATCACTGCAGAGTCACACACGGGGATGGAGCCGTGGGGATTGTGGCTGCCCCATCCCTGGAATGTCCCATCCAGGCTGGACAGGGCTTGGAGCAACCTGGGATAGTGGAAGGTGTCCCTGCCCATGGAATGAGAGGAGCTTTAAGGTCCCCTCCAGCCCAAACCATTCCATGGTTTTCTGATTCCATGACCCAGCGTTTCCCTGTGTGAGCCCCTCAGGGTCCATCTCTCTCCCAGGACCCCCATTCCCAACCCTCGGGATGGGGATTCAGCTCCAGGGGAAGAGGCTTTGGAACCCAAGTGGAAAACCTATGGAATGAAAACGGTGGCTGTGGAGCTGCAGGAGCACCTGCTCCATCCCCCCATCCATCTCCAGAGCAGACAATAAGAGGCTAAATGAGTTTGCTCGTTACCTGCAGGCTGCTCCAGAGCCTAATTAGGAAATAATGAGCCTGACTTTGCTGGATAACAGATAAAAACCACCCAGCAGGCTCCTGCCCTCTCCATCCCTGTCTCTGTACACCCCCCAGGAACTCGGGGAGCAGCTCCCAGGGTGTCACTGGTTTGTTCCCCACAGCAGGGATCCCACACTGACTGTGCTCTCCTCCCTCTCCAGTTTGCTCTGTGTCATCTGGAACCAGGAAATATGAAGTTCAGACCTCAGATTTTCCACAAAAATGCCATTTTTTCTGCAAGCTCTGATCCTGTGACTCATCCAAACACCTGGACTCTTATGGCATCATCCTGTATCCCAGACTTTGCACAGCCATCAGTGCTGCCACCCAGCCCTGTGCTGGGAAAAGGGGATAAACCCAGTTAGGCACAAACCAGCAGAGCTGGGGGATCTTCCCTAGAAAATGGGGTTTGGAACAAGGTGCTTCTTCTGGGGTCTTCTTCACAGCCTTAAGAAAATAAATTAAAAAGTTCCTCCATAATATTTCTTCTAAGGAGAAAAGGTTTTATGATATTTTAATGGCTGGAGAGTTTTGTAGTCACTGAAGTGCTCGTGCACTTAAAAGGAAAGCTGTGGGTCCACCAGAAGGAGGCACAAATCAATAGATTCGTCCTCTCTTTTCATGCTGTTTCTCCAGCAGCTGGTTTAAAAGCCAATGCCCTCACAGCAGGGAGGGAGGGGAGTGTGAGGGATCAATTCAGGAGCAAGGCTCGGCCAAGTCGATGCTGAATGAACTTTGGTTGGAAGCCCTTTCCAGGGAGAACAACGTGCTGATAAAACAGCTGCTGGGGAAGAAACTTTTCTTTTCCCACTCTGGCAGCTTTTTAATGTTTTTCCTGCTGTGTGAGAGTCTTTTAAGCAGGAGAAGCTCTGGGGCTCAGTTTGATTGGTGTCAGTGTGAGGGCAGGAGAGCTGGAGCAAAGCAGGGACTCAGAGGTGGGGCAGGAGGTGCTGGGGGGCTCAAACCCACCTCAGCCCCTCACTGAACACCCCAGGGAGGAACCCCAACCCCTCCTCCCTGGGAAGGGGCAAAACTGGGATTGTACCTTGCACAGAGGGGGTGAAGGAGCTTTTACATTCCCTCAGGAGCTTCCAGGGAGCCTGTTCAGGGTGTGCTGCTCCCAGGAAATACTTTCCAGCTTGGAGCTTGGGGGAGTTTACCCTGGGGGGAGGTTTGTGTGGGGTCTGTGGGTGCTGCAGCATCACCTGTGGGTGCAGGGACTGTGCTCCCTGGTTTGCTGCTCTTTCCCAAAAAACTTGGCTTTCCACTGGGCAACAGGTCCCTGGGCCTCCAACCCCCCAGAGTTACCTCCTTCAATCCCAAATCTGAGTGAGGGTGGTGTGATTGCTGCTTGCTGGTGTGGGAATAAAAGGGATGAGGAGGATGCAGGGTAATTTTTCCTAAACCAGGCTCTGGGTTGGTCCCTGTGCTGCAGCAGAGCTTTGCTACAGATGCCAGAGAACAGGGCTGTGCCTGGGGGATGTTTCTGCACAAATCCACCAAGGAATAACATGTTGGGTCTGCAGACAGGGCTGGAGCTCCTGGATGAGGGCACTTGGTGCTGGGGAGGAGAACGGGCAGGAAGAAGAGCCTGGAGGAAAAACGTCCCCATGGAGACTTTCTCTTCCCAACACCCACAGCTCTGGCTCTGCTCAGGAACAGCCACTGGCCCAGCAGGGGCTGCTGGTGGTCCTGGGCAGAGCATCCCTGGGCTAATTACACTCAGATCCTCTGGGATGGGAGGGCACACTTAATGCTATGGATATAAAATGGATTCAGTGGGTGTGTTGGGCTGTTTTGAGGGTGGGAATCACAGACAGGATGGGCCTGGGCAGAGTGGGGGGGTCTCATTCTCAGGGCTTTGCCTCTCCAGCCTGTTCCTTCTCCCTCATCCTTGTCCACCACGAGTTCTCCTCTAACACACCTTGTTGTCTTTCAGGAATGACCTTGAGGAGGAGCCCAGAAGATGCAGAAATGAATCACTTGGGGAGGAGGAAGAGGCGAAGCTCTGACTGAAGTGCCAGCCCTGGTGTTCTGTGCCCTGGGTTCTTGGGGCCAGCTGGCAGGAGGAGCTGGTGGTTCCGGGGGCTCCCATGGAGCATCTCCTCCCACGGATGCTGTTCCCACCTGGCCGCGCCCTGTGAGCCTTTCCTGCCTGGGAGAAGCTGCTCCCACCAGCCCAAAATGAGCTGCCTCCAGACCAGCTCCCTCCTGCTCTGCGTGGTGGCCGCCACTGCCATCCCCACGGTGCCCTGGAAGGTGCAGTGCCCCCCGCAGTGCGTGTGCCAGATCCGGCCCTGGTACACCCCACGCTCCGTGTACCGGGAGGCGGCCACGGTGGACTGCAATGACCTCTTCATCTCCTCCGTGCCCGAGGACCTGCCTGAGGGCACCCAGACCCTGCTCCTGCAGAGCAACAACATCGCCAGGCTGGAGCAGAGCGAGCTGGACTATCTCAGAAACCTCTCGGAGCTGGACCTGTCGCAGAACAGCTTCTCTGACATCTGGGACTTCGGGCTGAAGGACATGCCCCAGCTGCTCAGCCTGCACCTGGAGGAGAACCAGCTCTCTGAGCTGCCTGACAGCAGCTTCCCCGGGCTGGGCAACCTGCAGGAGCTGTACCTGAACCACAACCAGCTTCGCAGGATCGCCCCCCACGCCTTCTCCGGCCTCGGCAGCCTCCTGCGCCTCCACCTCAACTCCAACCTGCTGAGGACGGTCGACAGCCGCTGGTTCCAGATGCTCCCCAGCTTGGAGATCCTCATGATCGGGGGCAACAGGGTGGATGCCATCCTGGATATGAATTTCAGGCCCCTGTCGAACCTGCGGAGTTTGGTCCTGGCCGGGATGAACCTGCGGGAGATCTCAGACTACGCCCTGGAGGGGCTGCGGAGCCTGGAGAGCCTCTCCTTCTATGACAACAAGCTGGCAAATGTCCCCAAGCGTGCCCTGCAGCAGGTGCCCGGCCTCAAATTCCTGGATCTGAACAAAAACCCGCTGCAGAGGGTCAAGCAGAGCGACTTCACCAACATGCTGCACCTCAAAGAGCTGGGGCTCAACAACATGGAGGAGTTGGTGTCCATAGACCAGTTCGCCCTGATCAACCTCCCCGAGCTCACCAAGCTGGACGTCACCAACAACCCCAAGCTGTCCTTCATCCACCCCAACGCCTTCCACCACCTGCCCCAGCTGGAGACCCTCATGCTCAACAACAACGCCCTAAGTGCCTTGCATAAGCAGACGGTGGAGTCGCTGCCCAACCTGCAGGAGATCAGCATCCACAGCAACCCCATCCGCTGCGACTGCGTCATCCGCTGGGTCAACAGCTCCGACACCCACATCCGCTTCATCGAGCCGCAGTCCACGCTCTGCGCCGAGCCCCCCGACCTCAAGAGGCGCCACATCCGCGACGTGCCCTTCCGGGAGATGACGGAGCAGTGCCTGCCCCTCATCTCTGCCCGGAGCTTCCCGTCGCGCCTGGAGGCGGCCGATGGGGACAACGTGTCCTTGCACTGCCGGGCGCTGGCGGAGCCGGACCCGGAGATCTACTGGGTGACGCCGTCGGGGGTGAAGCTGGTCCCGTTCGCGGACGATGGGCGGTACAAGGTGCACTCGGAGGGGACGCTGGAGATCCGCGGCATCGCGGCGGGCGAGGCCGGGCTCTACACCTGCGTGGCACACAACCTGCTGGGCGCCGACACCAAGAGCGTCCGCGTGCTGGTCAACCACTCCTTCCCGCTGGGCGAGGACAGCCTGGAGCTGGTGGTGGCCGATATCCAGTCCTACCACATCCTGCTCGCCTGGAAGCCGCACCTCAACACCGTCTCCTCCAACCTCACCTGGTCCAGCTTCTCGCCGAGCTCCGGCGCGGGCGCGCCCGGCGTGGCGCGGCTGCCCTCGGGCACCCACACCTACAACATCACGCGGCTGCGCCAGGACACGGAGTACTGGGCGTGTCTGCACGTGGCCTTTGTAGACTCGCAGGCCAAGGTGGCCTGTGTGAACGCCAGGACTAAGGAGGCTGCCCACGGCCACGGGCTCCTGGGGGGCCGGCAGACCCTGGTGGCGGGGCTGGTGCTCTGCCTCCTCCTCCTCAGCGCCGCGCTCGTGGCTCGATACGGCGTCGGGGGGCCCGGGGAGCTGCCCCGGGGGGCACGGGCCGTGCGGGTGGTGTACCCCATCCAGCCCCCCCTGGCCCAGCCCTGGGCTCGGGGGCAGCACGGGGGGCAGCTCCTGGCCGTGGAGGTCCAAGCGGCACCCCCAGACTGCTGAAGGCTCGTGGGTGGGGTGGTGGGGCTGAGGGTGGGGCGGGCTGGGGAGGGAGAAACTATTTTTTACCAAAAAAAGGAGTGAAACTAAAGGACAAAACTGAACAGTGACAACAACAAAACAAAAGGGATTTCCTGGACTTGACCAAGAGTCGAGGTGGTGTGGAAGGAAAGGAGCAGAGCTGGCCATGGGGGTTGCAGCCTCTCCGTGGTCCTGGCAGGGTCTGGATCCATGTGTAGGGTCTGGATCTGTCTGTGGCTCCCAAAAGCACCCACTGGGAGGGCTCAGAGGGGCCCAAGCCCCAGGGGGACGATGCCCTGAGTGGTTGAAGAGCCATAAGGATGATCATCAGATCACCCCTCCCTGTGTCTCCCCCTGGCACCACAAGACACCCCTGTGGTGCCACCTCCTTCTCTGGACAGTCCCTGGTTTGGAAATATAAAACAAAAAAGGCCTTTTCCTTTGGGATCCATGTTGGGGTTTGGTTTCTTTTTTGGGGTTTTTTTGAGCATTGAGATCACCCACCCCCAGTGCCATCCCCTGCCCTGTCATTGCTGTGGGTCCTGCAGACGTGGTGCCCCCTCAGTGATGCCAGTTGTACCCACACCATCACTGCGTGCACAGGCTCAGAAGGGACCAGAAAACCCCAACACAGTAACAAACCACCTGAACTTGCCATCCATCTCCCAGCCAAGGCGAGATGGGTCCCTGCTGGATTCGCTCCGGCTCAGCCAGGCACGAAAACGGCTCCCGCGCCTTTGCAGGGTGATTATTTCGGAGGGAAATGGCTCTCTCTGGCCCCCCTTCAGCCCCCCCAGCACATGTTCAGGACCCACAGAGATCTCCAGGGCCCTGAGCACGAGCTGGAAGTTAAAAGCAGGCTTAAATACTTGGCTGAATTAGAGCCATGATCTGCTGTGGTGTTTGGCTGCGGATCCGAGCCCCGCTCAGGTGAGCAGCTCCCTCTGTTTGCAGATTCCAGGCCTGGAACAGCCTTTCCCTTCTGCCTTTTGGAAATATAAATGTAAAATATATTCCCTGTGGTTCAGTTAAGTTGGTGGTGGAACATGTGGGAATGGCTGTGGAGGAATTTCCATGGTGTAAACATGGCCCTGATTTAATCCTGCAGAGCAAAGGTGAGCCCTGGGAGCATCTCCCATCCCTTCCACCATCCCATTCCCTGCAAAAAACATCATCATTCCCAAAAATAGCGAGGCCTGAGCCCCTTAAAGGCTGTGGGTTTGTAGGTGTAGAGAAACAGCCTCTTTGATCACAGACATCACCGGGAGGGGATGTGAAGGTTCAGCCTGAGCTGGCTGCTCTCATCCTGCAAAGCTGAGATTAAAATTCCAGATACGAGCAATTAATTTGATTTCCTTTGAAACTGGAGCAACCTGAGGAGCTCTGGGCAGGGGGAGGCACCCACCACTGCAGGACTGGTCTCCCAGTGGGTCCCCTGCTGTGTCCCAGGGTGGGAGATCCAGCCCAGACACCCCATGGGACAGGAGGACCCAAATCACCCCCAAATTACCCCCAAACCGTCGTGAATCCCCCCATTCCCTCCCTCCCTCCAGGGGCAGCAGCTGAGAGCGCTGTAGGTGCCTCATCCACTATTTATTGTTGTTGTTATTTATTATTAAAGCACCAACCAGCTCCTCCCAGGCCCCGTGCTGGGGGAAACACTCCATAAACCATTCCCTGCTCCCAGCCCGGGATGGGGAACGTGGAGCAGCTGCAGGCAGAGCATCACCAGCACCATCCCTGCTATCCAGGGGGATGGGATGGAGACCCCTCCTCCTACAGAGACCTCAACTGAGTTGTTGGAGCCTGGATTCTCCACCCAGGAGGCTTTGCTGGAGCACGAGGGATATTTTGGGGTGCAAAGCCCAAAGTTTGGGGGTGAAAAGCAGCGAGAAAGGGGCTCTTTAGGCATTTTACATTCCCTCCCAGTGGGAGCAGCCCTGGGGGTGCTGGGGGGGTCACTGGGGGGTCTCAGCTCCCAGCCCAGAGCACATGGATGTGGCAGGATCCATCCAGGGATGCTCTGGAAAAGGGGAAGCAGAGGGTGACCCGGGATGGCCCTGGCTTGAGGGCTCTGTGCTCGGCCCCCCAAGGGCATGGCAAGCACAGGGCAGCTCAAAATAGAAACAACATGTTGTGCTTTTCTTTTTTTTTTTTTTTTTCCAAAGCAGCAGAAGTAATTAACCACCCAGCAGCTTTATGGGTACCAGGGGATGGCACTTTCCATTCCTGAGCTCTCAGAGAAGCTCTGGAGAAGAGGATCCCAAATTTCTCAAGGCCAAGAGACTGTCACTGACCCCAGACATCCCTCCTGGCTGTGCCAGCCGAGCCTGAGGGTCCTGAGGGGCTCAGTGGGGCTGGGGGTGAGCAGGGTTGGCCTCCAGCACCTCCTGATCATCCCCATCCATCCAGGATGTCAAAGGTTTGTCTGGAAATGATTTTCCTGCAGTTTCTCCCTTCAGGTCTCACCTTCAGGCACTGGTTTCTGTCCCATAACCCACCATTCCTTAGCTGTCCTTCAGGTTTAATTTCTCCTCTTCTTTTAAAATTTTTAATTTTATTTATTACCTTGTCTTTGAGGAGTAGAAATCCTCCTGTCTGCTCCTCCTGCCCTCTCCCCCCTCCTCCTCCTCATTCTCCTCTTTCTCCTCACAAACAGCACCGTGGATCTCATGCAACTGAGCTTCTCCCAGCAAAGCCAACGAGAACATTGTGTGCCAGGCTCTATTTTAAGCACCCAATAAAACTGGTTTTTGGAGTGGCTCCATCATTGTGTCCTTCCTTCCCAGAGCCCTTGGCACCTGCCAAGGTCCCCCATCCCCAGCACCCATCCCTGAGCACTGCTGGGCTCCTGCATCCCTCCCTGCTGCTCCATCCCTGCCTGCTCCAAAGGCTTCCAGGCTCTGGGAGGAGCTGACACGGGTTTATTAGTTGGTTAGAGAATCAAATCAGGCCTCTCCTCCTCCCCCTCTCTCCAGCACTTCCTCAGGAATGATTGAAATTAAAGCCCCCGACCTCCCTGGGAAATGTCAGCACCGTTATCCATATGTATGATGCCATTAGGATGGAGCAGGTGCAGCTTCCCAAACCTGCAGGAAGATCTCCCTGTCAGTCTCCACAGCAAACAGCTCCTTCCAGATGCTCCAGCCCTTCTCCCTCTCCTGCCTTCTCGCTGATCTGCAGGTGGGGAAACAGGCAGAGCTCCAGTGGGCTCTGGGCCCTTCCCCCTGGGCACTCCCTGGTTTGGAGCTGACTGAGCTGTCCCCACCACGTCCCCATCAGGTCCTGCTCCTGCCACCTCCCGGCTGGGCCCTGGATTGTTATTCCCTATTCCTCATTCTCCATCCTGCCTTTCCCTGCTCCCATCTCCCTTCCCATTTAGCCACATGCAAATCCCAAATCCACTCTTGCCCTTCCACCACATAATTAAGGTGAGACTCCAAGGAATGTGTGGCTTTGTCAGCCATTCCAGCAGGATATGGGAGACAGGGAGGGGGGCAAAGCTCCCACCCCTGCCATGAGAATCAGCAAAACCAGCTAAAAACAACAGCAAAAATACCCAGATCTCAAGGGGAGGTCTGTGCTGTCCCTGCTCTGCTGGGTCCTGTGGAAAACCTCTGGAGGGCCTGGAATTTCTAGTGTGGATAACAAACAGCTTTGATCCCTGCCAATCCTCCCTAAATCTCGAGCAGTGTCTTGTAAATCTTTAATTACAAGAAATTTGCAACCTCACCAGTGAGAACACACAAACGGTGCTGATAAATATTTAAAATTGCCACAGCGACAGATCTGAGGGGATTAAGAAAAGATAGATTGGAGTGACAGTTATTAAACACCAGATCCCAGTAAATGTTCCTGAGCAGATAAATAATGCAGGGCCTGGACCGTGCTCGGCTGTGAAGAGGGGGAGAAAAAGCAGGAGGGGAAAGTGGGGGATCAAAGAGCCTTTTCTCCTGTTTGGAGCTTTGCCAAAGAGGGGCCTGGGAGCTGGCAGGGTCTCTTGACCTCCAGTTCAATGTTTTCCCTGGAAATGGCTTTAATCTGAAAGAGAGAAGGTTTAGATGGGATATTGGGAAGGAATTGATCCCTGTGAGGGTGGGCAGGCCCTGGCACAGGGTGGGCAGAGAAGCTGTGGCTGCTCCAGCACTGAAGTGTCCAAGGCCAGGCTGGATAAACTTGGAGCAACCTGGGATAGTGGAAGGTGTCCTGGGGCAGGAGGTGGAACGAGAGGAGCCTTAAAGTCCCTTCCAGCCCAAACCATTCCTTGACTCTCTGAGATCCTGTGGATTCCTTGCTCTACCAAACAGTTGTGTGGCCGTGGTGGTGCTGAGAATGGGGCACGTGTGGGGATGCAGCTCCTCCCCCTTCATCCCTGCATCCCTCCAGCATCCCGAGCTCCTGCCCCTTTGTCCCACCTCCTTGCCCCATCCACCTCCCTCCCCCTGTTCTCCAAGGTTTGAGGCCACAGACGAGATTTCCATTATTAAATTCCAGCCAGCATTAACGATTTATTCCTTCACTAAAAGTAACCAGCAAGAACTTCACTATTCCCAGTGGCTGGGGCTTCACTCCCACCGAGGGAAGGGGCTGGAAGGGTGAACCACCCCAGCAACCCTCCCAGTAAAATATTGATCTAAAAAGCTGGTTAAGGATAAATATTAAAGCAGAGTGAGGAGAAAGTCTCCTGGGTTTGGACTAAGCTACCCTAAGAGGGTGAACATGGAACAACCACTGTGATCCCTCTCAGTAGTGCCTGACCCACCTCAGGACCACCCTGTCCCTGTCCCTGTCCCTGTCCCAGGGGTGTCCCCAGGCCACCCAACACCCTGGGAAAGGCAGAGCTCTGCCCCCCATCCTCCTCCTCCTCCTCCTCCTCCTCCCTGCTGTTTGGGCTCAGCCTTGCAGGGATGGACCAGGAGCTGCTGGGATGGTTGAAATGTAATTTATGGAGAGCTCTGCTCAACTAAGATAACGAAGCACTTAAAATCTCTAACGAGGGGGGCTGGTTTGGCCCTGCAGAAGTGCTGATGCCCACCTAGTAAATCTTTAATTGGCACTGGAAGGGAACTGGGAGGCTCACCAGTGCAGAGAACACTGTAAATATTTAATCTGGGCACTGATTACACAAACAAGGTTAAGGGGAAGGAGGGAGGAGGTAGATAAAAGTGGCACCTAAAGAACATTAAATCCAGGGAAAGTCATCGAGTAGATAAATAAAATATCCTGCAAAGGAAGGAGAAAGTGCCTCTTCCAGGCAGCTGGGGAAGGCACCACCTTCTGCCCTGGCATCCAGAGTGCCAAGGGCTGCACAAGGACTCCTGCAAGGGAAGGAGTGAGCAAAAAAAACATGTGAAACTCAAAACAGAGTTTTAGGGTGAGGATTCAGCTCAGCACTGTGGGGGAAAAGCCCCTCAGATCCAAGTGAAGCTCAGTGGGGCTGCAGCAGGAGAGGGGGAGCAAAGCTGTGCCCATCCCTCCACCAAGGACAGTGGGAGCCCCCAAACCTTCCCTGATTTGGGATAAAACCCAATGCACACACAGGGAGCAAGCAGGACTCCCAGCAAGGCAACGTCCTTGCTCAGCCACTCATTCCTCTTTGTGGTATTGATTTTAAGGAGAACATGGATTTCCAAGCTGCCCAACAATAGCTGCCACTTGTAGAGCTGTTCCCAGGCTCTGCAAACATTTACCTGGCATTTACAGCATCCCCCTAAATCACTGGGCAAACAATCCTGCCTGAGCCACCCTGCCTGAGGTACCAGGGGCTGTGGGGCTGTGCCAGCCCTCGTGGGCAGCAGGGAGGGCTCAGCTCCTCTCTGAGGACAGTGCTGGGGGCTCACCAAGCCCAGCTCCAAAGGCAGGCAGAGCTCTGCTTCTCCCACAGGTGGAGTTTTGTTGTTTCCATACAAAGCCAGTAAAATGTTTTTCATTCTGGAGCAGCATCTGCCCCTTTGGCTGGTGATAAATCCCTGCTGGGCTCTGTGGGGCTGGGTCACTGCACAGAGCAGAGCCTGCAGGTCCCCACAAAGAGGGAATAAGGCAAAGCAAACCCCAGGCACGGGATTCTGGCCTTCAGTGCCTCTACCTGCTGGGTCTGTGCAGGCTGGAGGGAGGCAGAGCTGAGGGAGCTGCCAGCACTGGCTCCGTGCCATGCACAGCCAGTGGGTGCCACCTAGTGAACTCTCTGCCCTCTCCAGGTCTGCTGCCATCCTGCTCCAAAAATAGTATTAAAACAGCTGGAAAAGGGCTAAAAAACCTCCTGGCACTGCCACAGAACAGTGGTGGGTGGTGGTTGCTCTCCTGGGAAACTGGATGTCGGAGGTGAGGGGACTGGGAACAGGCTGAGAAACCACCCAGAAAGGATTTCCCCAGGCTGGCTCAGGAGGTGAATCCAGAGCCTTTCCCCTGCTGCCATTCCTGCTGGATTTTGCACACACACATTGGTGCAAGGCAGGCACACCCTGGGAAGGACAGTCCCTCCCTCCCTCCCTGGGCAGGACACACAGGAGGCTCCCAGGATTCTCCTGGCCTTTCCCTGAAGGGCTTTCCCCAAAATGCAGAACAAATGAAAACCAAACCCATGGGATCATAGAATGAGCTCGATTTAATTAAATTCACTTTGTGCAGGACACAAAAAATAGGACCAATGTAGCAGTACAAGCCTTATTTAAATAGTGCAAACACAGGGGTGATGTTCAGCAAGAGCTTCTGCTCGTCACGGCAGCGACCGGAGGGTGCAGAGGGGCCGTGGGGGCTTCTCCACAAGGACAACGAGCCTGGGAACACCAGGCTGCAGGGAAGGGAGATGGGACATCCAGGAGGGCATCACACTTCCCAAGAGAACCAGACTTTACCTTTGCCAGAGGCACAACATGCTCCTGCTGCTCCTCAGATGTGGTTGGGTCTTCCAGGAGTTGAAGATTCTCAGGGTCATTTCTTGGTTCAAGGAGCTGCATCTTCCTGAAGAACCTGCTCAGGTGACAGGTGAGGGGTGTCCCCACAGAGGTGTGGGCAGCAAGAACACCTGGTGGGGGTAAAATAACACAAAAACAGGACTGCAGCCAGTGCAGCTGCCTGTACCCATCAGGGGAAGGTGCAGAGGGAGCTGCTGGGACGTGGGACTCAGCAACTGGGCCTGTTTCCAAAAGGAGCAAGGAAAATCCCAGTCATTGTGGACAGGTAATGAAGGACTTCCAGAGCTGCAAAGCTGCTGTCTGAAGGTCAGCTGTGCTTCTGGAGCTGTACCAGACTTGTGGTCTCATTCTTGCTCACAATGTCTCCCTTTCAGGCACCCCAACTCTGCTCACTGGGGGGGCCACGAGGATTCACAGGACTTGAGGAATTCCTTGCTCAGCTTATGGACAAAGACCTTCACTGAAGGCCTCTAGTGAGAGCTTTTCCTGGAAGATGAGGCTGGAGACTGGACGATGAAGCTTGGAACAGGCAGAGCATGAGCAGGCAGAACCCCAGAGGGTTTTGGGACACTTGGTTTCTGCTCCATTTCCACTCCCATTTATTCCACGGCCACTTCCCCTCTGCAGGGACGGCTTGTGAGGAGCAGGTCCCACCTGGGCTGGATGAAGGATGGAGCAGACCCTGGAAAGCTGCTGTGCTCCCACCACAGTCCAGGTCCCACCTGGGTTGGATGAAGGATGGGGCAGACTCTGGAAAGCTGCTGTGATCCCACCATACTCCAGGTCCCACCTGGGTTGGATGAAGGATGGAGCAGACCCTGGAAAGCTGCTGTGATCCCACCACAGTCCAGGTCCCACCTGGGTTGGATGAAGGATGGAGCAGACCCTGGAAAGCTGCTGTGATCCCACCACACTCCAGGTCCCACCTGGGCTGGATGAAGGATGGAGCAGACCCTGGAAAGCTGCTGTGCTCCCACCACAGTCCAGATCCACCTGGGTTGGATGAAGGATGGGGCAGACTCTGGAAAGCTGCTGTGATCCCACCACACTCCAGGTTCCACCTGGGCTGGATGAAGGATGGAGCAGACCCTGGAAAGCTGCTGTGCTCCCACCACAGTCCAGATCCACCTGGGTTGGATGAAGGATGGAGCAGACTCTGGAAAGCTGCTGTGCTCCCACCACAGTCCTGCTCAGTAACAAACAGGTAACACAAGCAGAGTGTCCATAGCTTGGTGGGTTCAGGAGAGCCTGAGGGGCTGCTCCAAAGGCTTGTCTTTGTGTACAGGCTTCGTTTAGGTCCAGCTGGCTCATTAACACCCCCCAGCAGAGGAGGGATTGTTGGAGTGCTGAAGGAAAGGGCGATGTGCTGCAAACAAGTCATTGGGTAACTGAGAAGAGGCACTTCAACTGGAAACACTCCGGGGAATAACACCCTGTGCATCTCTGGGTTTCAACACAAAGAGTTTACAAACACATTTTCACACTGCAGAGCACTAGAATGTGCTGGAACTTCACACTTGGGAGCTTCAGAGTTTCCACATTGTATTTAAACAACCAACAACGACAGAAATCTGGTGCCAAAACTTCTGGCTTAAGAGCATTTAGTAAAGAAAAACTGACAGTGCAGGCAGCGGGTTCCTTTGAACAGCAAACAATGTCACAAAGATAAAAAAACACAGTAAAACAGATTAAAACCTTTGAGTTTGGGCATTAAAAGCTCGTTGTGCCCATAACTTGTGCGAACAGAAGTGCAGCCTGAAGGCTACCAAGGACATCTTCTCTTGTATTGCACTTAAAACCCCTGGAGAGAGAGGAACTGCCATGAGCAAGGAGGCACCAGGAGGGTGGTCAGAGCCCCCAACTCACACCCAAGGGAAGGATTTCTGAGCCAGGACTCCACCTGAATTCCTGTGGAAAAGG
Source organism: Pithys albifrons albifrons (assembly GCF_047495875.1). NCBI lineage: Eukaryota > Metazoa > Chordata > Aves > Passeriformes > Thamnophilidae > Pithys > Pithys albifrons. The sequence goes on from NC_092485.1 coordinate 5,316,268, forward strand.
GAAGGTGCCAACACATCACCTGCACTGCAATAAGCACAGCAGATGCTCTGAGCTCCTTCCTCACCCTCCAGAACCAGCATGGAATCACTGAATGCTTCGTTCACAGAAGAGTTCTTGGTGCATTGACGCTTAGTTAGATTTAAATTAAAGCAATTAAACATTCTTTTCTTCTTTTCCTGCACTACCCCCGCCCCTCAGGCCCCAACCTGGGCAGTCACAGCTGCACAAGGGCCTTGCACTGCAATAGCTTATTCTTCTCTAACAGGAAAATCAACTCAGACTGTGGTGCCTCAGTTACATCGAACACTCGAGTTAAAAGTACTTAACAAGTTGGCAAATGCGGGTTGTAAACACTGTGGTGACACAGAACAAGAAATCACAGAGACAAAAATCATTACACTGAAAATATCCCACAGATTTACCCCAAACCTCCACACTGAAATTCCCATTAACTGGGAAAATGCACACGGATCTCAGTGGGATTTTGGGAAGGGTGTTCAACCCCGTTACTGGAACTTAAAACTTTCTTGACTTTTGTCTTGGTCAACATTAATCACACCCTTTTCAGTGTGGCCAGATCAGAACAATTCAGCCCAACTGCTTTTAGCAAAACATGAGAGTTTTCAGAAGCAATTGTGGCAAAGGGGAATTCACAGTATTCAGAAGTGCCACAAAGTGCCACAAGGCATCCTGCTGAGCCCAAAGCACTGGAAAGGGAAAAAATACACCTGGAAAGGGGAAAAACCCACCTGGAAAAGGGGGAAAATCCACCTGAAAAAGGGGAAAAACACCCACACAAAGAGGGAAAAAATCTCACCCTGGAAAGGGGAAAAAGCCACTTGGAAAAGGGGAAAAACACCCACACAAAAAGGGAAAAAAATCCCACCTGGAAAGGGGAAAAACCCACTTGGAAAAGGGGAAAAACAGCCACACAAAAAGGGAAAAAATCCCATCCTGGAGAGGGGAAAAACCCACTTGGAAAAGGGGAAAAACATCCACACAGAAAAGGGAAAAAACACAGCTGGAAAGGGGGAAAACCCACTTGGAAAAGGGGAAAGACAGCCACGCAAAAAGGGAAAAAATCCCACCTGGAAAGGGGAAAACCCACTTGGAAAAGGGGAAAAACACCCACACAAAAAGGGAAAAAACCCCATCCTGGAGAGGGGAAAAACCCACTTGGAAAAGGGGAAAAACATCCACACAGAAAAGGGAAAAAACACAACTGGAAAGGGGGAAAACCCACTTGGAAAAGGGGAAAGACAGCCACGCAAAAAGGGAAAAAATCCCACCTGGAAAGGGGAAAACCCACTTGGAAAAGGGGAAAGACAGCCACGCAAAAAGGGGAAAAAATCCCACCTGGAAAGGGGAAAAACCCACCTCAAAAAGGGGAAAAGCATCCACACAAAAAGGGAAAAAACCTCACCTGAAATGGGAAAAAACCCCACCTCAAAAGGGGGAAAATCCCACCTGAAAAGGGGGAAAAAACCCACTTGAAATGGGAAAAAAAAACACCTGAAAAAGGGAGAAAGTCCACTTAAAACAGGAAAAAAAACACATGAAAAGGGAAAAAAATCCACCCGAAAAGGGGAAAAACCCACCCGAGAAGGAGGAAAAACCCACCTGAAATGGGAAAAAAACCCACCCTAGAAGGGGAAAATACCACTCAAAAAGGGGAAAAATCCCACCTGAAATGGGAAAACCCACCTGTCAGGCCCCCCCTTGTGTAACTGCAGGGGTAAAGCTGCTGATCCCAGCGGGGTTAAAGTGCATCACCAGCAATTCCCTTTAGCCAAGGGAACAATAAATCTCCTCCTCCACCAGGACCGGCTCCCAGGGAGCTGCAGACAGGGCAGGATGTGCCAGCCCATCCCTCTCCTGGCACAAACTGTCAACAACAGCCAGGAACAAACCGAAGTACAGAAACCATCCCACCACTAGGGAAAGGATGAAGAGTTTTGGCAGTGATTTGCAGAGATTTCATAGCACCTACTCGGGTATTTTGCACAGAACTGCAGCTCTGAGTCTGTGGTTTGCTGGAACCTTCTGCTGGGCAGGTTTTGGGGCCTGCTGTGGACCCCTGACCTGCTGGGGCTGGACCAGCACATGGAGAGTGGGGAACAAGGAGGAACAGCCTCAGGAAGCACCAAGGAACCAGCACTGCCTTCTCCTGCTGTGTTTCCATGTGCTCTCCCTTGGTCAGAGACGTGACAGCAAACAGGGTTTATTCTACACTGGGCTGAGCTCAAATTGCTGAAGAGCTGAAAGGTGAAGGTTCTCTTGGTCCTCCAAAAGGCCTGGGAAACAGGAAAGCTGAGGGAATTGTGAGCAAATCTGGGTTATCACCTCAGGAAAGGGTGAGATGTTTTTAAATTACAAGTTCTAGCTGAGTTTTAGCAGCCAGCAGTGACCATGCACAGCTCTGGAGGGCAGAGTGGAAGTGTCACATCACAAGGCGGGAGGAAAAATCAGGAGAAAATTAAAAAACTGACACCCAGAGGGCAACTGGTGCTTTGAAGAAGTTATTTTTCCCCCTCAAAGCCACAGTGCACTGAAAACTGAGGATATTCTGTGCAGATTGATGAGATGAGACAGGTGGAAGGTGCACTGGGAACATCCCAAAACAGGCACAGAGCTGTAGGAATTGAATCCAGCTGGCTGAGCAGTTTGAGCTAATGCTGGGCAGGCTTCAAAGCTATGCAAGATGACAGAGAATATATTTAGATGAGAAAAGAATCAATATAAATTAAATAAGCCAATAAGAAAGCAAAATGTAACACTATATTCTCTTTCCATCTGACATGTGACCTGAGAAGTTATGGATTAAAAGTCTGGGAGGATTCATTTCCTGTCTGGGAGCAAGAGGACCTTCACCTTGCCTAAAAAATCTACCTTAAAACAACAACCAGAAACAGGGTTATTTACTTCTCACTGCCCTCAGGAGGAGTGATCCTTGGAGAAATGGCTTGTCTATGTTGCAGATACCTTGGTCTACCCACCCTGACTGTTTCTCTCCCTGTATTTCTCCCTTTCAGATCACTCTCCCCTCAGAAGACATTGCACAGCTCTGACTTACTGTCAGAGAATCCACTCCAAAAGTCACAACTCTTCCCAAAACTTGTTTTCCTCAAGGACCAGTTGTCAGAACAGGGAATCCCAGTGACATCACTGAGCTGAAATTAGAAGATTTAAACAATTTCCAGGCTGGGGCATTGACACCAACGTGTCACTCCCTGTTCCCTACAGGCTTGGATTTAAATGGGCATGAAGAAGTGGATACTGCTGAGGATTCCTCACTGTGCTGGGGCAGATTTGAATCTTAATTCTCTTTGGCTTTCACTGGCTTTCATTGGGGTTTGAGTGCAAGCAAACTGTTGGCTCTTTTTTGGAGGAGAGGGCCTGGAGTGGGCCAACTACCCCATAAAGACCCTGATGACCATCTCAATCTCCTTCCTGCACACAGGGCAGGTGGATTTCTTCTTCTTCAGCATCCTTGCACACCTGTAACAGGCCACGAGGTGAGCGGTCCTGCCGTGGACGATGTTCCCGTCCCGGGGCCTGTGCTGGCACAAGTAGCAGGGACTCAGCAAAGCTTTTATACTCTCTGCAGACTCCATTTGTTCCTTCTTTTTGTGCTCAGTGAAGCTCAGCAGAGACTCTTTGCTCTCATAAGCCCCTGCCAAGTCCAGAGACTCCACAGAGCCGGAGGGGGGTTTGGTGTCCACCATGAACATGTGGGGGGGTTGCCCAGCTGGAGCTGACATGGTCCTTTTGCAGTCAGGGACATCCACCCCCTCATCCTGCTCCTGGGTTTTCATGGCATCCATGGAGGGCAGGGAGAGGGAATGGGCCAGTTTGGGCCAGTCTGAGTACCAGCCCCTGCGCAGGGCCCAGCAGCGGTAGCAGTACCGTTTGCCTGGAGAGTTAAACTTCTTGCATTTGGTGCACTGCCAGCAGTCCTGGGGAATCTGAGGCCAAAACACAGCAGTAAATGAGGGTATTCTTGTGTGCAGCTCATTTCCTCTACGTAGGAAAGGCAGCAAAGAAGCCTCATCCAAAAAAAAAGGATTTATTACTGATTTATAAGCTTGTGGTTTGATTACCAGCACCTCAGAAAGCCTAACGAGGATGTGACTCCCCCTGTGTGTTCCACAGACCCCTCAAACATTAAATCCTGTCCTCCCTCCCAGCCCTCAGCACTCTGGAGGAATACAGTGTTCTCTGCTGGGCAGTTTATTGAATTTTCAGTATCTCACTCTAAATTCAAGGGTAGAGCTCCTGGAGTCAGTCAGGATACACTTCCCAGGCTCACTAATCACCTGGCAACTATTGAATCCACACAATTAATGGAGGTTTGCTTGATTACCCCACACAGCAAGGGCAGGAGCTGCCCAAGATCACAGCCATGATTCAGCTGTCCAGTGCCAGGGACATCCCATTTATACCTGCACAGGCTGGAAAATTATCCTAATACCAATTTTTGTGTGTCATCAGCTGCAAAGAGTCTCATGATACACTTCTGATGTCTTAGAACAAACCTCCAAGGCAGCCTCAGGACTGGGAAAAGGACAGCTCAGAGAACACAGACCTGATATCTCTCAGGATCCATCATGAGGGTAGTGGGGAGGGGTGACAGCTCAGTAATTGCTGCTTGTTCTTTTTCCACCTTGTTTTGTCATTTAAATGGGAAAAAAGCACTGCAAGGGCACAGACACCACCCCAGACATTCCACCCTCCTGACAGAAGCCACACAAGTGTCACAGGAAGATGAGATCTGGATTCTCTTCCCATCTCAGAGAACACAAAACAAGAGGCAGCTCCAGGGCTGGACACCCAGGACTCAGTGGATCCCTGATCCTGACACAGAAACCCAACTGTCCTCCAGATTTCCTTCCAGAGGACAACATGGAGATAACCCTATTAAAACATGCATGGATATCAACACTAACTTCATCCAGCATTGGCCTGGCCACCTTTTTTGGCCTTGGAACCCTCACAAGAACCAGCTTCTCCTGCCACAAGCAGCAGTGGGTGTAGGATGGGTTGTCCCAGCAGGGAATGTTGTCCTGAGGGATTTCCTACCTCAGAAGCAGCTTCTCTGTCTGTGTCATCTCCTAAGTACTGAGAATCCTCAAAGTCATCCAAACACACATCCTCAGTCACCTGCAAAGAGGGGAAATGTTGTTGTTGGAGGAGGAGAATGGAAATGTTGCAATAATCTCCATTTATCACGTGCCTGGCACTGCACACTCAAATTAAATGACTGTATAATCACCATGCTAATCAAGCTATTTCTGTAAGTGAATGAAAAGCCATTTTTGTGGTGGTTTTATTCCAGAGTGTTGATAATTGTTGCTGGCCTGGTTTAGTTCTATTTGACTGTGGTCAATGTAAACTGAGATTTTTCTCTTTGAGTCTGGAATTGATGACCTTAAAAGTCTTTTCCAACCTTAATTCTATGATTCTGTGATTTATTATTCTTGCAGATATCTAGACAGAAATCTAGTAAAGTTGCTGCTGGAGGTTTCATTAATTTTAAATTAATTCTGTGCCTTGAAAATCCGTATTTAACCCAAAGCCTGAGCAGGAAAGTCACGACCCATGGAATGGTGACAGCCCTTTCCAAACCCAGTTTAAACTCTGGATGGTTCCAGTATCAGCACAGCACATGGATCAGCTAAACCAGGCCAACCTGTGGAACACACACACTGGGGCAGGTGGGAGAGGTACCTTTGTGTCACCTTCTTTCACTTCCTCACAGCCAAGCACCTCTCCCTTGAGCCCAGCACTGCCCTGCTCCACTGGGCACTCGTTGAGGAACCACAGGTCATCAGTAGTATCTGAAACTATGGCAGTGTCAATGTCCTGATGGGAAAGAAACAGGGAAACCCACTCAGAGCTCAGCTGAGGAGCACCTGCACCACAACCATCACTCTCCCCTTTTCCCCATCAACAACCTCCTCAGCCCTGGGCAGCTTTTCCAGGCACCTCCAGGAGAGAAAAGGGCACCTCACCACTCTCAGCCACCCCTTTTCCCAAATTCCAGCTCTGTGCTGCTCACCCTTCCACCTGGCCACCACCCTCTAACCCAGAAGACACCAACTGAAGTCCAACCAGTGCCCTGGAGTGCAGAGGGACCCCCAAGGGCTGGCACAGCCCTCAGAGAGAGTCTGGTTTATTTAAAACACTAAAGGCAACCAACCACCTGATGTGAAAGGCTGGGACGGGAACACACAAGGGAGAGGCTGAAAATCCTGGAGTGGGAAGGGGAAAGAAAGAACAAGAATATTTTATTGACTTGGAACCCAAAAGAAGAGAGGAAGAGGACACAGTGCACCTGTTCCAAATGTCTACACACCTGGTTAGTCTGAATATCTGTTGATCCATTACTTCTGGACTCGTAATTGCTTCTGAGGTTGCCTAAAAACCACCATGGAAGACCAGCTACATCCCATTCCTCAAACACTAGGTCCAGTTTAGGCTTCTTGCTTTTAGAGAGGTTTTCTGTTAAGTCTTTATCTGTAAGAGCCAAGTAGAGTCTAAGTCATGCCACACCTACACTTGTAAAGAGACCAGCAGAGAAAAACATGGCCCCATCTGAGTTTGGAAACCTTTCTTGCTCCCTGTGACACCAGTTCCTGCTGGGAGCTCTGGTGTTTGTCTGTACTGGCAAAACAGTCCCTGCACTGAGGTCAGGGAACATCCCAGTGCTCTCAAGGTCTCTGCACTGGCACAGGTTGACTTTTATCTCAACAGAGAAACATAAACATTTCTTTCTGAGCCCTTCCCAAGTCACCACTGAGTAGATTTCCTGAGTGACTTGGGATGCAGAAAGAACTGGTCTGAATTTAGTTTCCAATGATGAGAGCTCCTGAATTTCCAAACAGGCTCACATAGGAAGCAGGAAGGTAAGAATCCATCCTCCCCATGCTTCACTCTCCTTTTCAGCCTGTGCAGCTGAGTCTGTGATCCCAAGCTCAGCACAAGTTTCAAGATAACCTTGAATCTCCCTCCCTTCAGTGCCACGAGTTTCAAAGGCACAGACAAGGCTGTTTCTCCCTCTTTTGTACACACAGGAAAAATCTGCTGCTCTCATTTGATCTGGAAATACCCACACTCACAAAGACCTGGTTTTACAAATTAGGTTCCTTGATATGAAAACAATCTGAGAACAGAAAGCAGAAAAACTGGAAAATTGCACCCACAACATCTGAGATCTGTATGAGTGACCCAGCAAGAAATCCCCAGACATCACACCAGAGGAAATGTCTAAATAAGAAGGAGCTGTATTACACTTATGCTGGATCCAAAAACCCCCCACTGTAATTCAGTTCCCTGATTGGTTTGCAGGTAATGACTGCAGACAGAGCAGGCTGGGTTCTGTGTCATCACAAGAGTCCCTTGGGGAGATAAACAGATACAAGTGTAATTTCAGCATTTAAAATACCCTTCAGCAAGGTCTGTAAGACTTTCCCTGGCATTGTTTAGTGATAGATGTGCTTTTGGGGTTTAACCTGCCATTTCCTTCAAAGCTTTTGGGGTTTAACCTGCCATTTCCTTCAAAGCATTTGTTTGCTTATGAGACCAAACAGCCAAGCCAGAAAACACATTTATCATAAAACACCTCTGGTCAACAATTGTGTTCTCTCAATCTCCAGCACAAACTGATGATTTTAAATGATTTTATCCCAAACCAGAGTTTATCAGTGTCCCAAAGCCCTGCCCCAGTGCTTGCTGATGCAGAGGAGCAGCAGCAGGGCTGGTGCAGGTCGTGGCAGTGCAGGAGAGCCAGGACTCACCTTCACAAGTGTCACAGTTCTGCTCTGAGGTAGACAAAGCAGAGGCCTTGCTCTCCCTCTCCGTGGTCCCGGAGTCAGAACCTTCTTCCTTGCTCAACTGCAGGAAGGAAAATGCAGGTGTTAGTCCATCAGAGCTTGCAGGGACAAGGGGATGTAGCACTTCCATTCCGAGTCACCAGCTGCAGGACAAGACCAAGCAGTTATGAAGAGGAGTCAAAGTCTCTCAACAAAAACTACACACTATTTACCCTTTACAAAGCCTAATGCACCTGGAGTCAGCACAAACGTGAGTTTCCAACCTAGGAAAAATCTTTAGCTTGGCAAAAGTTCCAAAGTTACCAATTTTCATTCAGTAACACTGTGATGTTTGGGACTCTGTGGCCCCCAGTGTGAACAGACACCCCCCAGACCAGGCTGCCTTCATCCCAAAACACACCTGGAAATGAGCCTGAAGGTGCAAAGATTTTTCCTAGGTTTCCAATTCTCACTGAAAGCTTGAAAAACAATCCTAACTAAACACAGAACTTGGTCACACGTTTTAGAAAGCTTAATTATTTGGCAAGTCCTACTCAGAGAGGGGATGGGACAGAGGGGGAAAGACATGGAAACAGGAAGCACACTGGAGGAACTGAGGACTAGAAGTGCTACACCCCAGAGAAACGCGCTCAGAGACTGGAACTCTGTTATGAGGAGAACAGAGAAGGGTCACTCTGTCCCTGCCTTGTGGACTCCAAGAACTTTTCAGGAAGGTGAGGACCTGGCAGCCAAGCAGCACAAAGTTCTGGTAGTCCACCATGCACAGGTACAGAGAAGGGGCACTCTGTACAACAAAAGAAACCACCAGGCAGTGGGTTTACCTTCAGCTGGTCTTGGCTTGGCTTATCGACGCTCTGCTCCTTTGGGAGAGTCTGTGCAGCATCTAGATGGCAGGTAAAACAAAAGAAAAAACCTTCCCCGGTAATAACCATTCTCACAACACAGAGGGGCTTCACAAGCAACCAACGAGCCAGGCTTGGCAGACCTCTGAGAAACCCTTTGGCAACAAGGCCCTTCCTCCCTCAGAAAGAACACATGGAGGCAGCGGCCTATGGAACAGTCTGTGCCTCCCTGGAGGAGATGGAAACTCACAGCAGGGAAGAATCCTCTTCCCAAAGGGAAAAACTGTCCTTTGTCCTACAGGTGGTCCTGTCGTGACATGGGATCTCCCAAAGGTGGGATCCCAGTGTGGGGAATCCCACCTGGAGGCTGGATCAGATCCGTGCTGAAGGAGGTGAACAGGGAAGAAGAGCAAGAATTTTATAACTACCTGAGGATTCCACCTCTTCCAGCTCAGGCTGAGGCAGGAAAAACACCTTTCTAAAGGGTGTGGGCAGGAGGAACAGAGATTAAAGGGAAAATTCCATGCACAGCAAGCTCTTTCCTGGGCAGCTGTGGACACAGCCCTAACACATTTTAACCCAGATGATTATGCTGGCCCCAAGAGTTAATTAAAAGACCAAGCTAAATAGCAAGAACAATCAAATTACCAGAACCCTCTGCATAACAGGAGCTGCACTCAGGAAGTCTGTCCTGCAGACAGAATGACTGGCTAAAGAACAAAAGATCCAAGGATGGCTCCTGCTTGCTCCCCTTTCAATTTAGCAGAGAAATTCCCTGCTGGAATTGTGTCCCTCCAGGCACACAGGAGGAGTCTGATTCACACCATGAATCACAGCACTGATATGAGATACTGAAAACTGTTGCTACAGGCAGAAAATTAGACCACAAAGTGGCCATCAAATGGAGCAAAACCCAGGACAAGATGACATGGCTCTGCCCTTCAGTGCTTGAGTTCACTTTTCCTTTCCTGCTGCCATCACAGCAGCTTTGCAGCCACTGATTACTTAATACCTGAAGGAAAACAGAAGCCAACTGGCTCATCCATCACTGCTTTGGCTCTGCAGGGACACTGGAACAGATGAAGACTCACCCTTCTAATACTTCATAAATTTTCACTGTGTGGAAACACTGCCCTGACTGGAAGGCTTCCTTTTTGGAGCCAAGTTATCCCATACAAATGTCCCTGAAGTGAGGGATTCCTAAATACACCTCATGGCACTCACACTTGGAGGGAAAGCTGGCCCAGGAAGGAGGAAAGACCTGGCCAGGAAAAGGGGAAAGCTGGCCAAGGAAGGTGTCAGATCAGATGGTGGTCTGATAAAGAGCCCTAAGTAAGGGCTTATTCCTCATTCTCAAGATGTGCTGCAGCCACTTTTCCTTCTCCAAGTGCACTTAAAAGTAGTTGAAATAATTTGCAAACTGATGAGCTGATAAGCCCTGATTTGGCCAGGGAACATGAGCAGCCACTGCAGAACATGAAAGATGAAGAACTCCTTAAGTCCTAAGGCAATTCTAGTCCCTCCTGTGTGGAGATGAAGGAAAAACAATACCTGGAGTGACCCTCACTATGGATCTGGCTGAGGTCTGGTCTGCCAAGCTTGGTTCGTTTTAGTCACACTCACACAGGTCTAACTCAGGCCTTCTCTGGCAGGGTTAGAGCTACACCAGGACTGGGCACATACACACAACAGTCAGAGCCACAGCCACAGCCACAGCCACACAACAGTCACAGTCACAGCCACACCACTGCCACAGCCACACAACAGTCACAGTCACACAACAGTCACAGCCACACAACAGTCACAGTCACAGCCACACAACAGTCACAGTTACACAACAGCCACAGCCACTGCCACAACCACAGCCTCACAACAGTCACAGCCACACAACAGTCACAGTCACAGCAGAGCCACAGCCACAGCAACAGCCACTGCCACAACCACAGCCATACAACAGTCACAGCCACACAACAGTCACAGTCACAGCAGAGCCACAGCCACAGCAACAGCCACTGCCACAACCACAGCCATACAACAGTCACAGCCACACAACAGTCACAGTCACAGCAGAGCCACAGCCACAGCCACTGCCACAACCACAGCCATACAACAGTGACAGCCACACAACAGTCAGAGTCACACAACAGTCACAGCCACACAACAGTCACAGTCACAGCAAAGCCACAGCCACAGCCACTGCAACAGCCACTGCCACAACCACAGCCACACAACAGTCACAGTCACACAACAGTCACAGTCACACAACAGTCACATCACACTCATAGTCACAGTCACACACAGCCACAGCCACACACCAAGACCAACAGTCACAGCCACAGTCACTGCCACACACCAAGGAAAGGGGACAGGGCAGCAGAGGAGAGTGTCTGGCTGGGATCCTTTGCTCTCCACACCAACTGCTTTGGGGAAGAGGCCAGGACATCATCAGCAAGGGAAACAGCACTCACACAGTTATCCTACAGGTAACACGTTTAGGAGAGTCCACTTAAAAAGATCCTTCTTTGTAATTGAAGCAGGGGGGCCTCAGAGGCACCAGTGTGGCTCCAAGCACAGGACTAAGCACTTCAGGGCCATGTTTTCTCAGTTTCTAAATTTGCACAAGCTTTTATGCACTCGTGCAGAAATAGCCTAAGCCCTTGTAAAGAACTGGGATCCACATGATCTGCTTAGAGCCCCCAGGAAATACAGCACAGGAGTCCACAGCTCTCCCAGCACAGCTCCCTCACAAGCTGATTTTTTCCAACTAAGATTACCAGCCCAACAATGGGAACTGGCTGCAAGGAAGCCACCAACTTAGATTAATTTAAGAATAAATTTCCATTTATGACTGAAGAACTCTTGATACAGCTAGATTTGATTTCTCTTATGAGCTGGGAAAGCAACAGTGACCTTTAAAGGTTCAAGTGTCTGATTAAAGTCCAGACTTGTGGCCTGCAGAGCTCGCTGGGTTTCCAGTACTCTTATGGATTATGAAAGTATAAAATGAGGTGAGAGTGAGAAGCTGCAGCTGTGAAACTGAAAAATACTGAGAAAATCAATAATGATTTGGATGGGATACTTGAGCCACGCTGATTTGTTCATGCACAGTATTTAGCTCTGTCACTGCTCCCTACTTTGGCCATTTTAGGCAGCCACACCACTCAGACAGCTCCCCAATGTGGTACCACAGCTACTGACACACAGAAAAGACACATACTCCAAGAGATTGTCTTGTCAGAACCTTCAGCAGCAGTTTATTCCAGCTTCACAGGCATTTCTCTGCCTGATTTTCATTACTTACCAGGTTATATCAACACTACATTGAAAGGAGCTGCCCGGACTGTGCCCAACCTACCTGTGAGTGCAACCAGCGTCAGGTTCCGTCTCAGCATCTCATACAGGGGCCTGTGGGAGGGAGGGAGGGACTCGTCAGTGCCCCCAAAACCAAGCACTACCCTCCTACAGCAGGCACAGACATTCCCTTTCATTTCCCTTTGGCCAAGAAGGCCAATGGGATCCGTCCTGTATCAAAACTAGCATGGCCAGCAGGCCCAGGGCAGTGACCCTTCCCCTGTACCCAGCCCTGGTGAGGCCACACCTTGAGTGTTGTGTTCAGTTCTGGGCCCCTCAGTTGAGGAAAGAGATTGAGGGGCTGGAGCGGGGCCAGAGAAGAGCAACGAGGCTGGAGAAGGGACTGGATGTGGCACTGAGTGTCCTCTTAAACACCTCCAGGGACAGAGAATCCACCACATCTTGATCCAACCCTACTGTGATCACCAGCCAAGGACAAGGAGCTGGACTCACACCTGTCCCACCTGGTTACCACTTGGTGTTGAGGGAGGTTTGTGTGACAGAGAACAGGTCAGGGACACCAAGAGCTGCTGTCTCAGCCAACTCTGTAAGACAAACCCGGGTTAAAGGTGACTTTTCTCCTACCTTGGATCTTTCACAGAGAAGCTGTCCAGTCCCAGCAGCTCTCCCAGCTGATCTCCTCCACAACAGACCATGTGCTGCTGCCTTTTGTCATAGAGCTGCCTCGCCACGATGTACTGGCCTAGGTGGTGCATCACCTGTGGGCACAGGACACACCTCAGCCCCACCTGCAGCTGAACCAACCCCCAGACACCCTGGAAATTTGGTTTAATTTATAATACCTGCCTCCTTCTGCCCTGCACAGTGTGAGTCAAATCAGAGCTGCCTTTTTGTGCCTCCCAACCAAGGGAGAGTTATGATTTATGGTATTTGTAACAACTAACCCTGGACAAGAGGGAAAACTGAGGCAAAGATGGACAACCAGCACTCTCACAGTTCAAAGAACAGGCTCTTCCCAAAGGCTGAGCACATTCCCAGTGCTGCCCCTCAGCCTGCAAGGGGCAAAATTAGCCCCACTGGCATCACACAGAAGGATGGAGAGGAAACATCCTCCAGCTCAGCTACAGTGAGCAAAGTACTGTAATTCCTCTGGAATTTCCTGAGGGGAAAGCAAAGTGCACCAAGCACAATTACAGGCAGGTTCCAGCCCACCATCACCCACCAAGGTGACCCTGAAGTGTCCCCAGAAAGTTGCCAACAGTGCTGCACTCACTGCAGAAAAACCAGCTGAGTTAAAGTGTTAGTCCCTACAGGTAACCTGCACTTAATACTCAGCTCTGCCCATTTAAACCATTCAATTTGTTTTTGCACAAATTTTTAGAAGCTAAATAAGTTATTTAAATGCATAAGTGTTAAATTAAGTCACAGGGCTCTGCAGGAAGATTTGACACATATAATAAAAAGCCACTGCATTTAATTCTTTGCAGACAGGATCCTCCTGTAAATCACAGTGTCATTTTTTTAATCTTGTACATATATTGCATTTTAATCTTAAAATAAATGAATACACAGGGTCTCTTAGGTTTAGCTGACAAGCCATTTCAAGGGGAAGTTAAAAAATATCAACTGGAATCCAATTTTTAAGGCTTTGGTACATTGAGCAGAGAGCAGCACAATGGAACAGAATCTCCTACACTCCCTCAGGAATGTGATTATCCCATCCCTCCTTTCTCTACAGAGGTTTCTGATTGTCCATGATAAATAATTTAATATTTCACACTCTTATTCCAATCCCTCCAGGGGCATTATGATCAATCAAGCCAGAACAATCCTACAGGTAAAATATTCTTATTTTTCAGGTCGGGGTTCAAAGTACAGAAAAGCAAAACCAGTCCCATCCCACCTCCCCAAAAAGCAGGGCCAGGCACAGGGTCAGTGCCTGCAACCTGAGCCCACCTCCTGCAGTGTGAAGGTGTCCCCTTGTGCTCCTGCTGCCTGCAGAATCCTCAGGAGGGGCAGTTTGGGTCTCACCTGCAACACAGAGCAGAGTTTAGTTGGAATGACAGGAAGCAGAGCCCTGCTGGGAGAAATTCCAACACTCTGGCACATCAACGGGCAAGACAAAGAAAAAACGCAAAGAAATTAGGAAGCCAATTCTAAAGGCTTTGATCCCTCACACAGCGCCATTAACTCTGCCGCCATTCACGCTGTGAGGGAAGACTGGAACTTCAGAGCCTTGGAATGAAGGCCCTTGTGACTGCCCTGGGGTCTGAGTCAGGGTCAGGAGCAGTGTGGGACATTCCTGGATTTCCCCAGTGCTGCTGGGAATAAATCAGTTCTGCCCTGCTCAGACCAATGATTTATCCAGGTATTTACACAGAAATAAGCACAGAACACCAACCCTGCATTAAACACAAGGTGTGGGCAATGAACACCAAGGATCAGTGTCTCATCTGCTCCTCAAAGCAGCTCTGGGGGTGTGGGAAAACCTCAGGGGGATGTGGAGCAGTTGCATCATCCCAGGGTGCTTTTTATTTTGTGTAATGAGGATTTAATCAGAAACTGGAGTGACAGGACGAAAGGAACTGGATCAAACTGAATGAGAGGAAATCCCTTCCAGCCCAAACCACCCCAGAGTTCCATGATCTTTTCCAGAGACCACCTGAGTGGCAGCACCTTTTTCCTGCAGGACAGCAGGGCTGCCTGATTGTCATGGATCTCATTTGTCACTCAGCTCTCAGACAGTACCTTGGCGAGGTGTTTATTCCACTGCTTCCCAAAATTACAAAAATTCCCCTCCTCTGTGAATGTGTCTGGTCTGTTCTCTCACTATGATGTCTCTCAAATGCATTTTCCAGCTCAAACTTGTGTCCAGCCTGAGCCTCTCCCTCAAAACCAGCTTTTTCAGAAGGAAAAAGCTCAGCACACTCCCCCAAGTGCTTGTATCAGCACATGGTGCTTAATAAGATGAAATTATGTGTTTGTTCAGTCATTTCTCTAATGACCACTTTCAACTGGGTTATGAAGGCACTTCTTGTAAGCCTCTCTCTGATTAAAGAAGCACCCCAGCCAGCTGGAGCATCCTAAACTGGGCCCTGAGCTCCCCCAGTCCTGCTGGCCCAGTTTGTCCCACCCTGCCCAGGACACTCAGTGTTGACAATCAATATTTTGCTACTTTTATCAGACCCTGTTTACTTATTTTTTTCCATGCAGAGTGAATTGAATAAATAAGCAGAGACATCAACTCTGCACAGGACTTGGCTCCAGTCCAAAGCTTCTAAATTAAGCCTCAGATGGGAAGTGCTCAACTTCCCATCAGTTTATTTCCACTCCCACCACATTCCCACATAGTGTGGGGTGTGTTTTCCACAAGGAATTGGCTCTGGAAGGTTGGACACCTGATTTTTTTGTGCCACATTTTTACTGTTGTTGGCAGATTTCTCTTCTCTGAGTGGCTGGTTTGAACCACACTCAAAGCACACAATGCCACGCTGGCCTTGGCTTGCCCTGCAAATACCTTTTGTTCCAGGAACAGGATGATAACAGGATGGTAACAGGAGCACTCCGTGTCCAAAGGCACCTGAACAGCCTCAGAAAAGGCCTGGGGAGGCATCACCACACAAAGTTTAACATACAAAGCTCCAGTACAACTGTCCAAGAGTCCAGCTCCAGCAGGAATGCTGCCCATGGAATATTGCAGGTACAAAACATGCATTACACCATTTCTCTATGCCCAGTTCTCCCTTTCCTCCCCTTAAAGAAGCTCATAAATCATAGATGTGAGATGGAAAGACAACACAGCTCCTCAGGATAAAACCCTGATCCACCAGGCTAAATCATCCTTACTTACAGACTTGGAGAGCTTGGATTTGATAGAAGAAATTACTGCTCTGAGAGGAAAAGAGCAGAGATAAGGAGGGGAAATAAGAGCTAATTACCTGGTTGGCTTGTCCTGTTGGGTGCTGGGCAGAGCTGGGGGATGTCATGGTGGCAGTGACCAGCTGCTCACACACACCTGCAAGTAAAATTCAGGAGGTTCATGTAGGCTGAGAAACCTGGGCTGCAGTTTAACCACTTCCACCTTCTCAGAAGCTTCAGGAAACCAGGGTTTAAAATTAGCCCAGCAGACAATTTGAAATGATGCTTTGCAATGCTGATGGTCCTGCTGTGCCCCTCCTGCCCAAAGGGAGGCTCAGATCAGCTATTAACAAAAACTTGTTATGGAAAGGGTTGGAAAACCCTGCTCAGGCTGCCCAGGGCAGTGAGTGGGGGAATCACCATCCCTGGGGGGGTCCAAAAACCTGTGGCTGTGGCACTTGAGGACACAGTTTGATGGTGAACATGGTGGTGATGGGTTGATTTGATGACCCCAAAGTCTTCCTCACCCTCAGTGGTTCCAGCATTCCAAACTGCACCCAGCCATGGGACAACTGGGACAACTGGGACACTGAGGATACTCAGAGAGCCCTGGGAGTGTCCCAGGCCAGGCTGGACAGGGTTGGGGCAACCTGGGCCAGTGGGAGGTGTCCCTGCCCACTGGGTGGGCTTTGGGGTCCCTTCCATCCCAAACCAGTCTGGGATTCTGGGATTCCATGCTGTGAGTCCAGGATGACACAGCACAGTGAGGAACTTGGGGAGCTGCCAGAGCCCACGAGGTCACAGCAAACCGTCCTGAGTCAGAGGTGGGGAACGAGGAGCTGAGTCACAACCAGCCACTGGAAACCCCAGGACAGCCCCCCTGACTCCCAGAGCAGCAGCAGCAGCCAGAGCTGAGGGCTGCAACTACCACATTCCCCACCTCCTGTTATTTCCTGCAGCCTCCCCCCAAAATGCCTGATAAATTAATTTTGGTGAGCAGGTGACTGATCCTTTCCTGGAAGGGAAGAAAAGGGGAAGTCCTGCAGCTATTTGAGTTTGTCTCAGTTTCAGAATCCACCCCAAAGAGCAGCTTCTCATCGAGCAGGAGTGACTCATGTTCTCTGCACAGTCCACTTTAATCTACCCCACCCAACAAGTCTGAAACTTGTAAAGAGAAGGGATGGTGTAAATTAACTACTCACTGGGAAAAGGCAACTTGAACTTGATGGAGAAAAAAAATTAAGCCTTGACCTCAGAAAGCTCAGACCAATAAACTGCAGAATTGTGTCCCTGGACCTCTCCATTTTAACACGAATCTGGTTTCAGGCAATACTGACACAAGCCCTGCAGCCACTTTTTGGTTAAATTAAGGCTAAACTACCAAGATTGGCTCCTGAATTTGCCTCAGTAACTGCAACGCTGGAAACGTTTTTACTCAACTTTTAATCCAAGCAGTAGTTTAAATATTTCCATTTCAATGTCAGTTCTAAATCCAAAACACCAGATTTGAAAAGGTGAAGCCCAAAACTTTCAAAGCAATATCTCAACTGTCTTTGACAGAATTTTCCAGCTGCAG
Organism: Pithys albifrons albifrons; assembly: GCF_047495875.1. Lineage (NCBI taxonomy): Eukaryota > Metazoa > Chordata > Aves > Passeriformes > Thamnophilidae > Pithys > Pithys albifrons. The sequence goes on from NC_092485.1 coordinate 5,333,688, forward strand.
TAAATGAATTTATTACTACACCCAGCTGTGAGGAAGGTGAGCAGGATTAGCTCAGAGCACGAGCAGAACACCCCGAGTCCTGCCTGAGGAGTAACCAAAGGTCCCAGTGCAGACAAAACGGGCTCAACGTGGCTCAGGAGTGACAAAAATCGGAGCTTTAGCAGCAGTTCAAGCTCCTGAGCACTGGTGACTGCTCAGTCCCCACCCATCTATTAAAAAGAGCTTTTAATGACTTCATTAGAGGCTTCTGGAGAGTTTTATGGCACTGCAGTTCTCCGAAGTGAGGCACTATCGGGAAGACAAAATCATTCCCAAAGATCAAACGTGTCTCTAAACATTCAGAAGGGGTTGGTTAAAGCACATTAAAGTTTGCAAACAGCACCGACAGCGGCAGGAACTCGAAATACAAACATTTCCACGCCACCGTTTGCCCAAATCTGAACGCGGATCTCTAACTGAGAGTACGAAAAAGCAGAAAACAAAGAGCCCCCCTCCAGCGTTACAACCCCTGAAGTACCTGCGAACACTCACCGGCCTGGCCTGAGGGATGCGCTGGGTTGTTATCCCGGGATTGTTAACTCGGGATTGCTGTCCCGGTGCCAGGGAAGGCTCTGCCCATCCCGGCTCTGACTCGCCCTTTCAAACCACGCCGGGCCGGGCGGGGCAGGGAGGGGACCCTGAGAACAACCCGGGCTGGGGTAAAAACCAGCCCGAGAGGAACAAACCACTGGATTCCTCTCCCCCCCCCGCATTCCAGGAAAGGGCCTCGGCTGTCCCCGGGTGAGAGAATCCCCCAAAGGTGACTTTAACTGTTTCAACGCTGATTTCATCAGGGCTTTGCCTCCACTTTCACAGATAAACGTGCACAAAGTTTGATTCTTTGTAACGCTGATTAGTCAGAAACAAACCTCGGGGTTACTGAATCACAGAACTGGGTTGGAAAAGAGCTCCGAGATCTCCAAGTCCAATCCTTGATCCAACCTCACTGTGATCACCAGCCCAGGGCACGGAGTGCCCTGGGCTGGTGATCACAGTGGGGTTGGATCAAGACGTGGTGGATTCTCACAGTGGGGTTGGATCAAGACGTGGTGGATTCTCACAGTGGGGTTGGATCAAGACGTGGTGGATTCTCACAGTGGGGTTGGATCAAGATGTGGTGGATTCTCACAGTGGGGTTGGATCAAGACGTGGTGGATTCTCACAGTGGGGTTGGATCAAGACGTGGTGGATTCTCACAGTGGGGTTGGATCAAGACGTGGTGGATTCTCACAGTGGGGTTGGATCAAGACGTGGTGGATTCTCACAGTGGGGTTGGATCAAGACGTGGTGGATTCTCACAGTGGGGTTGGATCAAGACGTGGTGGATTCTCACAGTGGGGTTGGATCAAGACGTGGTGGATTCTCACAGTGGGGTTGGATCAAGACGTGGTGGATTCTCACAGTGGGGTTGGATCAAGACGTGGTGGATTCTCACAGTGGGGTTGGATCAAGACGTGGTGGATTCTCACTCAGTGCCACATCCACAGAATCACAGAATGGATTGGGTTGGAAAAGACCTCTGAGATCATCAAGTCCAACCCTTGGTCCAACTCCAGTCCCTTTACCAGATCATGGCATGTCCAATCTCAGTTTAAAACCCTCCAGGGATGGGGAATCCACCCCCTCTCTGGGCAGCCCATTCCAATCCCTGAGCACTCTCTCTGGAAAGAATTTTTTTCTGATCTCCAACTTCAATTTCTCCTGGCAGAGCTTGAGCCCATCGTGCCCCCCTTGTCCTTAGGGAGAAGAGACCAAAACCCCACCTGGCCAGAACTTCCCTTCAAGGATTAAGTTTGATTCTTTGTAATGTTGATTTTTAGTCAGAAATCAACCCTGGGGTTACTGCATGGCACCTTCCCAAGCTCTAAAGCACATCCAGGCTGTGGATACCCACAGGATTTATGGGCACAGCCCCACCAGCCCCTGCCCTCCCTCAGTTCCAAACTCTGCCCTCAGCCAGGCCAGGACACACAGGGGGGAAATTCCTCAAGTTTCTTGCTCAGTGAGCCCAGTTTAACCTTCCCTACAGCTCCATTTCCAAATATCCAATATTTTACCTCCCACCAGTGACAAGGGGAGGAAGCACCAGGGGGTTTGAGGTGTTTGGAGCTACAGAAAAGGCCCCTGGGCTGGAGGAGCAACGTCTGAGCAATGCCTGAATCACTGGGGAGTCACCAACAGCCAAAGGTGCCACTTGAGAACTCAACACACACCACAGGACCAGTTGCCTGCCTGCTCTGTGAGTGCAACTTCCTCCTCAAGAGATCAAAACCCCCTGAGACCACAACTTGTGGTGCTGGAGAGCAAAGATCTCAACAGATCTTAAAGCCCCACAGAGCACAAGCACAGCCTGAGAAGTCAAACCTCTAATTCCAGCTGAGCTTGGGGTTTAAAGCCTCATTTCAAGGAAGGAATCACTTCTAACCTGTGTGCCAAGTGAAAGAGCAGCAAGGAGGGGAAAGCAGAGGTTGGTTGGTGGGTTTGTGGGCTCCATGGTGGGTTCAAGCCTTTTTCAAGCTTTCAAATAAAGCAAAACACTGAAAACCTTTAATTCTGTGTACAAGATCACACAGAGCAGCCCTGGAGGGGAGGCTGTGGGCAGGGGCTAATTGGATAATTAACTCAGGGATAATTAGGTCAGTCCCTATCAGTATCTGGGGCTTTTCAACCCCAGCTCCATCACCCAGTTCCTCCCTGTCCTGTGGGAATTGCAGGATTGCAGCCAAGGAATGATTCACAGTCATTGCTGCCCCCCTGCCCTGGTTGTTGGGGGGATTCTGCCTGGGAAGGGGCAGCAGGAGGAGACAAAGCTGGGCTGAGAATTCAGCATTTAACAGATTTGACACTCCAGACTGTTTGATTCAATTTTTTCCTGTTTTAGTGAAGTGCTTTAATTGGTTGCTTTGATACTGACTTGGCATCAAATCAGGAAAAATCCTCTGCTAGGAAAAGCATCCAGAAAAAAGCCCAATTTCACCATGGAGAAATCCTTCTATTATTGCACTTTACTGCATTCCTTATGGCAACAGAAGACTTTCACTGTATTATTAATACATGCTTAAATATATTCATATTTTAAATATTTAACTGAAACACTGATTTTTTACAGTCTCTTTTTGCAGTAAAATCCAAACCTTCAAAAAAAAGAAATAAATCTCAGCGTTTTAATTGTGAATTTCACCTGAGATGGGTTTGGTTGCTGAGTTGGTGCCACGAGTTTGGTGCTGCTCCCCAGAGAAACACCCAAACCACCCAACCTCTGGTAAATAGATAACAAATACCAATGTTGAGCAACGCTGGTTTTGTCACAAAACACGGGAAGGAGCAGGACACCAAAACTGATTGATCCAATTCAAGGGAACTGCTCTGCAAATGCCCCCAGGTCGCCTCTGCTGTGGCAGCAGCTCCTTGGGAGTTACGGAATTACAGAATCCCAGATTGGTTTGGGTTGGAAAGGACCTTAAAATTAAGTAGTTCCACCCCCTGCCAAGGGCAGGGACACCTTTCATTATCCCAGGGTGCTCCAAGCCCTGTCCAGCCTGGCCTGGGACGCTCCCAGGGCTGGGGCAGCCACAGCTGGGCCTGCCCACCCTCCCAGGGAGGAATTCCCTCCCAATATCCCACCTAACCCTTCCTCTGGCACTGGGAAGCCACTCCAGGCCCGTGTAAATAGTCTGTCTTTGCTGTGGGCTCCTTCAGGCCCCCCCAGATCGCCCCTCTCCAGCCTGAACAGTCCCAATTCCCCGCCCTTCCCCTCAGCACTGAAGTTTATTGACGGCCCAGGCCCCTCCCGCCGGCACCGCCTCCTGCGCCCCCTTCCCAGCGCCCCTCAGCCCTGCGCTCCCCCGGCCCCCGGCTCACCCTACAGCCGCTCCATGGGCCCCGGGCGGCCCCGGGCCGGGGGTCGGGGGGGACGGGACCCCTACACCCCCCGAGGGCTCCGCGCCTCCATCTTGGCGGGGTCCGGGCCGCCGCTTCCCCTCGCGGCCAACATGGCGGCGGGGCCACAGAGTGCCGAGGGATGCGCTGCTAGAGGGGCCGCGGGGGCCGGCGCGGGGTGTGGCGCCCCCCAGCGGCGGGGAGGACCCCGGCGGAGCGGCCGCTCGGGCGTGTTGGGAAATGGACAAAAAATAATAAAAGTTAAATTAAAAATAGTTGATGATGATTATGATCATAATGGTAATAATGGCAATAATGGCGGCAATAATAATAATAATAATAATAATAATCATAAAGAAAAGAAGAAAAGAAGAAAAGAAGACGAAGAAGAAGAAGAAAAGAAGATGAAGAAGACGAAGAAGAAGAAAAGAAGATGAAGAAGAAGAAGAAAAGAAGAAGAAAAGAAGAAAAGAAGATGAAGAAGAAAAGAAAAGAAGATGAAGAAGAAAAGAAAAGAAGATGAAGAAGAAAAGAAGAAGAAGAAAAGAAGATGAAGAAAAGAAAAGAAGATGAAGAAGAAAAGAAGAAGAAGAAAAGAAGATGAAGAAGAAAAGAAAAGAAGATGAAGAAGAAAAGAAAAGAAGATGAAGAAGAAGAAGAAGAAGAAAAGAAGACGAAGAAGAAAAGAAGAAGAATAAGAAGGTGATAAATATAATAAAGTAATATATTTATACCTGTATACATTTTACTATGTGTATAGCTTATTCGTAGTAATAATAATAAATAATAATAATAATATTCATAATAATCATAATAGTAATAATAGCACTAGTAGTGATAGATAAATATAATAAAGTATTATATTTATACCTGTATACATTTTACTATGTTTATAGATTATTCGTAATATATTTTATTATATATAATACATATGTATATTGTATATAATATATAAATACATCTTAATACATTTTGTATATTGTTTGTAATACATGATTTATATTATATTGTGTTATACTTAATGTATGAATAAATTACATTAAAGATAAATAAAAAGTTCAAAACTTTGAAGACTTGCTCGAAGCCGCTGTCCCTGCGCAGCCCCTTCCCCCGCGCAGTGCAGGAGGGAGCTGGGCTGGAATTTCAGAAACAACCCAAATTAACGCCGTGCTCGGGGATAAATCCAGGATTTGTGTGGAATTGCGGGGCACGGGAGCGGATCGCGCTGCGCAGGGTGCGCTGATGGGCGCTGTCCCTGCGCTGCTGCCCCAGAGCCCGGATAGCTCAGTCGGTAGAGCATCAGACTTTTAATCTGAGGGTCCAGGGTTCAAGTCCCTGTTCGGGCGAGTCTCGTTTTTTGTCTTTACCGTCTTTTTTTTTTTTCCTCCATCCGGCCGGGATTCTCCGCGGGCGCAGCCGGGACCCTCCGAGGGGAAGCGGCGATGGTGCTGAGGGTGTAAAAAGGCTTTTGAGGAGGAAAAAAATAATTAGGAGGAGGGAAAAAAAGAGAAAAATATTAACGCCCGAACAGGGACTTGAACCCTGGACCCTCAGATTAAAAGTCTGATGCTCTACCGACTGAGCTATCCGGGCTCTGGTGCTGCAGCTCGAGCTGCCGGTATATGGCGCTGTCCAAGGGCCGAGCTGCCGCCTGACCCTCCCTGCCTGTGCTGTCCTGCCCGCACTGTCCTGCCTGTCCCGCTCTGCCGGGACCACACCGCCCGCACCTCGCCGACCCCCTGCCTACACCCCACTGCCTGCAACCCCCTTCCAGCACCCCTGCCCGAACCCCTCTTTGTGCCTTCCTGCCTGCTTCCCTCACTGAACTCTCCCTCCTGATCCCCCCTCTGCCTGCACCCCCCTCTGCCTGCACCCCCTGCCTACACCCCCTGCCTGCACCTCCCCTGTCCCGGGATATGCAGAGGGAACAAGGGGGGGACACCGGGGGTCGGTGCAGGGCAGCATCCCGGGGACAAGGGGGGACACCGGAGGGCTGTGCGGGGGCAGTATCCCGAGGACAAGTGGGGGACACCGGAGGGCTGTGCGGGGGCAGTATCCCGGGGACATGCCGGGGGACACCGGGGGCGGTGCGGGGGCAGCATCCCGGGGACAAGGGGGGACACCGGGGAGCCGTGCGGGGGCAGCATCCCGGGGACAAGGGGGGGACACCGGGGGGCGGTGCGGGGGCAGCATCCCGGGGACAAGGGGGGGACACCGGGGGGCGGTGCGGGGCAGCATCCCGGGGACATGCCGGGGGACAGCGGGGGCGGTGCGGGGGTCTGCCCGCCGCGCTGTGCAATGCGGAGAGCGGCCGGGAGATGGCCCCGCACAGCCCCGCGCTGCGCACGCCATTGTCCACCGCCCCCGCCGCCGCGGTGCTCCCGCCTCCCCGCGGCTCCTCCCGCATCCCCCCGGCTCCTCCCGCATTCCCCGGCTCCACCCGCATCCCCCCGGCTCCTCCCGCATCACTCCGGCTCCTCCCGCATCCCCCCGGCTCCTCCCGCATCCCCCGGCCCCGCCGCCGCCGCCGCAGCCGCTCGGAGCAGGTAGGGCCGCATTGGGGACCGGGGGGAGCGGGGAGACCGGGGGGGCTCCGACCGGGAGAGGCTCAGATCGTCTCCTTAGGGAAAAAAAATGCGATTTTTCATAGATGTGTTTGTGTATATAATAATTTCCCCTCCCGGAGGAGATGCGGCTCCCGCTCGCTGCTGCGGCGGGGAGCGGAAAGTTGGGGTGTTTGCGCGAGCAGAACAATGAAATGGTCCCCGAGAAATTGCGAAGTTGGTCATCGGCAAAGCGGGGAGGGAGAGTGGGGGTCCTGTCCGCTCCTGGCCCGGCAGAGCCGCCCCCCGGCACAGGAACGGGAACAAACATGGAAAAGGGATAGAGACGCGGATGGGGAAGGGATGGAGGTCAGAGAATCGTAGAGTGGTTTGGATTGTAAGAGACCTTAAAGATGATTTCGTTTCAACCTCCCTGCCATGGGCAGGGATGCCACCCGCTGGATCAGTGGATGGGGACGGGGACAGGGACAGGGACAGGGACAGGGACAGGGACAGGGACAGGGACAGGGACAGGGACAGGGACAGAGACAGGGACAGGGACAGGGACAGGGACAGGGACAAACCAGCCCTCGTGTGTGGCCAAGCAGGGTCTGCTCATCCCACCAAACCTCGGTGATGGGGACAGGAGGCACTTGTGAGGATGCTGGGGGGATGTCGGGGTGTTCCCTCTGCTCCTGCGAACAGTCCTCTGGATGCAGAACTTGCAGGAACGCTCCTGAAGAGCAAACTCCGCAGATGTAGGAGCTGTTCCCCCCGAGCCAGGGAGATCTATCGACTGCCACAGCTGTCCCTGTGTGCAAGGCCGAGCAGGGCTGGGATTGTTCTCGGGATCTGGGCCGGGCTGAGCGAGCACCAGCGTGACCAGGAAAATCAATGTTTCCATGCCCAAGCGGCAGGGCCGGGCTGAGAGGGAGCTGCGGGGCGAGGGAACCTGCCCGGCTCTCCCGGGAAAACCGCCCCGGCGAGGCACCCGCCCCTCCTCTGCGCCTCCGAAATTCCACAGCGAGGTCGGGCAGAGGATCCAGCCCTGCGAGCTGCCCTTCCAGCCCCGCAGCCGCTGCTCCAGCGGGGCTGCAGCGTGAGCAGGTGCTGCTCCTGTGCCAGCGCTGCCGGGATGCACCGGGATGTGCACGGGTGGAGCGTATGGACACCCTTGGGGCTGGGGAGGGCTGGGCGAGGCCGAGGGGCTGGAAAGGCTGGGGGTCCCACGGGGAGGGACCACCATGGCTGTGGCAGCAGCAACAGCATCCCCATTCCATCCCATCCCCATCCCAGTCCCCATCCCCATCCGGAGTGAGGGGTTTCCATGTGTGTATCCAGCCTGTGCCTGTGGCGTGTCCTTGGGCTGTGCCTCTCTCCCACTACGTGTGAATCCTGCAGGATGAGCAGCACAGGGAGGTGGTTCCCACTACAGACTGGGCTGGGTCTGGTGAGCATCGTGAGGCCCCTGCACCCCAACAGGGTGCCGTGGGCTGGGGGTGCACCCTGGATGCTGCACGTTCTTCGTGCACTCCGGGAGGATTCATGTCCTCCTGCTGGGGATCTGGGTCAGGGAGAGCCCCATGGCAACAGGGAACACTTAGGAGCATGTGGCACGGATACAGCTGTCGCCACGGCAGCAGATCCATCCCCCGGGGCTGCCCTGGAGCACAGGGATGTGGGACACAGGGCAGAGAGGGCGATGCTGCCACTTCCCAGCGCATCCCAGCTCTGCCCTGCAGGCAGGATGCTTCCCGTGGGTGCTGGGGTGGCAGGGAGTGCCGAGGCTGTGCTGTGCTTCCCATTGCTCAGCTTTCCGGGGCATCTGTGGGGCTCCAGCCCCTCCTTTCCCTGCTGAACCCGTGTGGGCAGTGCCACCAGAACGCTGCCGGTGCAGCCAGGTGCCCCCACAGTGGGTGCCAGGGAGGAAGAAGATTTGCATAGGAGACGAGTGCTGGCACTGGGGAGAATCTGACGTGACCTGCAGCATCCCCTGGGTGGGCCCAGCACCCCAGAACCCTGGCCCTGGGGAGGGTGCTGGGCACTGGAGTGGCACGGGCTGAGTAATTTGGAAAGTCTGACCGTGGGTGTGCTCTGGGACTGGGGAGGCTCCAGGTGTTGGGGGGTCTTGGCCCCACCATTGGGGTGGGGGTGACTTTGGGGAAGGTCCCACCTCTGTCCTCTGGTGGCTTTGGGGAAGGTCTCACCTCTGTCCTCCTCACACTCTGCACGTGCTGGGTGAGGTTCAGCATCTCCTGTGGATCTGAGAGTGTGACTGTCACACCTCACTGCAAACAGGGCTCTGACATCCCCCCAGCAACCCCACCCTGGTGGGACACCCCCCTGTCCCCTCCATTGTCCCCATCACAGACTCAGCTCCAGGTGGTGCCTCCAGGAGTTCCCTCCTTTGGCTGCCCCGAGTTGGGGTTTTCCCATCCCAAACCCGACCCACCTTTCCAGGGCAGGATTTCCTCTCAAGGGTGGAAATACGTAGAAAATGATGGAAGAGCCTTTGGCCTCGTCCAGCTTCACATCCTGCCTGCTCTGGAGAGCACAGAGCTTGGACAGGGCTGGACTTTGCTATTAATAGGAGACATACTGGCTGGAAGAGGAAAAATCTCCTCCTTCTGACAGGCAACAGGTTGGAAGCGGGGCTGGATCGTGGGAGACAGGGCTGAGCTCTGGGCCCTTCCTGCTGCCCTCCTGAAAAATGCTGGTGACATCTCCTGGTGGGGGGATCCAACTCCAAATCCTCCTCTGGAAACCCATGGGCACCATCCCTCGGGTTTTGGAGGTCAGCTTTTTGTCTGCAAACTGGACAACACAAGTAAAGGTGCCTGGAAATGTCTTCTGGAATCAGATTTGGGGGGAATCCTGTAGTTTTTGCTTCTGGAGCATTGGTGTTGCTGAGTGTTGGGTTCACAGGTGGTTTTGTGGCTCCAGGAATGAAACACTCCGGGTTTCGTTTCGGTTTTCAATTGTCTTTCAGACCAAGTTCCCTTTCAGTTCCTCCCACTTCAAACTGGGATGAAAATTCTGCGTTTCCCTTATATCAAAACACCACCTGGAGGACCTCCCTAAAAGTCTTTCCATGGTCGTGATGATCCCAAAGTGCCCCATTTCCCTCCTGTTTTGGAGGGGAAGAGAAGAATTTATTCCAGAGAGTTTCTTCTGGAGGGTGCCTGCTCTGGGGCTGCTGGAGCTGCTGGGAGCCCTGGCAATCTTTCCATCCATGCCAGAAGCTTTGTGGGACAAGGACCTGGAGCATCCTTGCTGCCAGAGGATGTCCCAGGATCCAGGGAGCTTTGTGACCCCACGATGTGCCCTGGCAGTGGGAGCAATGGCACCAGGCTGGGGCCAGCCAGGAGCAGCTCCGTGTCCCCAGGGCAGGGAAGCCTTTGCCATCCTCCTGGCTGGACAGGGCCATTCCAGTGGCTGGGAATGCCGTGGCTCACCCTGCTGGATGGGAGCAGCAGGATGGATGGAGCAGCAGCCCCAGAGGTGAAGGCTGGTGCTTTATCCCTCTCACGGCCACTCCTCCCTCCGCTGGGTTATAAATGGGAGTGAATTGTCTCCCTGATAGGCATAACCTCCATCCCGCTCCCACACCCGGAATGTGCCCCCCCAGGGCTTTTCTTCCTCGCCCTCGGATGTTTGATGTCTTCCCAGATGCTCCCAATGCAGCTGCCTGTGAGGGGGAAGGGAGGGAGGGATGGATGGGGGTCACATGGAGCCCCCCCAGCTCTGCCCTGGCATCCCGTTCCCCAACTCAGCTGGTTCTGCCATGGGATTCCGTGGGATCCTGCAGGATCCCTGCTCAGTTTCCCCATCCCAAGCAGGTGCTGCTCAGCTGCCGGGGGCAGGGGTGGGCACAGGATGGCTCCAGGGCCCCCCCAGCCTCATGATGGATCATTAAGGTTCTCAGTAAGCCCCAGGAGCAGGAGGTGCTGGTTGAGCACCTGGAGGTGCGACCAGGAGAGTTTGGGGCTCTTCCATGTGGATTCCATCTCACTGGTCCATCTGCTGCACCAGTCCATGAGAGAAGGGGCTGAGTCACCTGCCTGGGGACACTCATGGTGTCCCCTGCCCAGGTGACACTCCCTGGTTTGTAGGCAGAGCCCTCCTACATGGCTTTTGGCACTGTGGGATTGCTGGGACCAGGTGGGGTGGAACCTCCCTCCCCATTCCCCCCCTCTTCCCCATCCCCACGTGTAATTCCAGCCCATCCCACAGCACATGCAGGAGCCTGGGCTCGACCCTGCGGGAACGTTTCTCTCCTCAAAACGTCAGCAAGATGCAGATGTTTCTCTTGGAGATGAGAATGGAGTTGTGGCTTTGACAGCCACAAAAATCACTCTGAGTTTATTGCTTTTGGGTTAAAAGCACATTTTCTTTGTTCAGCTTCCAGAAGCCCAGGACTGCCAGCTTTTGGGATTTCTGTTTTTCCAGGAAAAGCCCCCAGATGCCAGCAGGGTCTGAAAAGCCAGGGAAGGGAACATTTTCAGTCTGTCATCCCCCCTGGAGCCATTTTTTTCCAGTTAGAAAGCATAAAAACGCTGGTTGAGTTGGTGCTGGATGGTGTGAGGGGGGTTGTGCTGGTGAGGGGATGGATCAGCCTGGAGATGTGGAGCCTGGACCAGGCTCATTAGCAGCCATCTGGTCCTGCACACCCCGGGGTCAGGGGGGCCTCTTGGAGGGTGGGGAGGGGGTGACGTGTCTGGGAGGGGCTGGGAGAGGACAGTGACAGCACAGGGGACCAGCCTGGTGACACCAGTGCTGCTTCCCCTAAGCTGGAGGAGGGTGGTCACTGGCACAGCCCAGGCTTGGGGTGGGATGTGGGGGGCACATGTGGGGCCAGATGGGCTTCTTCATCACTGGGGGTTCAGAGTCCTGCCTGCCCTGCCTGCCCTGCCTGCTCTGCCTGCTCTGCCTCCCCTGCCTGCCCTGCCTCCCCTGCCTGCCCTGCCTGCTCTGCCTCCCCTGCCTGCCCTGCCTCCCCTGCCTCCCCTGCCTCCCCTGCCTCCCCTGCCTGCTCTGCCTCCCCTGCCTCACTGGTGGCCATCAAATTCTGAGGAAGCAGCAAAATCTTTATTTTTAACCCATGACTGTGCTGAGCCCCTACACATTTCCTTTATTCTGTGGCAAAGAGGAAGGGCTGAACCACCAGCTGCCAGCCCGACCTTCCTTATCAGAGAGTCAGAGAATCACAGACTGGTGTGGGTGGAAAGAGACCTTAAAATCATCCAGTCCCACCCCTTGCCATGGGCAGGGACACGTTCTACTTGAGCCCCCTCCAACCTGGCCTTGGACACTTCCAGGGCTGGGGCAGCCACAGCTTCTCTGGGCAACCTGTGCCAGGGCTCCACCACCCTCTTAGGGAAGAATTTCTTCCTAATATCCAATCTAAACCTTCCCTCCTTCACCTCAAGGCCATTCCTCGTCATGCCACCACTCCACGCCCTTGTCCAAAGTCCTACTCCCAGGCTCCCTTCCTTAGCCAGCCCTCAGTGGCATGTCCTGCGCAGCCCTCAGCGCTGCCTCTCGCTGTCCCCAGGTGGCCGCTGGAGCATCATGGCTTTCTCCTGACCCCCGAGCCCGGCAGGAAGCCCCGCGGTGCCCGGAGCGATGTCCGCCACGCGCGGCAATGGGGAGCACTGGCAGTCCCTGGGCATCAGCCGCAAGGAGCTGGCGCTGGCCGAGGCGCTGCAGATGGAATACGATGCCCTGTCCCGCCTGCGGCAGGACAAGGAGGAGAGCCGGGCCAAGCAGCGCGGGGAGCGGCCCCTCATCTCCTGGGAGGACCCCGCGGACAGGACGGGCTGCGGTGGCATCAAAGCGGCGCGGGGACTCTCCGGCTCCGACCCCACGCTCAGCCACAACGGCCCCGCGCCCCCCGAGGGCCCCCCGGTGCCCCAGCAGCCCCCCGGCCCCCGGGACCCCCAGCCCTGGCTGAAGGGCCCCCTGAGCGGGGACTACCTGTACATCTTCGAGGGCTCCGGGCAGGATTTCCTGGGCGAGCCCCTCAATGGCACTGAGTCCCACCATGGAGGGGGCGGCTCCCCCAAAAAGCTCTCGCCGCCCCCAGTGCCCCCCCGGCACCCCCTCTGGAGCTCCCCCGAGGGCAGCCAGCGCCTGGGGAAGGGGTCCCCCCCAGCCCCCAAAGGCCCCCAGCCCAGGGACATCAACATGTTCTCGGTGGCCCAGGAGCAGGCTCAGGATAAGCTGCTCGGGCGCCGCATCTCCGAGGAGGATCCCTACGGCATCGACGCCATCACCTGCCTCAACCTCAAGTCCACCTACGAGTCAGGGGTGCTTCGGGAAGCTTCCCGGGGCTGGAAAGAGGGGAGGAGCATCCTGGAGAAGGAATCAAGTGGCAAGCCAGTGGCACGGAGCAAGACCATGCCCCCGCAGGTGCCCCCGCGGACATACGGCTCCCGCCACGGGCACAGGAAGAACCTGGCACCCAACAAGAACCGCAGGATCTCCATCGATCCGGTGAGAGGCTTCCCTCCCCCTGCCTTGGGAGTGGGTCTGGGATGGAGCTGAGAGCTGGAAAACCATTGCTGGGATGTGAACTGTGTGTTCTGTCCTTTGCTCCGGGTGGGTTCTACCTATCCCAGCACTGGGGCTCCTTGGAATCTTGTTTGTGTCGTGGGCAGGGGCATCCCTGCACAGAGACACTGCCTCGGGATCAATCAGACTTTTCCAGGGGGGTGGGATTGTGCAGCCATGGCCAAAACTCTCTGGGGTGGGAGAGCTGGGTCTGGGAACCATGCAGGACAGATCCCACCTGGACACCAGGATGTTCCATGTGCTGCCTCCTCTCCTCACCCTTGTGCCCACACACTGCTGAACCCCAGACCCTGCAGCCAAAGCCCAGTGCCCACTGGAAGGCACGAGCAGTACCCAGTCCCATGGTTGGAACTGCTGCTCCAGGGATGCTGGTGCCAAGGTCTCTGGAGGCTGTAGGTGGTTTGCAGTGGGTCCATGTCCTGCCAGCTCATAAAATGTCACCAGATTCTCTGGAAAGAAAGGAGAGTCTCCTCCTGAGAGCTGGGAAATCCCTTTCCTGTTGGCTCACAACATCCTTTCCATCCACAACTCCCTTCTTTCCTGTGCTGAGCAGTCAGTGGGATAACCTCCCTCTGCTCCCAGAGGCACCGGGGGCTGCTGGCACTGCCCTCGGGGCTGCCACATCCCTTGCCCCTGCTGGGATGCCCATGGCAGGGGCAGAGCCCTGACTGTGGTGCAGCTCATCCCACCTCCAGCAAGAGGAGGAGATAAATGACAGGGAAAGTCATCTTCCAGGGCTGCCCCCTCCCCGCAGAGCCAGGGACACAGCAGGGGCTCCCTAAGTCACTCTCGGCTTTCTAAGTGCCAGAACCTAATTATAAAAGAGCATTAAAATTGCCTTTAGTGGCTGCAGCATCCCCCACCTCCCTGTGCCTCCCGGGAGCTGCTGCCTGGGTTAATTGCTCTGACAGTGGGGCCTTTGTTCTGCCCGAGAGCGATGGAGCCCCCGGGACCCCCACGCCGGGGGGAGCCTGGCACGGCAGTGCCACCTGCCCTGGCACTGTGGTGGGAAAGCAGCAGGCAGGGCATGGGCAGGGGGCCCCTGCAGCACCTCCCTGGCCTGGGGACAGTCCCTGCTCATCCTCAAGCTGTCTCTGCCCATCCCTTGCCTCCTTGAGGAATATCCCTTATGGGGCTTTTGGAAATGACTGGAAATGGCCAGTTTTTGGACAGGTGGTGAGATGTCCCTTCTCCCAGCTGTGGGAAAGATGCCAGTGCTGCATCCTGGGGCTGGTGCCCACCTGCCACAACCCCCCCCTTGTGTTGATCCACATTCCCCCTGTGCTGCTGCACAGCCCCTTTGCCCCCACCACAGTGACACCAGGGGGGCACAAGCTGTGGGTGCTCAGGGCTCTGAGGGGGCACCTGATGAGCCCCATTCTGGTGGGAGCTGGGCTGGAGCCCCAGGGCTGTGGTACCAGCTGATGGGCTCGTGCTGTGCCCCACAGGTTGCCCCCCGGCCTCACTCCTTCACCAATGGCTACGAGCTCTTTGAGGTCTCGGAGGAGCGGGACGAGGAGGTTGCTGCTTTCTGCCACATGCTGGATGTGTGAGTACCCGGCCAGGGCAGGAGCATCCCGCTGCAAACTGCCCCCAAACAGGCGTTTTGTGGAGGGTGGGGCAGACCCCACACCCAGGCAGCATCTCTGACCTGTCCCTGCCTCCACAGGCTGCGTTCCAGCTACAGCACCAAGGACTATTCCCTCACGGGGCTGGTGTGGAATGCTGTGAACCTCAGCCCGGAGCAGCTGGGCCATGGGGTGAGCCTGAAGGTGACAGTGGTGTGTGACAGCCTGCGGGAGCCACTCACCTTCACCTGCGACTGTGAGTGTCCCACGCCCTGCAGCCACCTGTGGAACCCCCTTGGAGACCTCCCAGGTGATGGCTGGGGGGGATCCCACCATTCCCACCACCCCAGGGGCTCACAGTGCTGCTCCTCCTCCCCACAGGCTCCTCCACTGTGGACCTGCTCATCTACCAGGCGTTGTGCTACACCCACGACGAGCTGCACGCCGTCGACGTCGAGGACTTTGTGCTCAAGATCTGTGGCTTGGAGGAATTCCTGCAGAAGTGAGTGTCCAGGGAGGGGGGAAAACCCAGCCCAGGCACTGCAGGACCCAAGCATGGCCTTGGCAGGGTGTTGATGGATGTGCAGGGCTGATCCCGGCGTGCACAGCGGGAGCCTCTCCACTCTGTTTCCTGCCTCTGGAGCTGTGTCAATGCTCCTGCCAAAGGCAGCATGTTGGGAGCATCTTTCCTGGTGGCAGGGTGTCTGTCACGCTGACCCCCACGTGCCTGGAAAATGGGCTGGAAAGCAGGGAGCTGCCAAAATAGCTCTTTGGAGGAGTATTAATAACAAGCCGTGTCACTGAGCACAGCCCAGCTTCTCCCAAGCTGCTGTTTAAATTCCAGGAGAATGTGGGAAAGGGATGTGAGTGGCACAGGAGCATCAGGGCTACAGTGGGCAGAGACAGGTGTGGGTGATGGGGATCCCATCCCTCCTGCCCTCCCTTCCTCACTGCTCTTCCTGGAGGAATTCTGTGTTTCCATGTGGGTTTGGGGATGCAGAGGCTCAGGAGAGCTCCCTGCAGAGGGACATGCAGCAGCCACAGCACACGCCGTCCTTCCCTCCATGCTGGAGCCGGGTCCTGCTGCTGGAGAGCTGCCCCAGGCCTGGCCCTGCCACTGGAATTCGGTGGGAGCTCTGCCATGGCCTCCAGGAACTGCTGGTTTGGGCCCTAAAGGGACAGCTGGGAATTGCTGGGACCGGGAGAGCCCAGCTCTGCTCCTGCCACCCACAGGAGCCCCCGAGGGGCTCCAGGGCCACCTAAAGGGGCTGTTCCCATTGATGCTGAGCCCTTGGGCTGCCAAACAGCCCAGTGCAGATGTGCACACATCTGTACAGGTGTGTGGGTACAGCAGCATCTCCAAACCTGCTGTGGGAGACACTGGGCTGCCAGGGACCACCCAGCTGTAGGATGGATCCAGCCATCCAGGATGGCATTCCCAAAGGGATGAACCTCCTGCTTTTTTGGCAGGGAGCAGCATCCTGGGCATGGAACAGGACAGCCCCCAGTGAACATTTCCATGTATCTCCCAAGGCCCTCAAAGGACCTCTGGGAAAGCCCTGGGACATAAAGCCCCTTTGTTGCCAATCTTTTCTTCCCACATCTTCCCGTGGCAGAGGAGATGCTGGAAGTGCCAAACCCCCCCCGTGGAGCCGGTCAGGCCCTTGAGCTCTGCAGACCAGGCTGAGCTGCTGTCACTGGCTTCCCATTTGATTTAGCCAGGGCTGACTTGGCTCATTCTCCCTGGAGCCAGCAAAGGAATTGGGGCTGGATGGCCGAGAGGGTCCCGCTCCAGGGGGGCTTCCCATGCCTGTGGGTTCAGAGGGATCAGGCTGTCACTCCCTGCTCCAAGGCTCTCCCCAGTCCTGCTGCCAGCCAGAGCATCCTCCAGCTCCTCAGATCCTTGGTCTGCTTCCCACACATGGCTGGGCTGGTCCTGGCACGACGGGCTCCTCCACTCCCGGCCCTGTCGCGCCGGCTGGGCCGGGCACGGCTCTGTGGAGGGCGCAGGGGAAGGAGGGAAAACAATGGCTCATTCTTTGGGTTTCCTGGTGCCACAGAGGTCAGTTTGCAGGCGAGGCAGCTGCCTGAGCCCCAGCCCAGGCTGCCTGGCTGTGGGATGGTGGGATGGGGCACCCCAGGGTGGGATTTTGGGGCATGGCACGGGATCAACGTGCGGTGCTGTCCCCGCAGCAAACACGCCCTGGGCAGCCACGAGCACATCCAGCACTGCAGGAAGTTTGACATGGACATCCGGCTGCAGCTGCTGAGGAGGAAGGGGGTGCGCAGTGACCTGGCCCGCACGGTGGGTGACAGGGGTGGGGGGCACCAGGGGTGCCGGTGCCATCCCCCTGTGGTGGGATATCCGTGCTCAGCATCTTTCCATCTCCAGGCGAGCGATGACCAGAGCCCCTCCACCCTCAACCACTACATCCACCTGCAGGAGAGGCCCATCAAACAGACCATCAGCAGGTAGAGGGGACACGGCAGGACCTGACCCCCACCCCAGGTGCCCACCTGGCCGGGGCTGAGCTCTGCTCCCTGTCCCCCAGGCAGGCCCTGAGTCTCCTCTTTGACACCTTCCACAACGAGGTGGATGCTTTCCTGGCAGCTGAGGTGAGCAGCAGGGATGGAGGGGGGTCTGGGGCCGCCTTACCTCGTTTGCTGTGGATTCATTCCCCTTTTTGTTATGGAGCTCTAGGGGTGTGTCAGAGAAAGGGAATGGCTGTGAATCACAGAATCATCATAGAATCAGGGAATATCCCGAGCTGGAAGGGACCCACAAGGATCATTCAGTCCAACTCCTGACCCTGCACAGGACACCCCAAAATCCCACCTTGTCCCTGTCCTGTTGTCCAAACACTGCTGGAGCTCTGGCAGCCTTGGGGCTGTGCCCACTGCCCTGGGGAGCCTGGTCAGTGCCCACCACCCTCTAGGGAAGAACCTTTTCCAAAAGTCCATCCTAAACCTCCCTTGACAGAGGAAAGGAGGGGAAACTGAGGCACAGGTGCACCTTCCAGTACAGGCTGCAGGAAGAAACCCCTGGCCCCCCAGATGTCAGGAGGTCCCACCTCAGCCCCTCTCTGCCCCCCAGGGAGATTTCCCACTGAAGGCAGAACGGGTGATCCAGTCAGTCATGGCCATCTGCAACGCCCTGGCAGCTGTGGAATCCCAGGAGATCACAGCAGCCCTCAACCAGATGCCCCCCTGCCCCTCCCGCATGCAGCCCAAAATCCAGAAGGTGAGTGATGGGCACCCACAGGGTGCAGGACCGGGGGGTGGCCCAGCCAGGAGCTGCAGAGGGGAAGCACGTTGTCACATCTGGCTGCTTTCCCTCCTTCCTCCTGCTGCACCACGTGGAAAATTCCTGAATAGCTGGGAAGAGGCAGCTGCCTGGCTCTGGCAGCCACAGGTGTTACGTAAAGGCAGCCTTGGCGAGCTGCTCCCCGGCAGTGTGGGGCTGGCACTCAGGGGGCTCTTGTGGTTTCTCTTTTTTTCCTCAACAGGATCCAAATGTTCTGGCCAAGAGGGAAAATCGAGGTATTTCTGTTCTCCTTCTCCCCTTCTGGGCTCGAGTTCGTGGTGCTTTTAATCTTCAAACCCCTCCCCCTTCAATTATCAGGGCCAAAAATGTGTTTGAAAGCGTCCTGGCTGAAAGAAAAAATGGGTTTCTGGGGGTGGTTGTTCCTTAGTGTGAGCTCAAAGTGGAAAGCCTGCAATTCTCTCTGTCATTACTTTATCCTGGGGGAAAACCTGCCTGGGGTCCCTCCAGCATCCCAAGCACAGCCCTGAGGGATGTCCTGGGGGGCAGTGGGAGCCGTGGGGGGCTCAGCCCTCTCCCTGCTCCCCCCAGAGCGGATCGTGGAGAGCCTGACAGCCGCCATCCTGGACATGGTGGAGCTCTACTGCAGCACCTTCAACGCCGACTTCCAGCCCACCGTGCACGGGAGCCGCGAGCTGGGCGTGGCACAGGAGGCTCAGCTCCTCACCTGCCCCCTCTCCTTCACCGTCTATGCCACCCACCGCATCCCCATCACCTGGGCCGCCAGGTAAGGGCGGCTCCCCACGGGCACACACCTGAGCAGGGCCATGTTCCCATCCCAGGAGTTCACAGGGAATAGGGGTTAAGCCAGGCTGAGCCTCCTGGGTTGGGATTCCAGGGCAGGAACAGAGAACCACAGAATATCCTGAGGTGGAAGGGCTCGTTGTGGGATTCTAAGGGTGTGTCAGAGAAAGGTCATGAGTCGTGGAGTATCCTGAGTGGGATCCCACAAGGAGTCTGACTCCTGGCCATGCACAGGATACCCCAAAATCCCAGCACGAGCCTGGGGATGCTGGTGCTGATGGGCAGTGAGGGATGCTTGCCTGGGCTCTGGATGGGATGGCTGTGCCGTGCTCTCCCATCCCAACTCCACAGATCCCCAGGGCAAGGGCTAACCCACCCCAACCCTTCCAGACTGGAATTCCAGGGTATGAATATACAATCATGGAGTTGTAGACACCCCAAAATCCCACCACGAGCCTGGGGATGCTGGCGCTGGCTGGAGGAGCTGTGGATGATATGGATGGCTCTGCCGTGCTGTCCCATTCCAACCCCACGGATTCCCTCCAGTCTCCCAGCACCCCGGGGAGGTGACAGATGGCCCCACGGAGCGGCCCCACGCCCCACGGGCCCTTTGTTCGGCGCCTCGGTGCCCGTGCCCGGCGCGGGGGGCCGGGTGGGCGAGGCAGCGGCGCCGGCAGCAGCCGCCCCGCCGGGGACCCCTCGCCTTTGTGCTGCCCTTAATGTATTCCCCTTGGTGGCTGGCTCCGAACAAAGCCGGTAGCCTGGGAAATGCCGGCATGCCCTGACCTCCGGCGCCCCGCCGCCCGCCCCGGATTGTCGCTCGGCACCTGCCACATGGCAGGGCCCCCCCGGCAGCCCCCGTGTGATGGTATGTGCGGTGGCATATGGTGATGGGGACGGGGGGCTCCCGGCTCTGCCCCCCTTCCCAGGCCCGGGGAAGGCGTTGGGTTCAGCACCTCCATCCTCCCGCCCCGCTGGGGTGGGCTGTGCCCCGTGGTGGGGTGAGCCCCCGGGTACTGGCAGCACTGGCACTCTGACCCAGGCAAAGCTCCCCCAGCTCACAGCTGCCCCTCTCCCCTCGCAGCTATGAAGATTTCTACCTCTCCTGCTCCCTCAGCCACGGTGGGAAGGAGCTGTGCAGCCCCCTGCTCACCAGGAAGGCCCACGTCTACAAATACCTCTTCCACCTCATCATTTGGGACCAGCAGTAAGGCAGTGCCCCAACCACGGGGTGGGCATGGGGGTCCTGGTGCCATGCCTGGGCACTCAGCCTTCCTCCTCCTCCTCCTCCTCCTCCTCCTGTGCTACAGCAGCTCCTCTCTGTGCCTCTCCCCGGGTTTTGGGTGTTGGAAGCTCTTGTGTCATTCCCTGGAATAGCACCGGCCCCAGTAGCAGCTCAGCCCTTCCAGACCTGCCTGTTGCACCCGGGAAAGGGGATCTGCTCCAAAAATAGCGCCTGGAGCAGGCAGGGAGGCCGTGCTGAGCCCTTGCCATGCCTGGCATTCACAGTGTGCAGGGAGGTGGGGATGGGCAGGGATAATTTTAGAAGGTGTCGGTGCCATCAAGGACAGGCGCCCGGCGGGACGGCGAGCAGAGTCGTCCCCGGGGCAATCCCCTTCCCCCGGGATGTAGGAGGAGAGGAATCTCAGCCCTGGGGTCCCACACGACCCCCCCCAGGCTGTGGGACAAGGTCAGTGAGCACTGGGGTCCCTGCACGGTGGCCCCTCTGTCCTGCGGTCACCATCTGATGACAGGGAGCAGCGGGGCCGAGCTGGGAGAGGACCAGGTGGCTGTCCCTAAACCCAACTGCTCCTTGTGGGGTGTCTGCCCATGGCATGGGACTTCCATCCTATGGGGGTGGCCCAGGGCACTGCTGTGCCAGCAGCAAACACATTGGCAGGGCTGGGCTCTCCTGGGGCATGTTTGGCATCCCAAGGCGGGGGCTGGAGCTGTGGGGTGCTGGGAGTGCCCATCCCTGGCATGGCTGAGCCTCTGATCGCTCTCTTGCAGGATCTGCTTCCCAGTCCAGGTGAACCACCTCCCACGGGAGACACTGCTCAGTGTCACACTCTTCGCTGTGCCCATCCCACCTCCAGGCAGCTCCTCTGACACCAACAAGCAGCGGCGGGTGCCCGAGGCCCTGGGCTGGGTGACCACCCCCCTCTTCAACTTCAGGCAGTACGTGGGGTGTCCCACCACCACGGGCACAGTGAGGGGCTGTGCTGGCATCCCTGGGGGCACAGAGGAGTCTGCAGTGCTGTGGAGTCCCCAGCGTGGGGACAGCACCCTTACAGCAGTGCCACCCTCGTGCCCTGACAGAGTCACCCCCAGTGCCAGGCTCTGAGCCCTCCTCCTCCTGCAGGGTCCTGACCTGTGGGCGGAAGCTCCTGGGCTTGTGGCCTGCGACCCAGGACAACTCCAGGGCCAGGTCCAGTGCCCCCAACTTCAACCAGCCCGACAGTGTCATCCTGCAGGTACGTCCTGGCACAGGGGGTTCCAATGGGACACCTTCACCCTGAGCCCCACCTGTGGATCCCCTCACCCTTTGCCTCTGCCCCAGATCGACTTCCCCACCTCAGCCTTTGAGGTGAAGTTCACCAGCCCCCCCGTGGCCGAGTTCAGCCCCCGGTACGAGTTTGGCAGCCTGGGGGAGGAGGACCAGCGGCAGCTGCGGGAGGCCATGCAGAAGAAGTCACTCTACTGGTAAATAAACAGGGGGGTGGCATCACCTGATGGGGGGGCACTGCTGGCAGACCCCCAGAACTGCCTCTGATAGACCCCCAGCACCACCTTGGCATGCATAGGGGATAGCTGAGGGTCTGACCTTGCCTGTGGCTGGAATGAGGCTGGAGCTGGTGTTTTCCGGAGCTGGGTTTTCTGCAGCTGGCTGTCATTGCTCCTTCTGTGCTCTGCCCTCCCTGACTGCCCCTCTCTGTCCATGTCCCCTCAGCAGGGACAGCTGCCTGGCCCCTCGTCCAGCCTGGCATTGCTGAGCTGGCCAGAGCCCTCTGGCCCTGGCTCTAAATCAGGGATCAGGTGTCGGCAGCTGTGCCAGGACCTGCCAAGCAGAAATCTGTGGGGTGGGCAGGGGTCACTGGGCACAGGGACAGCCAGGCACAGCTGGTGCCTGGGGGTCCTGGCTGTGCCTTGGGGGACAGGGGTCTGCAGCAGGGTCCTGCTCTCCATCAGTCCCTCTTTTCGATGGGTGGGGGTGCAGGGAGGGCTCAAAGGGGTGTATCAGCATCCCATGTATCATGCTTGGCAGGGCAGAGGGATGACACATTCCCAGTCTACCAACCCCATCCAATCCACTCATGGCCAGAGGGATGCCACCTCCCCATCCTGCCAGCCCCATGCCATCCCTGTGTTTTGGGGGCACAGGGATGCCCCCTCCCCAGCCTGCCAGCCCCATCCCTCCGTGCCATCCCCTCCCTCCCCCCCAGGCTGACGGATGCAGACCGGCAGCGGCTGTGGGAGAAGCGGTGCCACTGCCATGCAGAGCCTGGCGCCCTGCCCATGCTGCTGGCCAGTGCCCCCAGCTGGGACTGGGCCTGCCTGCCCGACATCTATGCCCTGCTCAGCCAGTGGACCTCCATGAGCCACCAGGATGCCCTGGGGCTCCTTCATGCCACGTAAGCCACACGTGGGCCATGGGTGCTGTGGGGATGTACCCTGTGGCACTGCCACCTGCCATGTGTAGCAGTGGCAGGGGGATGCTGAGGGTGTCATCCCTGTGACTCCTGTCCTGGATGCAGGTTCCCAGACCAGGAGGTGAGGAGGACAGCCGTGCAGTGGATTGACTCCATCTCTGACACCGAGCTGCTGGACTACCTGCCCCAGCTGGTCCAGGTGCGTGGTGGGACTGGGACATTTCATGGGGTGCCTGCTGGTCCCACCACGTCCCAACCTTGTCCCCTCTGCAGGCCCTGAAGTACGAGTGCTACCTGGACAGCCCCCTGGTGCGCTTCCTCATGAAGCGAGCCATCTGCGACCTCAAGATCACCCACTACTTCTTCTGGTGGGTTTGGGGGGCCCTGGGAGTGGTGTGGGTGCCCTGGGCATCCCCTGAGCCTGCGTGTCCCTGCTCTGAGCAGGCTGCTGAAGGATGGCCTCAAGGACTCCCAGTTCAGCATCCGGTACCAGTACCTGCTGGCGGCGCTGCTGTGCTGCTGCGGGAAGGGGCTGCGGGAGGAGTTCGACCGGCAGTGCCTGTTGGTCAGCACCCTGGCCAGGCTGGCCCAGCAGGTCCGGGATGCCGCCCCCTCTGCACGCCAGGTGGGTGCCAGGGTGCTGCGAGGGTGCCGGGCTGGGTGTCAGCCCCCCATCCCGTTCCCACCTGTCCCATGCCCACTCCATCCCACACCCACCTCCCGCCACCGTGCCCGCCCCACAGGGCATCCTCCGCGAGGGGCTGGAGGACGTGAAGCAGTTCTTCAAGGCCCACGGCTCGTGCCGGCTGCCGCTCAGCCCCAGCCTGCTGGTGAAGGGCATCGTGCCACGGGTGAGTGGGGGACTCAGGGGGCATCAGGGGGCTGCTCTGCCTGCTCCCAGCTCACCCTGACAGGGCTGTGCCTTCCTCCCCTGGCAGGACTGCTCCTACTTCAACTCCAACGCCGTCCCGCTGAAGCTTTCCTTCCAGAACGTGGATCCCTTGGGGGAAAACATCCGGGTCATCTTCAAGGTGAGCCTGGCACCTGGCACCTTTGGCAATGCCCAAACCCTGGCATGGCCACCTCAATCCCCTGAGCTTCACCTCTGCTGCTCCCTGGCTCTGTTGGCTCTTCTGCCGGCTCTGATGGCTCTCCCTTGGCTCTCAGTGTGGCGATGACCTGCGGCAGGACATGCTGACACTGCAGATGATCCGGATCATGAACAAGATCTGGGTGCAGGAGGGGCTGGACATGCGCATGGTCATCTTCCGCTGCTTCTCCACTGGCCGTGGGCGAGGTGAGCTGGTGTTGGGCATCCCTGGGGCATCAGGCCACATGTGGGGCTGGTGAGGGCACAGAAGGCTCTGTGGGTTCCTGTGATCAGATCTTTGGTCTGATCCCACCAGCCCATGCAGGAACGTGGCTTTGCAGGCTGTCACTCAGTGGTGATGGCTGGGGAGTGGCTGGGTTGGTGGCAAAGTGGGGCTGGGGTCTTGGTGCCCCCCGGTTGGGCTGGAGGGGTCTCACCTGTGTCTCGGCTGCCAGGCATGGTGGAGATGATCCCCAACGCCGAGACCCTGCGCAAAATCCAGGTGGAGCACGGCGTGACAGGCTCCTTCAAGGACCGGCCGCTGGCAGACTGGCTGCAGAAACACAACCCCGAGGAGGATGAGTATGAGAAGGTGGGCAAGAGCCTGGCAGTGTCCCTGCTCCTCATGTCCCCTCTGCATGGACAAGACACCTTGCTTCCCATTGCATCCAGCCTTTCTTCACACCTGCTTCCTCCTTCCCTCCCTCTCTCCTTCCTCCCAGGCTGTGGAAAACTTCATCTACTCCTGCGCCGGCTGCTGCGTGGCCACCTACGTGTTGGGGATCTGTGACAGGCACAACGACAACATCATGCTCAAGACCACGGGCCACATGTTCCACATCGATTTCGGGAGGTTCCTGGGGCACGCACAGATGTTTGGCAACATCAAGAGGTGAGGAATGCCTGGGGTGCCTCCTTCCCCTTTGCCTGGGCTCATCCCTGTGGGGGGATTTGGTGGGTGAACCCCTTCTCCTCATCCTGGTGGTGGGTGACCTCCCCTCTCCTCATCCCAGTGATGGGGAATGTCCCCTTCTCCTCATCCTGGTGGTGGGGACTCCCATGCCTGCTCACTTTCTGTCCCTGCTGTCCCTGGCGCAGGGACCGGGCGCCTTTTGTCTTCACCTCGGACATGGCCTATGTCATCAACGGTGGGGACAAGCCCTCCAGCCGCTTCCACGACTTCGTGGACCTTTGCTGCCAGGCCTACAACCTCATCCGCAAGCACACCCACCTCTTCCTCAACCTGCTGGGGCTGGTGAGAGCTGGGGGGGGGCCGCAGCTTCCCACCCAGGGGTCCCCCCTGCCGCCTGCCCTCACCCCTGCCTTGCCTCCCAGATGCTGTCCTGTGGCATCCCCGAGCTCTCCGACCTGGAGGACCTCAAGTATGTCTACGATGCCTTGAGGCCACAGGACTCTGATGCCGATGCCACCACCTACTTCACCAGGTAGAGGACATGGGTGGGTGAAGGTGCAGGAGCAGATGGAGGGGCAGGAGCAGATGGAGGGAGCCCTTGGATGGTGGCACCGGCTCCATGCTGAGTGTGCCGTGGCCTCGTTGCAGGTTGATCGA